>NC_088201.1:219276753-219583940 GCF_037126465.1 Ornithodoros turicata
AGAGTACTAATTATAGGAAAGAACGGTCGTTTATTTCGAGGAATCCACGCGCCATTTCTCTCTAACGTCGCCGACAAAACAAAGGTATTACACGAAGAACGCCAAACTTAATAGAGTTCGAACGGATATAAAAACGACAGGACTTGAGTCAGTTGCAAAGGGCAGGTCGAAGTCACTCCCAGAATTTTTCCCCCAGCACTCTCTGTAGCAGTTTAACTCCTGTCTCTACGAGCTTTTCTTTTGAACTTTTAGAAGTTAGGACGTCCGCTCATATTCGGGGAATGAACAAAAAAATGTTGCGGAAACCACTCCGCTGGTTCTCTACCATATGCGAAGCGCCGTGCATGAAGACTCATGACGTCACGTACAAGAAGAGGCTAGATTTTGTTATGATGCCAGATAACCCCACCGCAACTCACGACGCAGCCCACTAGGAAGACAAGGACGCAATTGCGCCGGCACCACCGATGCGACCCTCTTGAACGTCTTTACATTATTGCCGGCCTTGTTGCCGTTGTGTTACAGTATTGGGTTGAGGATACGAGTTTCTCATCTTGGCCCGAACGGTGCATTGAAGCGACACACAGACTTGGCCGGTTGAGGAGCTCCTCCTGTGTTGGCGGTACCGCTAGCGAAGCACCATCTCACTTGACACAACGGGTGCCTGATGATCGGGTTTTATAAACTGTTTATTGTAAACTATTTATGACGCAATCATTGACATCAGCACCACTGCAGCGTAGAAATCGGTTTTGCATATGTCTGAGTGCGAATGTGAACGAGTAGCCACTGCCGCTCCTTGTACGTGCGGCACGGGTGTATCTCCTTACGCCGCGGGCAATCGGGTGCGATTGTGAAGGAGTATGTACTGTCACTCCGTTTACACGCAGCGCGTGTATAACTCCTCGTTTTATTACTGTGGGGGGGGGGATGTAGTGGAAGGTGCGGTCAACCTGCTCTGAAGTGGCGGCTCGGTGCACCCAGGGGAGGGAGAAGAGGGGAGGAGAGAGATTATGGTGGCACAGGAGATTGAGCGGTGCTCTAACCGACTCAACGTGGGTGCCACATCCATGCTACACGGTCAGTCATCAATGAGGAATGGGACCAATGGCCATTGCACATGAACGTAGAGCCACGAAGGGTGTAACCTCTCAACCTGTCAGGAGGCATTGAATCGAATGCTCTTTGAGAAGTTGGCAGATCACATTTGGTGGCGCAACGCGCATGTTCGACGTCCATTGGTTTCAATGCTCATTGAAGACTGTCTGTGCAAGAATGACGGCACCGTTAGAGACTTACGAGGGATGCAATGAACCATCTGCGTGAGATGTGGCACCCTCTCGAATGTCGTACGCTACTGTCTGAAAAAAAAAAAAAAAAAACTGCGCGTGAGGAGGAAGCGGCGTTGTTTCGTTTTCGAGTCCTTCGTTCCAGCATAATGCATGTGTTCACTCTTTGGGTATCCGTCTTAGTTTTCGATCCCCGTTTGTGCTGCTTCTCTCTGTGCGAAGTGTTTGTGTCCGTTTGACACATGCAACATGACCCTGGAGCCTGCCGTGCCATTGCATGCCAAACCAATAAGCTACGCACCACTGTTTTGCAGAAGAGGAAGACGAAGATCCTTGCGCTTGTTGTTGTTGTTGTTGTTGTAGCACAGTTAAGGGCAACCGCCATGGAGCGAATTTTTTGCAACGAAGTTCGCGCGGCAGACTGCCACGCGCGTTCCGCCGGGAGTTGCTCGCCGGCACCAGCTCCCCCATGGAGCGAAAAACCAACGGAAGGCGTCGGGAAGTCATGCTGTGATGTCACTGTTGCCAGGATATAAGGTGAAACCTTAGTGAAATCAGTTGCTCGAAAAAGTGCATTTAATATCACAAACTTTGCAACTAAATCCAGCAACTGTCTGAAAAGGTGCGCCCAGTAACGTACCGAAAGGCATATTCACAACTGCGAAAGGAAAACATGTTTCTTGGCAGAGAATGCCTCACGTTCTAACGACGCAGTTGGCGAAACAGCGAGCAGACGACAGCATCCAGTTGCAAGGAGAGTACGATGACGATGATTCACTAGAGCAGACGACCACGTGCAGAGGATCTGGCGTAGATTCGTAGCGGAAGAGCACTTTGATTGGTTCATCTGCAATTGACGCTTCCGGAATCGCGGACGCTGGGCGAAAGTATCTGGCATGGGCAGATCGGCGGCGGACACTCACATTTTTGACGCCACGCGCAGGGCGTCCGACGCTGAGCGAAGTCCGTAGCTTTTTCACGGTACATTCGCTCCATGGATGTTGCCCTTTATCCTGCACTAAAGCTGCTCCTTATCGTTCCTGGGTCCTTTCCCTACATTTTGGGTGCCGAACCCCGGGAAGCATACTCTCACTCATTGACGAAAGGGCTCCAGGACCGGGAAATGGTGTATAGTAGCGTTTGCGTAGTAATGGTTCCGGGTGTTTTTAGCGAGAACGAGAGTCGCGCATGGGCTGTGCATTCTCATGCAAATAGTCCATTGTTGTGAGGCTGGTTGTAGCACGTGCTTCTGCCTCTTGGACGTTTTTTTCGCTATCTATGTAAGACGTGATGGTGTACTCTACCATCACGCTTTTGTTAATCGAGGAAAATAGTGTCTCACACAGGTAGAGTACAGTAGGTGGTGATCCAATTACTGGGCACTTATAAGTTGATTGATTACAGTATCGGAAAGTGAGGTTAACTGGAAACCTCATTCCACTTGAAACCCAAAACCAACAGCAAGCTCAAACTGCACCAACCGTCTGTACCCTTCCACTTCATGTGCGCACTAGGTTTACAGTGCTGCGTTGCTCCGCGGGGTCATGCGCTCTTCTCACAACAGCCACAGCACGCGAGTCATAGCTTATCTCAGTGGGACCCGTCATTGGCTATGAGTCCGAAATGTCACCGATGCCTGGAACGCACCCTTGCAACACGTGTCAACTTGGTGACGTAGTTGAGTTCCAAGAGGAAAGGGGAGAGTCGAGCTCGTTGTACCTCTTGACTGGTATTATCCCTCGCTAAATAATGCTCGATATGATGATGTGTTTGTCCTTTGTATATGTTCCAGCCTCAAAACATCAGTTCTCTCATGTTCAATGCTCGATATAACTGAATTTCATATAGGATATGATCATGCAGTTGGCTCATTACAGCCAAAACCAGGCAGCTGTGTAGTGTGACTGCCTTAGATTTCGCTGGTGAACGAAATCTAAGCCCTCTAAGACCGGGCAAAGAAAAAGCACAAATGGCGTCTATATAGGTCGGGCTGCCCTGTTTTGTACTGTTTCTACCGAGTTGATTCTGTCGTGATCAGTATCACGCACGGGTGCTGCATATTCTAACTTCGAAATGGCTAGTGACTTGAAGAACTGTAATTGATGTGCGAACTGCGGGCTCGCGGTTTCTTTCCTTTCATATCGGGCAGCTAAGGTACTCAAGGTCCGTCAAAAAACTTTTCTTCACGCAAAACTACACAGCGCATTCTCCTCTTTAGCATTATATCGTAAGTACTCATTGCAGTTATGCTGCTACATTTCGCCCATATCTGCAAATCATTAGGAGCATTATCCCTGCATTTTTTTAGAAGTGCAACTATTTCTATTGCATTTTTACTACGTAGACTACCTCAACTAACTAATGAGTGGCAGCGGAGTATCGCGTGGAAAAAAAAAACTTTTTCCTCTCGCTTGGGAAAACTATATAGTACAAAGTAAAAAGCAACGCCAAAGTCCAATTAACTGTGATTACACTCAGTGAAGAAAAAACGGGTAGGAACACTTTATTACAATTAAGATGAACAAGGCTTTCGTGCAGAGTCTGCACTTCATCAGGTTAAAGAGTAGCCGTACAACCGGACGTATATATACCAGTAGAAAGGGAGGGAGAAAGGGAAATAGACAAGCAAAAACACAACCGAAGACACTTATCTAGCTGAGGGAGTTGAAAAAACAATAAATAAAATAAGTAGCAGACCGGACAAGACCAAAAAATATAGCCCAGGGTCATGTGTCACAGACACATAACAGGGGAAAGTTCACAGCGCGGACAGCCGAAAAACGCAAGGCGACCCTTCCGATGCTCCCTGTAACAAGGAGTTTCGAGGAAGGCTCAAGGTCGCTCCGCGGTCCCCAGCCGGCCGCGCTGCCACCCTGCCGGCGAACACATCCACCCCCAACAACCACACTTCCTGGATAACGGAAGGACGACACACTTGAAGCATAATTAAAAGTTGAACAACTGTAACGGGCCAGCGTATATGTTTAACCCGTGTGGCTGAAGGGAGCAAAATTTAGAGATCAGGTAGGATTCGCGATTTTTTCGTTTTATGTCATTTGTATATCCGGATTCAAGGAGTACAATTGATAGATGAGTATTAAAGTCATGTCCCGATGCATTAAAGTGTACAGAGACAGGTGTGGGGCGATTATTAATTATGTCAGATTTGTGGCCATAAAATCTTTCTCGCATGGAATTTGATGTTTCACCAATATATTGGACGTTGCATTTTTTGCACATAATCAAATAGCATAAATTAAATGAATTGCAATGTAAAGAGTGTCGTATCTTGAATGTGAAGGAATTAGCGTTACTAGAGATAGATGTACATGGGTTTATGAAATGACATGTTTGACAACGTGTTTTATTGCAAGGAGAGCAACCGGGTTGCTGTCGCACTAAGCGGGAGGATGTGAGGATGTTGCGAATACTGCGAGATCTGCGGAAAGTTACAACTGGAGCAGTTGGGAAAATATCTTTAAGTTTTTCATCGCTGTGCAATATGTTCAGATGACGTTCAAAAATGGATCTAGCGTTGTTCAATGTTTTGTTGTAGACGGTGACGAAAGCGATATCATCGCGCTGTTTTATAGGCTGATGGGAGAGCAATGTATCTATCTGCAAAAAACTACATTTTAATCGAGCGTTCTCTATCAGTTTCGGCGGATAATTGCGTTTCTGAAAGTCAACTGACATTTCTCTAGCACGTTCAAGAACATCATTGTCGTTAGAGCATATGCGCTTAAGGCGTGTAAATTGGCCGTACGGTATATTCCTTTTTTGGAAATTTGGGTGATGGCTTTGGAACTGTAGGTATTGACGTTTATCAGTTGGCTTCTTGTAGAGGTCGGTAATAAGTTTCCCAGATTGTATAGATATATTAACGTCGAGGAAATTTACCGAGGTATTAGAATGGTTACAAGAGAATTTGATTGTATCGTGAACCGAGTTAAAATGTTCAAAAAACGAGCGCAGTGAATCTTCATCGCTAGACCAAATAACAAAAATGTCATCGATGTATCTAAGAAAAACTAGAGGTTTCGTCGGAAAAGAGTCCAGTGCTTTCTGTTCGAATTGCCCCATAAAAATATTTGCATAGTTCGGGGATACACGTGATCCCATAGCTGCACCTTGCACTTGGACAAAATGGTTGTCATTAAAAGTAAAGTTATTATATTGGAGAACGAATTGAAGAAGGTGAATAATGGCGGAAGTTTGGAGGATCTCAGAGGGGAAGGAAGAGAGGTAAGATTCCACGGCGCCAAGACCTTCGTCATGTGGTATATTGGTGTATAGCGATGCAACGTCCATGGTAACGAGACTCATGTTACTAAAATCCATAAATTGGTCGTTTAACGAGTTAATTTTGACTAGGAAATCATTGGTGTCCTTGACGTATGATGGAAGAAGCAACGAAATGTGTTTTATGCAGTGGTCAACAAGAAGGGATATGTTTTCAGTCGGTGTGTTGATGCCTGAAATTATCGGTCGGTCAGGGTTGTTCTCTTTATGTACTTTGATGAAGAGGTAGAAGGAACCAGGTGTGGAGTTCTTTGGTTTGATGAAGTCTGCAATGTTGCGTGGAATCAGGGTTTTGTCAAGGAGCTCGGTAATACTTTTGTTGATAATTTTACAAAACGATGCCGTAGGGTCATGATCAAGGGGTCTGTAAAACGAAGGGTTAACCAGGTGCTTGTTAGCCTCACTAATGTAGTCTGAGGTATTCATAACAACGATGCCGCCGCCTTTGTCAGCGGGCCTAATAATGATATCATTCCGAGATTTAAGATTTTTTAATGCAATTCTTTCTGATTTTGACAAATTGCAACTTATGTTGTTACTTGAAGACGTTAGTGTGCGTTTCATGTCATTAAAGACTGCTTTGATGTAATTATCAATTTGATGGCTAGTTTTGGAAGGGTCCGGGGTCCAAATGGGAGGTTTTTTGAAAAGAGGTCGACCTATCTGTTCGTTACCGTGAAAGAATGTTCGTAGGTGCATTCTTCTGCATAAATTTTGTAGATCGTTAAGAATATCAAACTCATCAATTGTTGGCGGGGTAGGGACGAAGCTTAATCCTTTAGAGAGTACATTGATTTCTGTTTGGTCTAAAGTGGAGCTAGACAGATTGAACACAACATCGTTAGCGTTGGCAATAGGAGCGGATGGAGATTTAGACAATACACTCGATATGTTAATATTGCTGATATTTGTTAGACTAATGTGGTCACGTTGGGCTTTCTTATGCTTAACATGTTGTAATTCAGACAATTTGTGAGATGCGAACAATTCAAGTGCTTCAATCTCGCTGGCTGTTAGGGAATGAGCAAGTTGTCGAAGCTGGTTGTCAATATCCTTAATTTTTAGGGAACTCTCTGATCGCAGAATTCTGATAGGTCTATAGACGCACGTGTCAAAGTATCACACCATCTTCTAGAGCTACGAGGGGAATGGAAATCAAACGTAGCGAACAGTTGAAGCCTTAGACCTCTGGGAACAACTTTTTGCGCAATGCAATCTGAGTAGAAATGGAAATGTGACATAAACCTAGCCTTTTTATCAAACAACTTACGGGCCTTGAGAAACACAGAAGACGCGGTACAGTCCGGTGGTTGTCAGCAAGAGTCTGTCTTACGCTTCTTTTGATGCTTGCGTTGTTTGTTGGTCCTCACGGTCGAGGCATAAGTAACAGGGGTAGCGGAATAGACAGTCCGGTGCGGGATTGCAGTCTTCGGCCTGGAAGTTGAGTCGATCGAAGCTCTGGACGAGGCCACGGAAGAGTCTCGTGGTGCGAAGTTAGTGGATCGTAGAGGGGGGTGACGCTTACGTGAACGACGAGAGGAAACGGCGCTTGCTGACGCCGAGGATACAGGTGGACTAGGATGGGCGGGTGTGTGTGTGACCTGGGTCACATGTGCCGAAGAGGTGGAAGACTGGTCCAATGGTGGGAAATCCTGGAGATTAACGTTAAAAGATGGAGTGTTCTTTACGGGGAAAGATGCAGGCGGGAAGTGCAGCCTAATGCAACTTCTGTAGTGGGAAGCGAGGACTTTGGCTCCTTGAAAGTTGAGGTGATGGCCATCCAAAGCGAGGAATTCAAACGGGCACTGCTCAAAACGGTTATGGCGGATAGACCCAATCCGTTCGCTCACGATTGAAAGGTACCAGAAGTGTTGGTTAATTAGTCTAATCTTGAGGTTGGTCTCTCCGATGAAAGCTCGTTGGTCCACGGGGACGTACATGGAGGGAAGACGAGGCGGGATACTTGACAAGACCACAAAAACATGTGGGCGGGAAGAATGAATGTGAGACAAGAGCACGTCGAAGCGTTCCAAACACGTGAAGATCGAGGTATCACCAACATCAATAGATCCCACTTGAAGAAAAATTACATCCACGTCTTCGGGAAGATCACTGATGACGCCGATGAAATCCAAAATCTTGCCGCCAGGAACTGGCTTGATGAGAATCTCGCTGTTACGTAGAAACATAGGTACCAACTTGATTAACGAGTTACCAATAATGGCAATACGAGGACGGTGTTCCACGCCGTTTGGACTTGACATGGTGCGTAGATAACAATATAGTAAAAAGTAAAAAGCAACGCCAAAGTCCAATTAACTGTGATTACACTGAGTGAAGAAAAAACGGGTAGGAACACTTTATTACAATTAAGATGAACAAGGCTTTCGTGCAGAGTCTGCACTTCATCAGGTTTAACCTGATCAGTCTTCCACCTCTTCGGCACATGTGACCCAGGTCACACACACACCCGCCCATCCTAGTCCACCTGTATCCTCGGCGTCAGCAAGCGCCGTTTCCTCTCGTCGTTCACGTAAGCGTCACCCCCCTCTACGATCCACTAACTTCGCACCACGAGACTCTTCCGTGGCCTCGTCCAGAGCTTCGATCGACTCAACTTCCAGGCCGAAGACTGCAATCCCGCACCGGACTGTCTATTCCGCTACCCCTGTTACTTATGCTTCGACCGTGAGGACCAACAAACAACGCAAGCATCAAAAGAAGCGTAAGACAGACTCTTGCTGACAACCACCGGACTGTACCGCGTCTTCTGTGTTTCTCAAGGCCCGTAAGTTGTTTGATAAAAAGGCTAGGTTTATGTCACATTTCCATTTCTACTCAGATTGCATTGCGCAAAAAGTTGTTCCCAGAGCTCTAAGGCTTCAACTGTTCGCTACGTTTGATTTCCATTCCCCTCGTAGCTCTAGAAGATGGTGTGATACTTTGACACGTGCGTCTATAGACCTAATCAGAATTCTGCGATCAGAGAGTTCCCTAAAAATTAAGGATATTGACAACCAGCTTCGACAACTTGCTCATTCCCTAACAGCCAGCGAGATTGAAGCACTTGAATTGTTCGCATCTCACAAATTGTCTGAATTACAACATGTTAAGCATAAGAAAGCCCAACGTGACCACATTAGTCTAACAAATATCAGCAATATTAACATATCGAGTGTATTGTCTAAATCTCCATCCGCTCCTATTGCCAACGCTAACGATGTTGTGTTCAATCTGTCTAGCTCCACTTTAGACCAAACAGAAATCAATGTACTCTCTAAAGGATTAAGCTTCGTCCCTACCCCGCCAACAATTGATGAGTTTGATATTCTTAACGATCTACAAAATTTATGCAGAAGAATGCACCTACGAACATTCTTTCACGGTAACGAACAGATAGGTCGACCTCTTTTCAAAAAACCTTCCATTTGGACCCCGGACCCTTCCAAAACTAGCCATCAAATTGATAATTACATCAAAGCAGTCTTTAATGACATGAAACGCACACTAACGTCTTCAAGTAACAACATAAGTTGCAATTTGTCAAAATCAGAAAGAATTGCATTAAAAAATCTTAAATCTCGGAATGATATCATTATTAGGCCCGCTGACAAAGGCGGCGGCATCGTTGTTATGAATACCTCAGACTGCATTAGTGAGGCTAACAAGCACCTGGTTAACCCTTCGTTTTACAGACCCCTTGATCATGACCCTACGGCATCGTTTTGTAAAATTATCAACAAAAGTATTACCGAGCTCCTTGACAAAACCCTGATTCCACGCAACATTGCAGACTTCATCAAACCAAAGAACTCCACACCTGGTTCCTTCTACCTCTTCATCAAAGTACATAAAGAGAACAACCCTGACCGACCGATAATTTCAGGCATCAACACACCGACTGAAAACATATCCCTTCTTGTTGACCACTGCATAAAACACATTTCGTTGCTTCTTCCATCATACGTCAAGGACACCAATGATTTCCTAGTCAAAATTAACTCGTTAAACGACCAATTTATGGATTTTAGTAACATGAGTCTCGTTACCATGGACGTTGCATCGCTATACACCAATATACCACATGACGAAGGTCTTGGCGCCGTGGAATCTTACCTCTCTTCCTTCCCCTCTGAGATCCTCCAAACTTCCGCCATTATTCACCTTCTTCAACTCGTTCTCCAATATAATAACTTTACTTTTAATGACAACCATTTTGTCCAAGTGCAAGGTGCAGCTATGGGATCACGTGTATCCCCGAACTATGCAAATATTTTTATGGGGCAATTCGAACAGAAAGCACTGGACTCTTTTCCGACGAAACCTCTAGTTTTTCTTAGATACATCGATGACATTTTTGTTATTTGGTCTAGCGATGAAGATTCACTGCGCTCGTTTTTTGAACATTTTAACTCGGTTCACGATACAATCAAATTCTCTTGTAACCATTCTAATACCTCGGTAAATTTCCTCGACGTTAATATATCTATACAATCTGGAAAACTTATTACCGACCTCTACAAGAAGCCAACTGATAAACGTCAATACCTACACTTCCGAAGCCATCACCCAAATTTCCAAAAAAGGAATATACGGTACGGCCAATTTACACGCCTTAAGCGCATATGCTCTAACGACAATGATTTTCTTGAACGTGCTAGAGAAATGTCAGTTGACTTTCAGAAACGCAATTATCCGCCGAAACTGATAGAGAACGCTCGATTAAAATGTAGTTTTTTGCAGAGAGATATATTGCTCTCCCATCAGCCTATAAAACAGCGCGATGATATCGCTTTCGTCACCGTCTACAACAAAACATTGAACAACGCTAGATCCATTTTTGAACGTCATCTGAACATATTGCACAGCGATGAAAAACTTAAAGATATTTTCCCAACTGCTCCAGTTGTAACTTTCCGCAGATCTCGCAGTATTCGCAACATCCTCACATCCTCCCGCTTAGTGCGACAGCAACCCGGTTGCTCTCCTTGCAATAAAACACGCTGTCAAACATGTCATTTCATAAACCCATGTACATCTATCTCTAGTAACGCTAATTCCTTCACATTCAAGATACGACACTCTTTACATTGCAATTCATTTAATTTATGCTATTTGATTATGTGCAAAAAATGCAACGTCCAATATATTGGTGAAACATCAAATTCCATGCGAGAAAGATTTTATGGCCACAAATCTGACATAATTAATAATCGCCCCACCCCTGTCTCTGTACACTTTAATGCGTCGGGACATGACTTTAATACTCATCTATCAATTGTACTCCTTGAATCCGGATATACAAATGACATAAAACGAAAAAATCGCGAATCCTACCTGATCTCTAAATTTTGCTCCCTTCAGCCACACGGGTTAAACATATACGCTGGCCCGTTACAGTTGTTCAACTTTTAATTATGCTTCAAGTGTGTCGTCCTTCCGTTATCCAGGAAGTGTGGTTGTTGGGGGTGGATGTGTTCGCCGGCAGGGTGGCAGCGCGGCCGGCTGGGGACCGCGGAGCGACCTTGAGCCTTCCTCGAAACTCCTTGTTACAGGGAGCATCGGAAGGGTCGCTTTGCGTTTTTCGGCTGTCCGCGCTGTGAACTTTCCCCTGTTATGTGTCTGTGACACATGACCCTGGGCTATATTTTTTGGTCTTGTCCGGTCTGCTACTTATTTTACTTATTGTTTTTTCAACTCCCTCAGCTAGATAAGTGTCTTCGGTTGTGTTTTTGCTTGTCTATTTCCCTTTCTCCCTCCCTTTCTACTGGTATATATACGTCCGGTTGTACGGCTACTCTTTAACCTGATGAAGTGCAGACTCTGCACGAAAGCCTTGTTCATCTTAATTGTAATAAAGTGTTCCTACACGTTTTTTCTTCACTTGGGAAAACTACACTAGTATATTTTCCATAAGTTGTAGGAGAGGATCTGTTCTACAAATGGCACGAATTCTTTCATTTCCTAGACAAGCTCAGGTACGACAAAATAATTTTAGCATTTTTTCGCGAATGGAGCTCAACTCCGGCAAGCAATTTTTCAGCGGTTTCCAGCCCTGCGAGGAGGAAAATAGCGTTATTTTCTAGCGCTATATAGCAAACCGCTATATGTCCGACCAGGATAGACTATGGATATTACTGTCGTACAGACAGTGGGCAGTAATGGGGGAATGGGGTTAGTATGCGTCCTGGGCCCACTTCAAGTGGAACATACCGACATCCGTCGGAAAAGTATGCCAGAAATACTGAGAAAGCCTCCAGCAAACATTATGTGTGTATTTCAAAACACCACCTCCACGCGACAGTGGTAAGTACACAAGCCGCTGATAACATACACTTTTTTACATCTTCAGCTATATAGGGATGACTTTCCCAAGACAGCGTCCGCGTGGTCGGCATTCGCATGTCCGCACAAAACTCTTACCGTATGTGCGCTTGGCGCTGGAAGTAAGCAGGAGAATCCCGCCACTTTATAACCGCTATCGATGGAAAGTGAGATAAGAACCAAAGTATATCAGTTTTACAGCGTCCGCTGTGCCGTGCAGCATCCCACAGTGCTCGTGGTGGCTGTGGGCTACTTCTGACCTCGCGCCGCGCCAGAACGCATCCCGGACTTTATCGTGCCTGTACTCGCGCCTTACCGCACGCACAAGCTTCTCGTCGTCGGAGACTTCAACGTGGACGTTTCACTTGCCAAGGACACAACTTTCCTAATTGTCATGTTCGAACAACTGGATCATACACTGTGCACCAACATCCGTCAAGTCACAAATAGACGTGGCTCATGCATAGACTTGTTGTTCCTGAACAACACCCTCCGTTCAGGAAACCACTCACATCGCCAGCCATTTCAGCGACCACAAATCAATACTCATCACGCTTAAATAAATTTGTCTACACAGTTTCATACGGCCTCATTTCACCACAGGCGCAGTTGACGCTGAATTTCGCGTTACACGAGGCGTAACGGTTCACTAATTTTTCTGCTTTCACTACGCATACAAAACAACGTGATTCAACGCTGTGCCAACATTAGTAGTCAACAACATTGTTTCGTTTCTCCACCTAATGTAATATGCAGGTCAACAAGACATTCACAAGAAGATACTCACTTGAGGAAATCTCTAATATCCTTCATAGCGCAAGTCGAGAGCTCAAACAGTCTCCAGTTGCCTTCCAGCTGGTGGAACGTCGGTGTGCAGCTGGTTCGTGCACCCAGCCTTGAAATCGAAAAATTGAATACAACAACGAATCATCCACATCAATGCAGACAAAACAAATCGGTAAACCTAATAGCAATAATTTCTCTAAGTGTTCCATCCATCATCCAGCAAGCTGTCCAATGCATCCCCGGCACGATTTTCGTTGTGATGCATTACGCTAACTGCCGTTACAACTCAAGAAAGTAGGGTAGTGCCTGTAGCGGTCCAATGTACTTTTTATTTATGCCAAACTATGCGCAATGAAGCACCGATTCCATGAGGCAGCTGCGAACCACCCGTATGTACTTGAGGTTTCAGCTTTACTCAACGGGCGCTCAGGTGGCATAAAGTCTGTTGGTTGGTTTTTGTTTTCGTTGCGGCGTGTTCAGCAACATATAAAATGAGCTCCTGCAAAAGAACTATGAGTGCGGGTGACCTAGAGATCGCGCATGATCGCTGTTCCGCACAGCCCTGTATGCCAAAGGGAGTGTGGTCATTAATGGGACCCGCCTATACCTGGAGCTCCACCCACTTTTTGAGCTCTCTGGCCAATCACGAGCGAAAATACAGTCTGCTATTAATCCCAGGCTATCCAAACTATATATCACCTGTATTCACTGGGTGCGACATTTTCGGGAAACTGGATTGGATTATATTGCATAGGATATTCCCTGACGACGTGCCAACGTAATGGCTTTTGCCCCGGAGGAGAAGTAAGGAGACCGAACTCTGCCGCGTCGCCGTTGAGAAAGCGGAGATCAGAAGGTCCCGATTACTCGAGTGTAATTGTGGCCGCGGCGCGGCCGCAATTAGACTCGGTCAGGCACTTGCTCCTCTGAAATGACGTTCCTGTAATGGGAAAGGTGGCGCAAGGCTTGCTAAAAGAGTTTTGGTTTCGCTTGGCGCCTTGTGCCACCTGTGTGTGATGTGGACTGTATCTGTGTGAGACTCGTTGTGAAACGCGGTTCGCCAACGAAGTGTCCCCAAAATAACCGGGAATAGGCCGTAGGAAATGCATGGGGAAGAAAGTTCGAACATTTTTTTTTCTCCTGTGTACGCAAACAGACGACGTCCGTAAGGAATGCTAAAAAAACTTCAGGAAATTGGCTCTCACTGAGCAAAATTTAGGCGAGCTGGACTTTATCTTCTTTTCTGATGAAGTGACGGAAATGTGGCACACTTGAGTGCCGAACCTTGTATGTTGTTCCGGCCTCAGACCATCAGTTCTCTCATGTTCAACAGTTGCCGCTTGCGCCGATCCCGTCGCATGATAGTGTGTGTGAGTGAGAAAAATATAAGAGTGAAAGGGGGATGAGTGTGTGATAGAGAGAGGAGAGAGAGAGAAGTTGATGTGTCCCTTCAGATGGAGGCGCCCTTGGAAGTCACTGGGGAGTTGTGTTATCTTAACTCAATTGGTAGAGCCCTGGACCGGTAATCCAGAAGACGTGTGTTCGAGTCCTACAGGTGGCTAACCTTTTCACTGACTTCCGTCTTTAATCGTTAAGTTTTCGTGTGTTTTTTGGGGGTGCATCACGCGTTGTGTGCTCCCACAGGATCAGGCTATACCATTCAAAACAAATGTTATCGTGCTAGGTCCTCAAAAATGGCCAGCTGCGCCCATGCTGTGTTAATTTGCCATCATTGCTTCGTCGTCTTCACATCATGTCGTCTGTCGCCGCCAGGCGCGACACGTACATGGAAATGGTCCATCGCTAAAAAACGATCAGTGTACAGAAGAGCTATTAGGTATCTGAAGTCCCGAAGTCACAAGCTTCCAGAAATTAACTGATCTTCCATGACTGTTAACTTACAGTCCCTTTAATGGATAAGGTAGCGAAATGCGCTATATTCGCACCCTTCATAGCTATCCTTGGAAGAAGGCTCATTGTCGCTGGGATGTTGTTTGCAGATACTGAATTCTGACTTGGGGTTTGCTTCACAGTGCTGCTTGGTGTAGTGAATTATTCACCTTGGGAATACTGTGTGTGAGTTAACTATGCGCCCATGGGCGCGAGTGCTGTAGACTCCACTTACTTAACGCGACACAAGCTCCACTCGCGCACTGTGAGACTCCGTGCGCGTTTCCAGATCCCGTTTCAAATGGGAGCAAGGAAGCAGACGGGTAAGCGCCCGTATGCCTGAGATTTTCCATGACGTACTTCCTGTTGAGCGCCGATAGGACGGCCGTCCAAGTGTGCGCCCGGAAACGAAATACGGACTTACTGTATTACCCAATGCTCCGATTGCACCAAAGTTTAATATTTGTATAACTGTTCCCATGTTTTTTTTTTTTTATTTGTGGACAACTTCCACAGGAATACGGGCGGTTATTCGCGGGATATGCACTCTAAAAACTCAACTTCACACGCATAGCACACTGTGCGCCCCCCATTGCCACGAATGATAGAATTATCGCTTCTGATTCGAACAGGGGGGGGGGGGGAGGCGTACGCATTTTTGTGTCAATTTGGATACAGGATAATTGGCACAAACAGGCGTACGGCTCCCTGTCTCCTCGAATCAGAAGCTATAAGCCCATCACGCGTAGCAATGGTTGGCGCAGAGCATGCTATGCGATGAACTTATGGTTTTAGTGAGCGCTGCGCTCTAATGCAGACTTCGTCACCCCATGCCGCCGTCTTCAAAGTAAACAGCTGTTATGACGTCTGTTACAAATTCCCATGTTTTCCTTCATCACTGTTACAACGAAAGGTTTTAACCACCGCCGTCGTCTCTTCCAACGATGTTATAGGTTAAAACAAAGCAACAGTGTCCTCCGTCTCTGCACTGCACGAGCAGACAACAGGAAGCGGCAACAACGAGCGAGCAGTGCAGCGCTCCAAATTTGCTTTTCGCTGTCTAGTGACCGCTAAGGGAGCCTGATACTCCCGATTTCAGTGCGGCAAAAGAGGGGCGCCTACTGAACGCATCCAGTAAGACATTGGATTGCAAAATGAAGACGGCCGAAGAATACAGGCTACATGGCAGGGGGTGAATTTGATCTTCCCTGTTAAATGTTACCACAAGGGTGCAAAAATTAACAAAAATGACAATTCATGCTTTGTTGATTTGTCTTTCGCTACACGCAATCGCGTATACAATACGCCAAGACCACAAATGAATTGTGCATACTCAGGCTCGGGAGGAAGGTCCTGTAGATACAAACACAGGTTCATTGAACCTACATCTTTCATGTATTGGTCAAACTCGTCGAAGTTTGCGAGCGTTTTCTCGACGGCCTGAAGTTGTAACCGAGAAGAAACGCACGGTATGAAACTGGATCAGCACTTACGGCTTTCGTCACCGAGAAACGGAACGCTGAATCGTCTACGGGATAATGTGGTTTCTACTCACAGTCGAGCGAGCTGGAACCCAGCGTTGGGCAAGGCACCAAAATTCTTCCCTATATCGCTGACTATAACGACCTTCTGGCTGTCGTTGCATATTCCACCCTCCCAGGTGAGGCCTTGAGTGAGATCACAAAGTGCATTCTTTCAGCGAAAAAACAGCAACACATTTGTGATGAGTGTCTGCATCAAATACATATCGATAAACATAAGTGAACAGCACGTAAATGAAATGATTTCATATCTCGCACCTTGCGGCCAGTAGTTCCTCTTGCCATTCGTGTCACTTGTGAACACTTTCCGCCTGCAATGTACATAGAGAATATTGGTTCCGGTAATTTTTATCGAACACCGTTTCATCGATGAGCCAATGCTATTTTTTTCGCTTTTTTTTTTGTCGGGAGTACAGATCCTTAGAGATCAGTCGAGTTATCTCACAAAAAGATTTAACCGAATTCTTCACCGCAGCAAGATTGCCTTGTTCACAAGTAAAACGCCGTTATAGGTACAGCCACTCAAGTGTATATTGGAAAATAATTAATTAAACTAAATAACAAAATAAACAAGGGTGTATATGGGCGCGTCTCACACTAACCCTTTTCACTGTTTAACCTTTCAGCTATTTTTCAATGTGCTTCCCGCGAATAAAAGGAAAATGCGGCTAAATGGTGGAAGCGCATCGTCATGCGACACTTTGAGGGTCGCATCCTTGGGATCGATCATTTCATGGAATTTGTGAAAAGAAACACTCCATTGTGCAAGCTTTGCTTCGGTGGGAGCATGGTTATGGCTGCAGTCACTATATAAGCTTATATAGCGAAGCCTATGTAGTGACTGTAGTTATGGCTTAATTACCAACCATGACGAAGACCATGGGATCACAGCTTCCCTTCACACCTGCAAGCATGAAGGTCCCTAATCCAGTCAAAGTATCCTATGTGCGCGGAGCTCGTATAATGCACGCACGCACACACAAAAGAACCAAAGATAGCGACAGGAGGTGTAATCGATATGAAAATAGTTAGGCTTGAGCAACGAGGAGAGCTGGGCCTGTTGGTACGAACACAGAACCAAGTATGTGGAGTGCAACGAACAGGTTGTGTATCAAGTGCGCTTGTCGTGCGGTAAATTCTATGTGGGACAGACTGGACGCTGCATCTATGACCGGTTGCGGGAACACAGGCTTAATGTCGACAACAAATGGAATGTATGGACGGGCTTACATTGCAATCAGTGTGGCTGCGAACCGCTACTGAAACAATCCATCTGCTTCACAGGCAGTACCGATAAGACTACGTGAGATAATCGAAGCAGATAAGATCTCACAATTGGGCATGCGTGCATCAGTAACCCCTCCATCCTGCTGTCTGATAAAGAACTAGCGTATCTAAGCACGGTATGCAAGAGTGCCGGCAGATGGCGAGGAAGGGCAGAGCCCACGGAAGGGTGGCTCCAGTTAGCATTTAAGCAGTTTGTGTAGTTTTCGATAAACCTTTGTTGGAAGTGCGCCAAAGTGTTGTGTATAAGTAAGTTATGATAGTTAGACTTGTTGACGACAGTTCGGAATTGGGGTTGTTGGTGCATACAAAGCAGTAACTCTAAAAGGTACACAGTCGGGACGCATAGCAATGCATTGTAGGAAATGTGGATGTAGTCCTATGTCTGAGAGCACAACAGCATTGGGTAGGGCCAACACACAAACAATAACAGAAACGTTACAGGTCGTCTGTATACACCATGCCGCATATAAATGCATCAGTAAGCAGCGTATCTCGTTGCTACCGCAAGATATACGGGGTGTTCAAAATTAAGCTTTCACTACCACATTATAAATAGGCGAACAAAAGACAACTGGTGCACTTTTTCTGTTCCTTGAGTAAGAAACAGGTGCTACATAATTAGCAGCACTTGTTTCTTACACAAGTAGCGTAATGTTATCATCCGATTTCCTGTCATCGCTGTGTTTGCGTAGCGCTCATGAAAGCTGGAAAGCTTGGAACACCCTGTATATTATTTGTCAAAGCTTGCATACTCCTGCTATCTACAGGTTGCCGCAATAAAAAGTAGGAAGTAGCGAAAAGGAAATGTACTGAGCTCTAAAAACAAGTGTCAATGTAAAATTTAACCAATCTCTGGTTGCGAGTGGAGCGAAGTGTTTTGTCTCCGTTCTCTGTGTCTTTTGTCTCGTGCGCAGCTATTATGATTAGCCTTAGTTAGGCTTTATTTATTAGCCCAGAAAAAAAGGGGGACTGGTGTACGGACGACGAGAGTAATGAAAACAAGAGTGACGTTTCGAGCCAAAGCTCTTCTTCAGGTTAGAGGGACGGAATGAGGAGAATGTCGGGAAACATGGTGCAGATATCGCCCAGACCGCTAGGGGGCTAATACGAGATCCGTGTAAAAAGGAGCGGCAGGTTACAGCACGTGCTGACAAACTAGAAACCTAGAATGAGTCTTTCATTAAGGCCTCCGGGATGAGTCGAGTTGATGTGACATATAAGGCGGCTCTCTTCGTGTTTACGGGAATTGAATTGTTGAAGCCGGATTGCAGAACGATAACTCTGGCGTTATCAGCACTATGGGTCGAACTGCAAAAATGCTTGGAAATCCACCCAGTTCTATCCAGTCCAGTTTTAGAAATTTTACTTCGTAAAATTCCTACAAACGTGGGACAAGGCAAAGGATGATGAATGTGTGTATGACGTATTAGCCGTCTGAGTGTGGTATTTAAAGACCGTACTATGTTACGAATAAATTATTTTTAGTTTTATTTATGTTTTTAGAGGCCATTATGTAAGGGATGGGAAAGGTTTGCTGAAAGTCACTATCAGGTATATAAACCGCAGCGCCGGAGCTGTCTGCCGTGGCTGGCGATGGTTCTGATACGTGGAGTGCAGAAACTCGAGAGCGAGTTGGAGCGGTGCAGGAGTGTCCCGCTTGCGCTGAAGACCGGGGATGGAGGAGCAGATATCAGGACGGGGAAAGCTCCACATTCCTGGCGCATAAAAGGGAGCGGTTCAGGAGGAAGGAAGAGCTCCTTCAGGAGAGATCCTTCAGGCGCGCGATGGCCTTGCTGAAAGGTGAGTCAGGGCAGTCGTCGTCAATATGGCGGAGATAGTGGTGAGGGTGACGGTGGCAACACTGTGGAAGTGGCCGGAAGTAGAAACAGGGTAGGTGTTTAGTAGCCCAACTGAGGCAAGTACGTGCATGCGGCTCAAGTTAGGAAAATGCAAGTGTGAAACAGCATGAGGCTGTCTAGGAGGGAAGCCCGTGTCATCGATGTCAGGACACTGGCCTTGTACGTCACGTTCTCCATATTGTCCGTTTTTGCGACTGGCTATGCTCTGGCTATGGTCTCT
This sequence comes from Ornithodoros turicata, assembly GCF_037126465.1. Classification (NCBI taxonomy): domain Eukaryota; kingdom Metazoa; phylum Arthropoda; class Arachnida; order Ixodida; family Argasidae; genus Ornithodoros; species Ornithodoros turicata. The sequence goes on from NC_088201.1 coordinate 219,296,252, forward strand.
GTGGGAGTAGCTCAAGAGCAATAAGCCTGCGCATGCTGCAGCGTTTTTTCAAAATTTCCGATTACGTCTTGCTATGAGGGAAAAAGAAGTAATCGATAATGTACACTTACCCCGAGAAGACGAACAGAATATCTGACAGGTTCATAATTGGACTTTTTCTCATGAATTCACGAATTGAATCGAGACTTTTGTGAGCATCAACTTCTCGTTTGTTGTCAACCAAGGTGCGAGCTGGATCAGTAAACGAGGCGAACTGTGAAAGCACATAATTCAGTATCGGTACATGTAAGCTTGAAAACGTTTCGAGTACTAATTGTCAAAGCGTAGAGGAAATAGATGTGTAGTCTAGCTAAATGCCTAGTCTTGAAGAAATGTGAGAAGTGTTTGTTAGTGGGTGTCAGTTTTAGTTTAGTTCACATTTCGGTTTTGTTTATTTTTCTCCGAAATGAGGATATTGTTTACCTGCAGCTCACAGCTTGTTCCAAAATTCGCAAGCATGGCACATTTTCCGGAGGTCCATGACGACGTAAAAGGCCTGCCACGCCGGCACGAAAAGTGGCATTATCGGCTAATACAATTCGCATCTCAAATGAATGTCTTTTTTTTTTTGCGGGTGAATCAGTTGTGACGAAACCTTTCAATTGATATCAAGCCCGTCGAAACTGTCTACGTAGCACCGGAGGAACGACACCAGAAACTTGAACAATAACACTTGACACATTATTCACTTATTGTACTTTTCGTGTTATTCCGGCACAGATACATGTTCCGCAAGAAAATTCTTCAGCGGAAATCTTTCTTAAGGAAGAGGTATTAGAAGTCGCTGTACGAGATTTAATCAAACACTCAAATCTACCGATTACGAACGTCCATTTGGAATACGCACAGTGAATATTTTTCTGTATACAAATTGATAAAGTGGCATGAACAGAGGCCTGCTGGTAAAGGAAGCCCGACTACGAAACTCTGAGAGGAACACATGAACCCCACCTCCCACCTGAACTACAGATGTGCAGGCTTGCAATTATCTATGGGTTTTTGCGTTTATTGCAAGAGGAATTGCAACCGAAGCTCTCCTAGAGCTTGGCCCAGAGGACTCATTAATTTTCTTCGAATCATTCGTGTTGTCATCTGGGTGTCTGTAAACGTCATGAGAGGGTGTGTGCTCAAGTAATTACGCCGATGTGTCAGGGAATTTATAACAGGGAACGATAACGGACGTATTTTTGTTATACCGTTTCCATTTTTGTTACTCTTATATTTTCGTTTTCGTTACCTGTTTCTGATAGCAGCGTTTAATTTCGTTTCCGTTACGTTTCTGCTCTTGTTTCCGGTAATGGAACGGCTCTTAAAGAGCTGCGGGAGGACAGCCCGTCCGGCTCTGTCAGCACACTGTTTTGCCCAAGTGCTGCCACGATGTCACGCATACATACTACACAATTTTACTACTACAATTTTACGTCGCTGGGATGCGCACATCTAGCTAGATTTTTAAAGAGGAGCAGGATCATGTCTTCAGACAGTCTTCAGTCACTCTGAGTGCAGCCCAAGATGGGCGTAACCTTTATCCAATGTCGCATTCATAGGCGGACGCTCTCAGTAGTAAACTATAGTGAGATATCCACGGCGAAATGAAGAAAGTAAAAAAATAACAATAAAAAATCATATGCTGTCATCCTCGTGCTATGGTGGAGTAGAGTGCGTGGAGTCTATGTTGTGTAAGTCTCATGTCTTGATATCATGTAGGTATGTCACGAGTAAGTATGCGAGTGATGCACCCCCGATATCCAATATTGCGCCTTGTTTCCATGCTGTCGTGTAGTATTTAGAGCATTACAGGGAATGGAGTCATAAAAATAAAAAAATATAAAAAATGAAAAGTTACTGAAATGTCATCGCACAACAGTAATAGCTATTACCCGAATTCAATACCGGTCGATAATTTTCGTTTCCGTTTCTGTTTTCCGGTAATGGTGGACAGTTGTACGCGTTTCCGTTTCCGTCATCGTTATCATCTCGAATTTCGGTAATATACCGTTTCTTGTTCCTTTACCACTACCGTTATCCTTCCCTGATTTTATAATCATAATCAAAGGAAAACAACACTTTTCGCCGCAGATAAACAGGCGCCTCAAGTACATTTCCACTCGTCCCAAAGAATACCCTTTATTTTGCTTCCTTTTCAGCTTTCACCCGTCTTTTTCCTTCGTCCGCTATACCTTAGTGTAGATAAAGCTTTGCCAATTCCGGCAACATGGGTTCACTACGAGTGATGAGCAGCCTGCGGGTTTGCTTGTTCTGGACGTTGTTTCGAACCACGGTGTAAGATAAAGATAAGAGGTGATGACACTCTCTTGTCTCGCCATGCGAAGGCGGCGTCCAGATAATGCCCGCTTTCCAGGCCCCCTCGCCTGATCGCCATCTGACGGTGCGCAAGCTGCCGCACATGCGCACAGCTGCATAGCTGCCGAGGCCAAGAGCACAAGACATTCGCTTGCAACGCCGCGAAAGGCATAGGTAACCTTTGACGGTCCTGTCAGTCATACTGCGCACCGAGATATGGCGATCAGGCGAGGGGCCCTGGAAAACGAACATTATCTGGACGCTTCGCTGGCGTGGGTGTCATCACCTCTTATCTTTATCTTACACCGTGCTTCGAACGCAGGGTATCTGCACATTTTGGAGCTGTATGAACGTGATTGTACCAGTTTTAAAGGAGCATGGAAATCATTTGGAACAGATATTTCTCACCGCTTGATATGAACATACAACCTCCATAAACTGTCGCGCAATATATATCCTTCGAAAAACGCGATTTTTTTAGAAAATTTGTTTGCAAAAATGCGCTTCGCGACGACAGTCTCCCCCGAGCCGAGTCTGGCGTGTGGTGACATCAGGTGGCCGAGCACTTCATTGACTGCCGGAAGCGTCCGCTCCCCGCCAGAATCGTCTGCTATCTCCGGAATCATGGCGACTTACCGACTGAGACGCTGTTGCTATTTATTTGCGTTTGACAATCACTTGCGTACTTACATGATTTGTCTCGTACATTTTGCATAAAACAAGACTGCGGGCTCTGTAAAAGGTATACGAGTAAAAGGCTTACGAGTCTCCGGGACATTCGTGTTCGAAATCAAAGCTGGTGGGGCTTGGGTTCCAACTCCATAAATGTTTTGTCAAGAAGAGCAGACGTGTCGCCTGTAGAGCGTTCAGTTCATCACCAGTACTTTCCACGACGTCCAATGAACAACGCCGCTTCCTGCTCGGTCGGCTTGCCGGCGCCGCGACGCCGAACAAATCGCAAAAAAAAAAGAGAAAGACGGCGCGGCCAGATGACGACAGCGAGTGGCTGCCGAGAGAGGGGGTATTTCTGCCGTGAGATTGAATGCTCCGTAGCGCGATGATTGCACGCTACGCTCAAACTTTTTGTGCGAATATGCATCACAGGGCACAAAATCTTAATTTATACTTCTCCCGTCATATTTTTTTTCCCATCATTTCCATGCTCCTTTAATATATCTGAACTTGCATATTTTGCAGTTTTTTCATGTTTGGATGTGTGTTGATTTTTTCATGAATGCATACTTTGACCCATAAGACGTGCGGAGAGATCAACAAAAATCATGCTGGGTAGCCCGGAAGTGGATCTGAGGTTTAGGATATTGAAACGGGCAGTGCAAGGAGAGAGGAGAGACGTCGGAGGGAGACGCTGTTAGTGCCGATCCTAGGCCAGCTTCAATACATTGTGACGTATTTCCTTGGGGTCTCAGTTTAGCCACCTGATGTGCCGCTCACCTACTATCAAACCGCTCAAAACCTATTGAGCGAGGCACGGGGCTATCCACTGCAGAGAGATCACGGGCCTGACTGAGACCTCAGAAAGGCATGCGTATGATGTGTACAGCATGATGTGTCTACTTGTAAATGAGGTACCCGTGGTGTTATAACCATTCCAAGTGGCCGTTGTTGACCTATCATATACATGATGGACAGGACGGTTGTCTTCTGCGCGGGATGCGCTACGTTCCTGAAATCACGAGTAGTTTAAGGAGTAGCTTGTCCGCTTACAAGCTGGCGCTAGCAGACAAACATCGAAGCTTCAGTGACGACACAAATTGGAACGCTATATCACAGCATATTCAATCCTGAACCTCAAGAACGAACCAACATTGTGTTACCTTTCATTTCCCAACCATTTCTTATTCTCGTCTAGGAGCTATAGGAGATGTGGCAGTCACGGAAAAATAAATGTGTTTCGATGTTGATGCCGCATGTATGTACATTTTGTGCATGTTTGTACGCAACTACATGTTTGTTCAGTTTTTGTTGAATAATTGCACGCATATTTAACCGTTCTTTTTTTTTTTCATATATATATAAATCAGCACCACACTCCTAAGACAGATAATAGTATACCCTTATGAAAATGAAATTTGTCTGACTACTGACATCTTTTGGACATTCTTTGGCTTTTCTTTTGACTTTGATTTCCTATAGACAATTGTCCAAACAACTGCTTTAGATGGCCTTTGGCCTTTCTTTTTCTTGAAAGCATAAAGAGGTCGAGCCAAAGGAAATCTATTGACTGCCTTTGGACTTCCTTTTTCTTCATTTTCAACAGACAAGTCAATATGCAGTCCAAAGAACGATCAAAAGAAGGGCATTCCGAAGGAAACACGAAAACATAGGTGGAAGCATAAAGTGGGTTAGTGTAGCGGTAAGAGATTATAAAATAGGGGGATTGCACATTCCTAGATTAGGAAGGAGAGAAAATGACGGGGGGTCTCCACGTGATAGCACATCCTCCCCTCCGCCCCCTACAACAAAGCCAGATCCAGGAGCACGCCTGCAAGGTCGGTACTTAATAATTTAGTTATTTGCGCTGCACATTGAAAAACGAAAAACTCGCGGTTCGGCCTTCAATAATTATAGTAACACTTGATATTTCTTCCTTCTTTTCTTCAATATTGTCATTTTTTGCGCACCTTTCCTCCTCAATTCCTCGCTCTTGATAACAGTAAATCACGGCGGGCAACATTGTTTGGCTTTCAGGCCGAGCCAATCCATTCCATCCCCGCTTGACCTTTGCCATGTGTATTTGAGAGCGTTGTAGCGCCATTTACAAGTTCTCTGATAAGTTAGTTTTTTTTTTCGCGTTCCAAGTGGATTTTTGTTTGTGTGAAGTGGCCCGATGTGGGCATGCTGGACGTCCATCGGATCGAGAACCCCTACAACATTGATGCGGGTTCACGGATACTAAAAAGCGTAGATAATTTGTGAGGAAAGAAATACGCCGCCAAATGTATTTCGGACACAGACGCTGCGAGGCTTATATTGTGTCTACAGGTGAGTCTTCTAATGTCATATTAATTTTATCGTATTGAGGGAGGGATAAGCTTAACGATATAAAAAGTATTTGTAGCTGCTTCGTGTAGTATGCTGTATTGCACGTGGTTCTGAGTTTGCGCTTAATTTATTTTCCGAGAATGCACAAAGGACTTCAATTGCATGGTTCACACCCGTCGTATTTTGAGAGGGGATGCATAGTACAGTTGGGAGTCTTCTTTATTCCACTATTTGTCACGACGACAGAGTAACGTTACTGGTGTATCCATGGAAGCGTGTGTAAATGTCAAGTATGCGACACTGTAATGGCCACCTTTTGTCCCCATATGGGGGTAGGCTTAGAGGATGTGTGATATTACTGATATGAAACGCAAATGCCAAAATACATTATATACCACAAAATATTAAGGACATGATATTCTATGTTTTCAGACAACAGCTGAAAATTTCGCTTTCCCTGTAAGAACACTGTGAAGGTAGGCAAGCACCAGCCTACTGGAGAACAAGGAAAGCATCGCATCGATGATTTCAAAAATGAAGTGACTCAATAAAGTGCACCTGTTCACATGTAATTTTGCGTTTTTCTCCCTTAATACTTGACAGCAGATTGAATTAAATCTGAGGCTAAGGCAACCCGAGAAAACGTAGAATGTGCAGGGAGGGAGGGGGGGGGAGTAATCAAAAGAAAAGTCAATGACTTTCAATAGATGTTCAAACCAAAGCGTGTTAACTTTCAAAAGGAAGTCCAGAGCGGAAACGTCAAAAGGAAGTCTGTCCCAAATAACCATTACCCAGTCAACCAGGAAATGTAGAATCAACGTTGAAATAACATTGCAAATCTACAACACCATCGTAGAATCTGCGAGAGCGTGCAGCGTAGATTCTACGTAGAAAATGTCCGGTCAAAAACACGTAGAATCTACTATAATTTTGATAACGCTATTTTTGCGTTGACTGTTGTTTTTTTCTACGTTGATAGAACGTTTACCAAATGTTGTGAATTACTGTTTATTCTACGTTGTCTATTGCTACCTCTTCCTATACTAAGCGACTCCACTTCTGCTGGTGCAAAAGCGCAGGTCCAAACATAACTGTGTCCAAATACAATAGTACAAATGTATAATAATCAATATTCAATAACATAATGAGGGGCATGAACGTTTATGTGCGTGTTTATTAAAATCTTAAATCAAGTAATGAAACATGTACAAAAAAGATAATCAGTGATAATGGTCATAATAATAATAATCACATGGATGGTCGCTACGCCTCTTCGCAACGGCCATCTCTGAAAGATAACCAATAACATAGGTCATTCCATCTAGTGGGATAGCAGCTAAAACACTACCATAAATAGACGTCACAAACAGACACTTTACAACCACTAATAACACGTGCATGACACCTACCGCAGCATCTTTCGGATTATAGATGGTGTGATGCGGAAGCAGCCAAGCGATGTCTTCGTCTTCTGGTTTATGCCCTGCTCTTCAGTGTTGTAGAGAGACACCAGGTCATTTACACATGCTTGACGCTGTCTATCGATGTGACGAAATCACGTGCAATTCAAGCTCTCTGACAACTGTAACAGAAGCTCTTGGTTAATACAAAACTACAAACAGCGACACTAGCTCACTCAACAATCAGATTAGCGGTTATACAAAAAGAAGGAGCCTTGGAGAACAGCGCAGTCAGATGTGGAAAGGTAACTCATTTCCTTTGCAGCCAAGCTTATCTGTACTATCAGACTGCTCATACACTCTTAGAAATGAACTTCACCACGTAGCACGCTCCTAGCCAAGCATCACCTCGAATGCTATCGTTATCTGCCCTGATTTGTTGAAAAGAGGAGGCGTACGCCTATTTGTGACAATTATGAACAGCCTAAGTGTCACAAAAAGGCGTACGCCGTCCGTTTTCAACGAATCAGGGCAGATAACGATATCATTCGAGATTATGGTTGGCTAAGAGTGTGCTATGCGGTGAAGTTCACTTTTAAGAGTGTAGAATAGGCAACCGCGGCTTTCACCACTCCCAGTTCAAGATATCACGAGCACCTATAAAATAGTGCATGAATCGAAGAGATGTGAACAAAGATATCTGCATTTTGCAACTTGCAACATCTGAAATACCTGCGCTACGTATTGTTTGACGTGTGACTTCAACAATGGAGTAAAGCTCCGTTGCAAACTGATGTCGACACTGGGAAGGCATTTACAGCAGCCATAAACCAGACAGCATCAAACCTGACCCCAGTAGGATATGATCAGAGCATATTTAATAAACATTCGGATACACCAAACTACGCATAGTTCGCATAAATTTGTCAGCGACACGCAACCAGATTCTGCAGGTACAGAAACGACAAAGCTGTTTACTTCGGATACTAAACTGTTATGCACCACACTTCAACCACATGTGATCGTTGTGAAAACAAGAACGCACATATCTTAAGTGAGGCAAAATGAAGAAAGAAAACTCACCTGTGAAACTTGAAGGGCGGAGAACAAAGAAACGCTGCCTCTCGCACACTACGGCCTTCGCTGCTCAACATAGTTGTTCACCGCATTGGTCAGTACTGTCTCGATGCTCCAGAGATTGCAGTACAACATACGCATGATGCTGACGTTCCCAAGACATTTTCCTGTGACAAAATGAATGTCCATCCTACCGAACTGCCACGACGACGCGCCTCGCCAGCCTCGACTCTTTGAAACGGCGGTTGGAGAATGTCGATGGCGATGAGGCAGACGTAGTTGCGCTCGGCTCGCACTTGTTGGGAAATTGATTTCTTGTTATATCCCTCAACCTCCGTGACCGATCATTATAATGGCGTGGAAAAGGTAAAATATATTTTTTTTTTTTACTGAATACGTGCGATCCGTGATGAGTCCTTCACAAATATGGGTAAAAAAGTGTAATGCTATGAGGGTATAAAATAAATAAATATTATTAGTAATGGCAGCATGAGTGATATAAATACCACGTCATACAGGCCTTACTCTACACGCGAACGGCAAAATGGAACGTAAAAATAAAATACAGTGCGAAACAATTGGGTGCGCACTGAAGAAGCAACGGATTTCCATTCGTGATAAAGGTGGACAATATGTTGAAGGTACAATGTAGAACCAACGCAACTATTTGCTGCGTATAACTACAGTTGATACTTTCATGAAAAATCAACGTTTTTCTTTACGTTCAAAATCCACCATTGACCAGGCACAGTTGAAACAGCGTTGGTTCAGCGTTATGATTCTACATTCAACATTGTTCAAGATTAGTCAACATTATACAACATAGATTCTACGTTCCACCAACAGTCGGTGTTGACTTGGTAGTTGTCCAAAGCAATTCCAAAGGATTTTCTATATGAAATCTATAGAATTACAATATCATGTCTATTGACTCTTCTGACTTATTTCTATAGCATGGACAAATATTTTTTCACAAGGGTAAGATTTGTGCGGGGGTATGCAGCACGTGCTGCAGGGTAGGACTGCGGATATTTCTGACCAGAGGGGCTTCTTCTGACGCGCGCCAGAAATCTCCGACACACGGTGCGGGAAGCAATGTTCGCCTCCCCCATATTGCTACAGTCCTCGTCCGTGATGGAGACCGCCATCGTCACCTCACCTAGCCGACTCGTTACCGACTGAGTTAACGGTAGAAGAGGAACATAGACTATATCTAAGATAGACGACGGTGGTGATGCTTGCCGCGGTCGGCCACAATCAGGTGGGAAAAGCTGGAGTGGGTGGTGGGAGTACCGAAGTAGCTTGCCGTTCTTGGCCGCACTCAAATGGGCATTTTTACGACTGTAGCCAAAAATAAGAAAAAGAAAGTGGGACAAGAGAGTTGACGCTTTCAAAGTGAGGCATAGGCAGGATGAACGATACTGATGGGACGGAGGTGCACTGTAGATGAGAGGTGCACTAGAGTGGTCTTTCCGCGTGGCCCGTTTCTTGAAGAAAGCCCACGAGGTTGGAAGCTTTTGTAAGTCGTTCTCCATAGGAACATTCGAGGTAGAGGACGTCCGTCAGTATGCCAAGCCTCGAGTGGGGAAAGTGAGTTTCCAGCATAGTATGGTATGCGGGGCGTTGTGTCAGGATATGTTTGATAGTTTCCGGATGATGACAGTGACCGCAACCGGAATCGTCCCTGGAGCCGATCTTGAACAGTTGCGAGTTCGTGAATGCAGATCCCATGCGTAACCGATGGAGCATTGTCTGCGTGACTCGGGGAAGCTCGAACTACAGGACACAATACGCTAACCGCCAATCACTGCGCAGAATGATTTGAAGAGAGACGGGAGTGCCCATCTTTCTGGTTACCATTACCGTACATGTTAAGTATCGCAAAATACACCATATCATCATTTCGTACGTCTCATTGACCCCCTGCAGGAGTTTACTATTGCTTGCCGTTGCTAACTCCCCCAATTGCGCAACTTGTTGTGGAAGCCGACATTAAGCACTGCCTCCTATCCTGCAACCAGTACCCCTCATAACGACTCATCCTCCAACGCCACTTGCGACAACTTGGCTACCTTAACGTTACTTTGGCCACCCTGCTCGGCCTGGTCATGCATAACCAGGGGGAAGTTACGAATACCCTCTTGAGCTTTCTCCGCGCCGCCGGCCTCTCGTCCAGCCTCTAAGGCCATTTTGTGTGTCTGTGTGTTTCTTTTTATTTATTTCTTTTTTGTTGTAGGAATAGCAAGTCGGCCTACGCCTGAATAACCTTTCCTCCTTTTTTTGCAATAAACAAATCCCCCTCCCACCCATAACAAAATAAGTGTACGACTCGCAATCTCGTGAAATCAGGAGAGCGTAAGATGTATCTCGTATCTTGTTATGCCTTGAACCCTGTGCGTAGAGTGCAGTAAGCCCATAACACAACAAGCCTTCTCCTTTGAAGGAATCTTAGAGGGAACATGTGGAAGGCGAGACGTTCCACATTTTCCAAAAGACGGCTTTCGCACGACCTCTAGGGCCATTATCACTGAACTGTAACTGTCTATTACTGTAGGTGCTAACAAAGAGATTCACGCACCCCTGATCAACAATGGCTGACCAAATTCGGAGGGTTGCGCGGCATTCTGACTATGGACAGCTTCAAATTATTTCGTGGCGTCGTCAGACTTTACTGGAGCGCGGTACTGCGTGTCTCGTATAGAGCCCTCCGTGAAAGATGGGGTCATCCTTTGCAAGGACCAATGCCACCGTAGGTCATACTTCGACCATTACGACTCTGTAGGTCTCTAGCACAATGTGTACGCAAGCGGCCGGGTGTTACTCAGATTGTACTGAACTAACCGTTGTTTTGTTCTGGATCAGGTGCATTCTGCATAAGAATGAACAGGGCATTAAAATGCTAGCAAACTGGTTTGAGTCTCGTACTGTCTGCTTGTGCTTTGTACCTCTATTCATGCCATCTCCTCAACCGCAGGGAAATGATAGCGTCTGCATTATTCATGATCTAGAGCAGTCCTCCAGAGTTCACCATTTATTGCGTTTATATGGCTGTCAGGGAAGCGCAGAGAACTTATGGAGTCGTCATAGGAGACATCCTATAAGACGACGCGGTTGTTGACGGGTTGCTGCGGGCGCTGTTGCATCCATACAGGGTTTCGTTTACAGTTACCCTGTAGATGTCCTCAAGCGTCTTGTGTTGCGTCTTAGAGATGTAGTTGCCAGTTAGCTGATGTACTTTCTTGCTGTGTTCTGTCGTCCGTGCTTATTTGGGTGCTTTGCCATTTACAAGCCATGGTTACCAACTACCAGCTACACCGTCTATCCACCCTCGTTGACATTTACAAACCTACGTGTTTTACTCCAAAGACATCGCATAAATCTAATTACAGAAGTCTAAAGATGATACAAAACGACGCACAGAAACAGCGATCGCGTTGTTTGCAAACGGCTCCGACGCTCATCGTTGGCGCTCCCATTTTAATCGTCACGCTTATGTTGACGTTTGCAGTAACGTGGCAGGACAATCAGCCCAGAATAGACTGCGCTCGCCAGACTCGCTATCGTCTATGGAACGATACATGGTAGGTCAAACTTTTGAGCGTTGCGGAACATTAGCCACCTCCGATCAAACTGGATGTCGATGTGCACGCGCACCTCACAGCCACTCGACAAGCTCGCTTGGGCGTTGTCAAACTTGCTCCCGCTCTCTGGCGCTCTCGCGCCTTCCCGTCGACTCCGACGGCAACACCACAAGACCAACTCTGTAGAAGCCTGTTCTCCTAGACAGTGCGATCAAAGTAACTAATTAAACGTGAGACTCCTTCGTTGCCTAACTATACAGGAAAAGAATTTTTGTGGCCGATTCGCTAAACGTTTTAGGCGAGTCATGATATGGTAATTGAAAATATTTGGTCAGGCTGTAACGCGATCTCTGAGTGACCAGTATGAAACATGCATGCGCATACAAAGCGCAGGAGTCCTATGAGTGTGAGGATTCTTACCTGATCGTGATACATTACGACTTCGAACTTGATTCTAGGTTTCTCCATAACTTGAAATTGGCAATTTATCTGAAAGTTCAAGTTAATCGCAAAACTAAATAACCTGTATCTTTTAAGTTGACAAAGTTCGTAATGTCTTCAAACCATCCTTCACAATCGCCCATGCAATAGAGGCTATGTGAAACTGTTTGACCTTTCGTCATCTCTAATAGTTTATGCCATTAAGCGGACTGCTGTCGATTAGCTCATCTTGATTGTGGTTTGAGCTGCTGGAAGCTTCGTGACGTCGTGAACGTCGCAACTGCGCAGCACAATAAGTGAGTGAAAAAGAAAGAGAGGCGGCGATTTACGTACGTTATTATAATGGTTTATCCATAATCGCAAACTCCGAGGCGTTTTGCGAATAATTGGGAGGGTCATTATAACAGTTACGCTGTAACAGCGTTATGTATCATAGGTGACATGTATCTGACTCTGAAACAACACTGGTCATCGATAAAGGACAACAAGAAAAACATGTTAGGGGCGCGTCACCAAATTATTGGGGGTGCTAGGGGGTGTGGGGGGTCTAGAAGGATAAACGACTGTGTTATTATGTGACTATGTTATTATATTAGTTGGCGTACAAAACTGAAATAAAGTTGTGTGGTGTCCTGTGTACCAGCGGCAGCCTGCAATATACGCACTTTTGCAATTCCTTGCACATTTTTTAAATACCAGGTGATCTCAAGAGAAGACGTGCCATTCGACCCAGAAACGCGCTTTTCCTTGTGCTTAATTGCGAGGCAAAGGATGAGTTGCTGCTCTTTCTCTCACGCATTTATGGGCAAGGGAACAGGGAATTTCGAATTGTAAGGAATTGTAGCTCAAAATACGCCGTTTTGCAGGGCCCTCTCTTCACGCCATAGTGGTTCGAGCACTCTCAACCTTTTTTTTAACGATTGCTGACATCAGCGTGCCAACTAGGACAGATGTTATCATTGCCTTGAAAAGTCCATTCGTCAGTATTAGTTAGAACAATGCTCGAGGAAGGCACTAGTTCTAAGACAGGGCCCTTGGCCCATACTATATCGCTATTTATTGTAACCCATAGTGTATTCCCTTTTCCCTGTTTGTAATAAGAGTGCTACCCATAGTAAGCGTCGAGGTCCTGCGTAATGGCACAGCGCGGAAACGACACTCCCTTACCGAACGAATTTGGGAAACTAATCCGCCCTTGCTTTCACAGGAACTGCATACTCTCGATAGTAAAGGTGCCACACAAAAGAAAAAAAAAGGAAAAGAAAACACCAAGAGGAGATAGTAACATGAATTAAAACGCAAAATAAATGTTATCGACCGAAATGTGTTTTATGATATTTGCTTTGATATCAAATGTTCACAGAAGAGCTGGTAAAAACTTCGCACATTCTCAAAACCATCGCATGCATTCCCAGTTAGCATCAGCGCCTGATTTTCATTTAGGCTATGTTCAGTTGTTGGGCGTGCTATCATCGGGAACACTTTTAGCTGAAAATTTTGTTTTCTACTGGTTTCTTTCTTTCTGTTAAGCTGAAGATTAAAGGAATGTACGGATATACTTAGTCCAACGCGCCCCCTCGTGGAAACTGCTTTCCAACACATCGATCAACGCCGGTTCAGCTTTCAGAACCCCTCACATCAGATGCATGGTCTACGAGTTGTTGCTCTTCCAGTACTGCACTAATGGACGAACTCTAGTAGGCCACTTTTCCATCATCATCCCTTTCTCATCCCTTCCTCATGAGCAGTGGGGCAGTGTACCACACATTGGGGTCAGTTTGGCGTAAACGACATTGACTGCCCCGTGTGACAGGGGGTATAATTGCATTTAAGTTACAAATTAAATTGCATCCTACAATACTGCTTGAAGCTCCTGTACTTTGACGCGAAAATAGTGAAGATAGTGTTGCACCGGCTAAGTTTCTTCGTATGTGGCAACACCTCTTATGGTGTTCTAGATACACAGCCGACAAAGGACATTGTGTGTTAGAAGTACTTTCTCGCACGTGTTATGTGCTCGAACTGTAGGGTTGTAGGGCCGGAAATCACATGCAACGGGGTTTCAACGGCAGCAATGGGTATAGAGTATCGCCCCTGGCGATGAAACTCCGCATTCATCATGTCAAAATGAAGTTCTTGTTTAGGGCCGGCGGCTGGCCATGGTTCCCACCCGCCTAGCGTAACTAACTAAGAGCAGTGTAGTGGAATGCATGTAACTTACTGCATTGAAGAACAAGCTGACGTACTTTTGTCCTTTATTGCGGTCACTGAAAGCGGTGTGCTGAATATCATCCAGAGCGACGTAAACCTGAAACGTGATTTCATTGGGGAGTTCTTGACTGGTTCCGTCTGCGCAGAAAAATATTAGACTATGATTAAAGTGGTTGCAACAAATGTGACTCATCTCATCCTGTATGCATTTCTGAGGGAAACATGCATACTGCATGAGGGGGAAACTGGCCGTCTCCCTGCTGATGCAACTGCGATAACAGGAGTAGAGGAATAGCAGGATAACTGCAGGAAGTTAATGACAGTATGCATTTACGGCCGTGACCGTTAAGGCCGTATATGTGCCCGTCTGACAGGGGTATGAGACGCCCCGTTAGAGCTTTCTCACGGAAATCTTTTATCATGAGACACTTGTGGTGGCAGGCATACAACAACTACTAATGTGGTTGGCTTCGCGCCATGTTTCGCCGCCATTAGGCAGATCCAGTGCGGTACGCGTGGCGTAATCAATCAGTGCTTGACGCTGTCGGTGGCTTTTTGCACACATCGCACTGAAAGTACTGCATGCTATCCATTGGTGTATCCCTTGGAGATGCGTTAGCTTAAGCCTTTGGGTCCTTCTTTTGCTTGCTCCTTTCTCTTTTGATTCTTTTCTTTACTTGTTACTCCATTGTATGCGTCAAACTTCCCCCCACACCGGCACGCTCAGAGTTGTTCGCGCTTTTGGCGCGCCGCCAGCCCCGTTTCTCCAGCTGCGCCTCTGCCGTGACAACACGCGCCTTTCCCTCCTCCTCCTCCTCCTCCTCTCTGCGCGCGCTACCGTCTGCGCGTCTGTCCGCAGACCGAGGCCGCCGTTTTCTCTTTCACATAACCCTTCTAATGCTAACGCAGTATTAATTTCTGAGATGTATGTATGTATGTATGTAGTTAGAGGTTTTCTGGCGCAAGGGCTACTTAGGCCAAAGAGCGCCAAGTCACTGATAAGAAAAATTCATGGATTATGTAATGAGTGATTTGTTTAAAATCAGGAAGACATTAAAATGTATGCATATATGTAAAACTTCTAGAGGTGTCTTGTGAAGAGTAAAATACCAATGATGACTAAAATACTTATATATTTCGTAAGATCTTGATACAATCTAAAAACCTTAAAACATTCACGTGGGGTACTATAGGCTCATTGCCAAGCAAAAGTGAGGGATGTAATGGTATGCAATACCGATTTTAATTTCTGAGATGAAGAAGGGGACCTATTTTGTGGTATGCGTATGATATGCAGCGTTCTCACAACAAATATGTACATTGAATGCCATGCTGTGGGAAGAGGCAGCGGCAGCGGTGTATCGTTTCGGTTACCGTGTATTCACACGAGCAGCCTTCCTCAGAATACTCCAGCGGAAGATGGGGAAACGTCATAGGGTTTTGCTGTCACGTGATCGCAACCGCCTAACGTCGTGTCTTCACGTGCACTGCTAACCGTGGGGAATGTCCTGCGACACAGCCACAGGATATTCCGGATCCATAAAGAGACACTGACGGTGTCGTGTGCCATTTTGCACCCTGTGAATACTCAACTAACACTGGACTGAACTTCGGCTCCGTAAACAGTGTTTTCACTTTTTGTTCCACTAGAATAGTCTGTGAGGATGTCCCTTGTATGGATACACGATAAGTGTTGGAAGCACATGCACCAAACCTGTTGTGTACGCAGCTGCGGGATCTGTGCCTCATGCCTTTTGGCAGGCGCATTTGACAGTGGTTTATCCAGATCCCTTTACAACCCCCTAACACCCCCACGTGTTCAGTGACACGCCCCTAACTTTTTCACCTGTTCTGCTTTCAAGTGTGCGACTACGTTTAATTAAAATCATATCAATGTCCATTTTATTGTTGAAAATTTTGTTATGCTATCTGGTTTAGAATGTTATTAACATCCAACTGTTTGGCTGTAAGAATCACGAAAATTGATTTACAAAAAGATGTGATGTGTAAGAAAAAATGTCTGTATCAATGACTCTGTGTACAATATCGCGCTAGAATCCCCCACCTCTCTACGGGCGTAACCTTGACAGGGAGTTTAAGACAGGGAGTTGAAGGGGAGCTTGTGGCTGGCGGCTTCCCTCCCTCACTTTATTGCACGAATTCACTAGTTGGTCCTGTTTGTTAACTGAAAAAGACAAGTTTCTGTGCTGATTCTGTGGTGTATTCATGCTGCTTACTTTGAAATAATTTGTCTGAATTAATTATTGTTTTTGACGTTGTTTCAGATGTTCACTCGATTGATATTCTGTGAGTTGGGAATTATGTATGCATGATGTATTAGTTGTGTCTGTTGATTTCCTCTACGAATCCTTTAAATATTTCTCGATTGTTTGCCTCTCGATTTGCCTCTCGATTTGCCTCTCGTTTGCCTCTCGATTGTTTGAAAATGATTGCCTGAAATAATTATTGCCCTGTATTTCTTTCTGTGCGGTTCATCCATATAGAACTTTCTGTTGCAAGATATTACAAAGTTTGAAGTGCATTAAGTAAATTTGCAATATTTCTCGTTATGATTGAGTATTGTTTTCGCTCATGTTAGCATAATATTTCTCGCTTGCTTAGAAAATGATTGTCTAAAACCAGTTTGTTCTTATATTGATGCCTGTTCTTACATTTTGCTATTGATTGTTTCTATAGAATTCTTGTTGTGTTCCTCGGAATTGAATACTGTTTTTGTTTACGATAATTGATCAATAAAATATATTGCCACTGTACACACTTGGCTGGTCTTAAGAATATTCCCCTTTGGAGGAAATAATGTGAAAGAGAGAGAGTGACCCCACTGCTTGCAGTGACAAAGGATGTGCATTTTCTTCGCTTTGGCTATATACAGAGAGACAGAGAATGCCTCCCCGGTTTGAGGTAAAAGCGAAAGATAGCTGGCTTGATTGTAACATGTCTCTTTTCTGCGTCTCGGATACATCCATCAATGTAAGGTTTGTGGTGTCTGTTAGAATAAAAATTATATACTGTTCGATTAGATTAGATCACGAGTATGACTTTATAGTGTTTAATATGATAAATTATTTTCCTCTGTTGTTTACATGTTGGAGAAGGCACCGCTTAGAGAAACCGGTTCGCACTGATATCATTGCCTGTTCTCTATTAGCATTGGCTATTGTTTGTGCTCCTCTGTTCTGCAGCCTTAAAGGGACAGTCGCATCGACCGCAGATCGATTCCCAAACCACAGTGAAATGAGATTCCCCGTCCTTCACTGACCATGACTCCGAAAGTCCCATTCCGATCGACGGAATACTTTTTGCATATTTCGTGTGTAAGCGGCGCTACAGCAGACGACGGATGCGGTCGTCAAGTGGAACTCCCTGCTGAGAATCTTCAGCAACGTCACAAGGAATCTGACCAATAAGAACGCGGCGAGCCAGAGGAGTCCCCGCGGCTTGCAGCTTGCATGAGCAAGGTCAGGGAGACGAAGGCGAGGGCACATACGGAGATGGCGAAGTCGGAACGCGGACGTGGCGAATCGTGCTGTTCAAATGTCTTTAGTAATGGCTCCCGTGACGAATATACAGGTTTGATGACGGCCCATATTCGACGGATCCGCTTCTTCTGCAAGTCTCTGATTATGTACGTGCCGCAGCTGCGTTAGCGCAATAGAACGAGCCTCAGGACCACTGCTTTAGGTACGTTCATGATCGGAGTTCTCAATACTTAACCCCGTGACATTCACTACGACGCAGGAAACAATCCAAGTGTTTGTGCGTCGTCTGTGCTCCCCACGAACCGGATGAGTACAGCTTGGGACAAAAGTTTACGGAACACCGGGGTATCGGATTTCTCTATGGGAGCGACACCTTAGCAGCATGCAAGAGTGGACACACATACTGAGAGATGTATATAATAGCCGGTCACCCGTTTCTTATTTGATCTGTAATTGATAGCTAGCAAGGGGCCCTTCCGGTAATGAAATATGCAAGTGCCGTGTTCCGTAAACTTCTGTCCCAAGCTGTACCTATATACTGCAGTGCTGGTGAAGTGGCAGAGTTGTGCAATGACGGCGAAGTGCAGTATAAGCACGCATCACATTTTGGTACCAGCTCTCTGTCTTCGGCCAGAACTTCTGGTGGTGTATCCACCGCAGTATTGCAGGGACGATCACAGTCTTCGCCTACTGTACCCACGATAGATAGGCACGTTGAGCAATCATTATTTTCGTAGTTGTCGTCGTTGCTTGCACACACGACGAATTTCCCGTGAAAGTTACGAAAGCTCTAACCACCTGTGCAACTCAAGGGCCGGGTTAGAATTAGAATGATTGTCAGGAAATTACTGTGCTACGTGTTTAGGAAAGTGTCCTTTCTTTTTACAGGTACGTCAGGTTCACTGCTTAGTGTATGTTTACAAGCTGAGTTTGGAGATTCCTTGGCCCGAGAAACAGACAACAGATACATGGGTGTGTCGTCCGCATGATTCGCCAACGTTTTTCCATCCAGGTCCTATCAGGACAATCATCTTTAGTGTGCATCATTTCCTGTTCACACCTACACCATAATAGACTTGCGTAGTTTCCAACTGAGAAGTGTCAAACAGAATCTGTGTTACCACAGTAATCCCGAGAAGTGCAAAGAAATAGGCAGGATCAATAAACTACCTGGCCATAAGTGACAGTTATACTTTTAATGGTAGTGTAATGCTTCTTATCGTTGGCAGTATTATAGTATGTGAGGGATATAACACGTCAAATAATTTCAGCTAACGTTTCATAACTCACTAATGGTACAGTTACACCTCATTAACATAGTAAGCGATACATCTGTCTGGGAACGTCCACAATTTGTCATTCCCACGGAAGATTGTTCTGCCTTGATACAGCAAAACTAATTTTGATACCTGCCATTGATCCAATTTTTTTAGCACCACTGTTTTGAAAACAGCTTTCAAGACTGTAACTTCAGAGAACCTTGGCAGAGCATTGCCTCTTGTCTATGTATTATAATAGTTATTATAATGACAGGCAATAAGGTACGCAAATGTGAATAACTCTTTGTGCTGACTGAGTGTTGTCCATTCAAGAGCCATTGCACAAGTCCACATACAACTCTTCATGCGCAGATATATATTATTTGCTATTCACGGACAGTTATCAGCGTGCACCACACTGGCAATGTCCCTTGGGATCTGAAGCGTTGACTAAAAAAAAAAACAGTTTTGCAAGTACTTTAACTGCAATGAAAACGGGACGGTTGGACGGTAAATTGGACGGTTTCATTATAACAGTGGTACACAGGAAAAAAAACTCGGGGTGTTGGGGAAGATCAGGGTGGATCTCTTGGCACAACCAAGTGTAAAATTTTGGAAGTGTTAGTACATCCTGAAATGACCCTCATGCCTCGGACCACACTACTCAAATAATGACCTCTCTTTTACAGTAAAACGCCCCTTACTATCAACGGCATATCCTATCAAAGCTCACAGGACAACAAATTTGGCCAATGCTTATGTGACAGTGTCTCGTATAACATGCAGCTTTTCTGTTGAATTGACACTACATCTCTGGTAGCCCCTTTAATGTCTGGAGGTAGGTGCATCATTTTACATTTAACCCGCAGTAATATACAGCATTGCAAAAAAGAAAACAAGGGCTTCATCTCAACGCTGCATCAGCATCATTCATCATCTCACAATAACGCTGTTGTTGTCAGCCTCTGCACAAAGATTTGGGTGGACCTGAAAAACACCTTTTTTCCCCTTTGTTTTTCATTTCCTTCTTTCAAGTTATTTTGTCTTGGCTTGTAGCTGCGATATGTCAGTAGAAGAAATGAAGCCATTCTCTATACTTCTCGAACTTGGATGAAGAAAGCACTGTTCTGGAGGATCCTAATTTGTCAGAGGCGTCGTAAAGGCATTAGTATAAGACCAGATCTCTCAAATTGCCGTGCACACACGTACATTGTTTGATGCCGTTTCATGGATGGATGGGACTTGGATCAGCAGCACCTGGTCCTTCTATAACACAGAACGTCAAACGTGGATCTCAAGTTGGCTACGACAACCGCAAAAACCGCCGCCCTACAGCCCACAAACAGTTCACAAACTGCGAGATAAAAGGAAACTGGGAGGTGGTTTATGGCAAAAGTCACAGGTTCAGTAACAGGGAAAGTTTCATGATAACGCGTCCGACAACGAGAAAAGCCAATCACGTTCATATGAATGACATCATGTTCTTTTACTTGTTTATTGTATTTTATTTATCTAGTTATTAATCATAGGTTAGGGGATACCTTACGTTGTACCGATTTCGTCTTTTGCTGCTAAGTTATTCACGCGCAAGAGTGACAGATCCGATTGGGAAACTACATAGACATTGTGACTTACTGTCGAAGTTGCTCGCTCGCTTTGTTCGTAGGACACTGTCGGAACGGCGTCAAGTTTTCGTTGTTCGGCGTTCGTTCAAAAATTCGTTCCTTTTTTGTGTCAATCCAAGTTGCACTTGCGGGATGTTCTCATCCAGGTACACATTATCGATGAACTGCGAGGACAGCATGAACACTCCTTGCTTCATCTGGATACCCGCTAGTGACGTAGCTGCTTCCAACTTTCGCTTCGTCTGGGGTCTGGCTGTAGCAGTACCCTAGGCGTGCGAAATCAAACATCGAGGTTTTCGAAGGAAGTTTTCCTGGAGTCAGGAACGCTGCGTCGGTTTCCAAACGACATCTCACGCGAACGATGCAAGCGTAGAGATTCTCCCGATTCACAGAGTATCCGCGTCACTAGAAAGTGTCACATGTGAATACGGGCGACGTGCAGGAAAAAACAAAGCAGCCCCAGGCTTGGCGGCAGACGACAGCGTCCTTCACAGCGGATTAGCCAGATTCCACCTTGCTTCAAGCGATGTCATTGGCGCTGGCGCTTTCGAAGATCAAAACGAAACCAGATCTTTTAAATTCGATTCCTCATCACCCGGGCAGTTTTGGAAGAAGAAAATTCGGCAAATAGCTCGTGGTAGCGTACCGAACACATTGGTATTGGATTCGTAACCACGGTTCCGGATGCGACAGTCCCTTTAAGTCTGTGTTAATCACTGTATTAAATCTGTAATGTTTCTCGTTCTGACGGATTGCTTCGCAATTGTTTTCCTACATGTGTCTGTTGTTTGAGTGTTCGATGACGCGCAGGTTTGGCTCTCTATTAGTGCTAGCTGTTGATCGTGTTGTGTTGTTTCTCATTATTTCCTTACATCTGTGCTATTCTCTTAATACGAAATTGATTAATTAAAAGTTGTATCATGTTGGAACAAAACATGTGCAACTTAGATTCCCTGTTGTGTTGGAAATTCCTCACAGCGCTTAATAACACACATGATAAGAGGTAACCATTAAGGTCGTCTTCTTTAACTAAGTGTAGTGTCCTAGAAAATATTTCAGCTTGTGTTCGCGTAGTCCCTCTATGTGTCCCATTGTCTTCCAGGCTCTCTGTTGTGCACAATTAACTACTTACATCTATCGACACATGTAATTGAAATTAAAACCCGCTATTGCAATGATGGTGGTCACCTCTCAGACTTTTTATCATAAAACTTGAAATTTTGGTTGTTTCATACTGATTAAAATATATTCTTTGATTAAATGTGTGTGTCCACATGTAACTGTTGTTTGCGTGTTGGAGGATATGTCGGTTTGGTTCTGTATTAGTGCTAGCTATTAATTGTGTTGATTTGAATTATTTCCTTGCGTATTTGCTATTCATTTAATAAGAAACCGGTGAAATAAATTTGTGTCGTATTGGAATAAGGCATATTCAGCTTAGCTTCCCTATTGTGCTTAAAATTACTTACATCTATCAGAACTTGTAATGGAAATTGAAACTCAAATATTCCAACGATGGTGCCCACGAATAGGAATATTAGACTTTTTATAATAAAACTTGTAATTTTGATTGTAACCGTATTGATTAAGAATATCGTCTTTGATTAAATGTGCTCGTACATTTTAATTCTGGTTCGTTGAGAACGTGTGTGTATGATTACCGTTAATAAAAAATATTTTGTTTGACTCTTTCTGTGTGATACCTCTTCAATGCTATTGCTTCATTCCTGAGTAGTTTCATTTCGATATTGGAAAAACGTCCTGAGGTTACCTCAGAAATCCTGAGGTTACCTCAGGATATGTTGAGGTTCTCTGAGGTTACCTCAAAACTGCCTGAGGTTCTCTTGAGGTTACCTCAAGAAATCCTGAGGCCGCACATCAGGACCTCAAACCCGGCTGTGGGTCCCCTTAGGTTACCCCAAGAAATCCTGAGGTTCTGCCTCAGGACCTGAGACCTCGTTTTTGCTCCTTTGAGGTAACCTCAAGCAATTCTGACGTACAATCTCAGAACCCCAGACCTGGCTGTGGTTCTTTCAAGGCTCCGCCTCAAGACCTCAGACGAAACCGTAGCTCTCCTAGGGTTATCTCAGCGCATCTTTAGTATCAACATAGGGCCAAACACCTTGATACACCTTACAGCTTTGGGAATTTCGGTGGGCATTTCTCAGGGACCCTTTTCGTTGGAGAGTTTCACAAGGCTTTTGGAGTACAATTTAGTTTGGTGACTTAAGTTAATCACGTTAACTTCATTAAGCTGATAACGTTAACTAACCCTACACGCCAAAACGTTACATGAAATTTCGGGTCATCCCCATAGGAAGGCATAAATCCATTTATATCCGGTTAAAAATTAAAGCTTTGCTAGCATAGTAAACGCAAATAAGTTGTACACCAATACGGATGTTATACAAAAATAACAATGAAAGAATACTTGTGATTA
Organism: Ornithodoros turicata; assembly: GCF_037126465.1. Lineage (NCBI taxonomy): Eukaryota > Metazoa > Arthropoda > Arachnida > Ixodida > Argasidae > Ornithodoros > Ornithodoros turicata. Next base: position 219,319,132 of record NC_088201.1, read on the forward strand.
TAATGCATATTGTTAAAAAACCGAGACTATATACGGAACTACTAAAAGAGACATATACTTCCGTGAGTGTCTGTTCAGCTTCATAGTCTCGGCGGTTTTGATAATATGCAAACAGAAACCACGCTACTCGTGCGAAAACTACACTATAGAACACTATAGATTTGTACGTGACGAATCAGCCCTGAGGGTATTATAAATAAATATTACAAATAAAAATAATAAATTATAAATAAATAAATAAATCATCTTAAAACACAATGAGGACGAATTTTATAGGATAAACGGAAGAAGTTCACGCGCTTAATTTTCGTTAGAGGGCAGAAATAATAGATAAATTGCAAACAGGAGTTGTTGCGATACACTCTGCTCCTATGAGCTTCAAACAGGTTTGCGACAACATTACAATGAAATGTTCTGCAAAGAATCTACAAAAGATGAAATATTTGGTTTACGAAAAACAACGCGGGAAACATGCGACGTCGGTGTCGTTTTTACAGCTGCACTAAGTTTCTCCGCTGGAGCAAAGCATCCCTGTTTCTCCCTTTTGCCTTGGTTCGAGAGGGGCCGCACAACAAGTTCGCGCTTTTGCGGTTCCTGCAATCGCCACCCCTCTGCTTATAGCAGTTACACGCCGGTTTCCATGCCCGGCTGTTCGTGCGTATTTGCTTTGTCCAGTCTGCCGTTTGAGGTGACTGAAATGAGGTGCCAGGATGACGTGTGTATACGTGAGGCTCTTGACGACATTCGCGTTCTTGCTTCTGTGGAGAACGTGATCATTTTTCCTGGAGTCAATGATGCCACTGATTTTCAATCGGAAGACGGAATATCCAGCCCACGCTATTTTCCGGAAGTATAGCGAAAAAGCGCGTGGAGTCTTCTTTCAGCAAGGTACGTGAAGGTATTTTCTTGCATATTGGTTTGGTGGTATGCGAGTGCGTGCGTACGTGTGTTTTGCATCAAAGAAAACAATTTGCTTGAATTCTTTATGAATGGAAAGTGACACTTCAGAAGTAGATGCAACTTTGAATTTGAAACATTTGTGATATCGTATTTTCAGATTCCCTGCAACACATTTCAGATAAACTGCATGTCTCGTGGTAGGCACAGATGATGTTGCCAGGGCCGGCAGCGAACGAAAGCGCATAGGAAAACCTTCAAGGCGTGAGGCGGACCTCAGCAAATGCGGGATGAAGTGAGTGTTTACATATCTTGAACAGTACGCTATTGTCACCGAATTTCTGTTCCTCTGTTGCTTTTCATATCATTCTTGATATGCGTATAGAGTTACTAAGCTCATTTGGAGACTGCACAGAGGCCAATGGTGAAAACCGTCTCTGTTTTGAGTATCGTAAAACCGTAATGGAGTTTTATAGTCTGTTACCGCGGCAAGCCAGTTGCTTTCGTACATCTCAGTGATTTTTGGTAATCATTATTCGGTATTTAGTGTATTATCTTTTGTGGTTTCTTTGCTTATCGTATGTCTGAACTGAATTTCATTTCTAGGTGCATATACCTCGAATGCTTCAGGAGCAGGGCAGAGCAAGGCGAAGAAACCAGAAAGAAAATTAGGAGAGTGTGCGACACATGAACAACAAATTAAAGTGTCTGGAAAAGTATTTAACGTCTGATGACCTCAATCACGATAGAAAGTGTTCGAACACGAAATGGTGCTATGGGTGGTCGCTGTTGTTTATGTCTTGAGTTCCACTCTGTGGAAACCTCAGAACCCGGGGTAACCCCAGGGCCTCAAGCTCTGAGGTAACCCCACGACCTCAAGCTCTCAGGTAACCACAGGACCTCAAGCCCTGAGGTAATTCCAGGACCTCAGGCTCTGAGGCAGCCTCAAGGCATCAAGCTCTGAGGCAACCTCAAAACCTCAGATGTCCCATAATACCTCAAGACCTCAAACTCTCAGGTAACCGCAGGAATTATTTTCAATACGGTTATATTCGACCAAGGGGTGCCGGTGACATTTTTATTTTCTTCCGTAAAAAATAAATGTTATTCCTAATGAATAAGAAGCAAAACAAGCCTAGTCGCAGGTCTCTGCGATATTTCGTTCTCGGTCGGCGAGGCTCCAAGTAAATGAGCGCGATTTGGGCAGTTCCAGCTATACCAAATTTGGCGCGCTAAATCCTCCGAACGGCTGCTTTCTCCCGACAGCATTTTCTTTCACTGGCAGAATGGGTGGTGAAGATTTTCTTAACATGATTAAATTCGGTGGCAAAGCCCTTTTTTTTTACATATATCTCGAAAACGCCTCCGAAGACGTTCGTAGCGCAGATTTGCCAATTTGTTTTGTGGTCCCATAATTTCTGAATATGACGAAACTTATATGAGATGAAAGAGCTTTTTTAACTCTTTCGTTTAGTGTATAGCGCTTTATCATACCTTCAGGCATCCGTCCACAGTGACGCCCTAATAGCGAAAGGGTGCCAGCAAATCGCTGTTTTCAGGACCGTTTTTCTCAAAAAAGGCTATCTTCAATTTTGTTTATATTTTGTGGAGACATGCCATGGACACCGCTCTTTGATATTAGAGAATACAATTTCTGCTTATTTTATTTCTTCAGGGCGCGCAGATTCTTTTCCCGCACCCTGGTCGCATTTAATTTTGACTTTTAAATCGCTAATTCACAATAGTGCTCTTTTTTTTTCCTTGGTATGACATTACGGGCCGATAAGATTGGTTGACGTGCACCCAAGGGTCGATCAAGGATAGTTACTGCAAACATATATTTATTGTTGCCGTCTTACAGTGGACGCCCCAGCACCAACCGTTTACGATACACACCAGTTCCAGGCGGCATTGAATGTTTTTTTTTTTATTATTGAATATGTCCCAAAAGAGTGTCGCAATTAGAGCTGTTCGTAACGTACGACACCGCCAACTCTTGTCCAGGTGTATGAAGATCGCAGTCTGGGGATAGGACGCGCAGTGAACCACTCGCTCTCTTTTTTCGCTTCTCTGAACGCTTCGGCATCCTCACGTGACACATGCGACAACGTAACGTTCGGTAACCTCGGCGTTAGTTTGCACACCAGATCTTCTGCCGTCTGAGTGGCTTCTCCTGGAGGCAAACGGAGGTTACGCAGTGAAGCAGGATGCTTGACCACTCCGCCGACCCTGTCGCAGGCATTCTTCCCGTGGCCACTCGCGCTGAACAGCCATTTGATGACATGGGGGCTTCTCTGCAGTTCGTGAAACTTCGTTCGTGATCTATTTTTAAAGTGTGCTGCAGCCCCATCTGACACATACGTACATACACCGTACAAAGGTCCGACTTCATCCATGTGTTCATCAATAGTTCTGATGGCCAGAAGCGTTACCGCAGTGTCATGACGCATGTCGTCCGACAAAACGACGTATCATCGGGAACCGGACAAATGATTCACCACGCAAGTGAGTATTGTTATTTGGTCTTTCTTCCAATGGTAACTGTGTATTGCAGAATGAAGAACGACGGTCCAATTTTCCGCATAGTCAAAGTGGAGACAACCCTTTTAGAATCTGAGAATGTGTTCTCACTACGTATCGTGTTCCGTTTAATGTTGCGCACGTAGTTATGAGTTACGTAGCGGACTAGCCACTTTCTCAGAAGATGGATACATTGATCAATGTTGAGGGCTAACTTCTTAAGTGTGCTTGATTCCTATATGACGACTTCGACCTCCTCGGCATCGGCGCACATCTCCAAAGATTCCGCCGTCAATGCACTCTCACCTGTACACGATTTGCACCTTTGCACCTCTTCTTTGCGTTGGGCACAAGCGCAATGATTTGTGGTCATCAAGCGTACAACACTTGTCCGAGAGAAGACTCAATGCATTCAGACATAAGTCTGACAGACAGAAGTCATAAGGCTGCAGCACACTTTAAAAATAGATACCAGTTTCACGAACTGCACAGAAGCCCCCATGTCATCAAATGGCTGTCCCGAATGCCTGAAACGGGGTCGGCGGAGTGGTCAAGTATCGTGCTTCACTGCACAATCTTCGTTCATCCCCAGGAGAAGCCATTCAGACGGCAGAAGATCTTGTGCGCAAACTAACGCCGAGGTTACCGAAGGTTACGCTGTTGCATGTTCCACGTGAGGATGCCGATGCGTTCAGAGAAGCGAAAAAGGAGAGCGACTGGTCCGCTGTGCGTCCTGTTCCCAGACTGCGACCTTCATACACCTGGACAAGGGATGGGGGAGGCGTACGTTGCGAACAGCACTAATTGCGGCAGTCTTTTGGGACATATTCAATAAAAAAAAACATTCAATGCCGCCTGGGACGGGTGTTTATCGTAAACGGTTGGTGCTGGGGCTCCCACTGTAAGACGGCAACAATAAATATAAGTTTGCAGTAACTATCCTTGATCGATCCTTGGGCGCACGTCAACCAATCTCATCAGCCCGTAATGTCATACCCTTTAGCAAGGAAAAAAAAAAAACAGAGCACCGTTGTGAATACCATTCTCCGGCACTTAGAATTAAAAGCGACCAGGGTGCGGTAAAATAATTTGTGCGCCCTGAAGAAATAAAATAAGCTGAAATTTTATGTTCTAATATCAACGAGCGGTGTCCAAGGCATGTCTCCACAAAATATAAACAAAATTGAAGATGGCCTTTTTGAGAAAAACGGTCGTGAAAACAGCGATTTTCTAGCACCCTTAGCGACTACGGCGTCACTGTGGACGGATGCCTGAAGGTATGATAACGCACTGTATACTAAATGAAAGAGCTGTATAGCTATCCTTTGCATGTCTATAATTGCATGTAAACCGCCCACCTCCCACCGATTAGCGCACGGACAACTCTCCGCCCACGCGCCGCCCGCCGCACAAGGGAAAACAATCGCGAACGAAATCGGCCCAGGTGGAAAAATGTGCGACGATAAGCGCATGGGTAGCCCTCCGGTCACACGCCGATCGCCGGTAAGCGCACGAGCAGCCCTCCACCCGAGCCCCACCCGCCGCGCGCGGGAAAAAATTCACGAGCTAAGTTGGCCCAGACGCGACTGGCCGTTGCTAGGGGCTTGGTGGTCGTTGGTAGGGGCTAACTCTTAACCTACCTATACTGCTCTGTGGTAACTCTTGATCACTTTACCCGAATAGGTCATTAGAGTTAGAGGGACACTAAAATACAAAAACAACTTGCTCTCAAATGAAAGAACGTGTTTCAATTAACACAATTCAAACTAAATTAGTTCACACAACGCTACTGTTTAGAAGAAAAACGCAATGAAAACAGAGCCGTCTTTGGCGGCATCGAAAGGGGTCCTCAGGAGGTAAAGGTTGGCGGCATCGAATGACACAGCAGAAGAAGCACGCGCATACCTCACGTGGGCGTCTGGATTTAGAACGGATCCGATCGTAGAGTTCCGTATATGCGCGGCATGATGAATACTGCTCCCTTTCTTGTGCGCTCGTACACTCTCAAAATAAAGTTGTTGTTGTTGCTCCCTTTTCCAATATAGATTCACTGAATTGTAGCCCACAATAGTTTTCGTGAATGTTCCACAAACAACGTTTTTCTTGACGTTCTTCGGACAACGACGGATGTCCGCTTCGCAAAGCGGACTGTGTTTTTCGCCGTGACTGCTCAGGGCATGACACGTGCGTGCACGTGCAGTATGAACTAAAAAAACACCAACGCACGAGCTGAAACGACGTTCTCTGCTTAGCGCCGAAGCAAGAAAGAGTCCGGTATAATTTTGATTGTAGCTTGATAACGGAATCAAAGTTTTGAATTTTAAGAGCAAGTACGGGATTAACGTACAGTGTAACGTAATTTGAAGTGAACTTGGTTTTGCATTTTAGTGCCCCTTTAAAGGAGCAATAAACAGGTATGCAAGGTGCACTTTTTTGGAATGCAGTGTGATTCGTTTCCTACAGTGACGTTTAGCAAAAAATGTTGTCGCAAAAAAGTAAGTAATGGCTCCAAAGCAACCGAATATTCACTGCACTCTTTCGAGCTCAAGCCCCGCCCTGCGATGCCCTTTAGACAATAACCACACGTCATTTTGACGTCGCGCATCATCAGCCATTCAAAATGCGGGGCGCCTATACACTGATTTTGTTTTAATATAGGGTAGTGAGGTCACTTCTAAACATACATGGAGGAAGGAAACACAGGAGCGGCCGTTTCGAGCAGATTTCTGTGGGACCCCTCTGGCGGTCGCTCCTGTCAAAACCGCCATTACTTCCTGTCCACCACGTGATCCTCTCTAAAGTTTCGGTTTGGCAACGCTTTGTTGCTCTCGCTGCTTTTCGTGCTTTTACGCTTTTCCAAAGTCATTTACTCTTAAAATGTGAGCACCACTGCGCAAACAACGTTTTGTTAACGTGTTCGAACCGCGGTTGCGGCTGTCGTTCAACAGAAAGCAGCTCTGTCACGGGAATAACGTTTCCTGTAAGCACGTACTTGACCGGCTGTTTCGGCGTACAGGCGTACCCCTGTCTGTGAGAGAGTCATCTTGAAGCCTGCCTTTACAAGCTGGCGCTGAGCTAGAGCTGCAGATTCAATTGATTTCCCCCATCGTTGTACAAATTTGATTGCTGGCATGCTTTACCACTTCAGCAACACAGAACACGCGGCCACGTCCTTTACACAAACATCGCTACCGCAAATGATGTTTCTAGTCCTGCGTGGTTGTCCTGTAGAACCAGACCGGTCTTGTAGTAAAAGGGTAAACCAAGAGTAAACCTCCGACAACACACAAATAAAGATGGACGCGCGGCGTTCATCACAATGCAGATATCTGAACTGCAAGACAACCACGACTCCCGTCGTCTTCTTTGGAAGCTGGCCTGCGCATGCTCTTGGGGTCACGTGAGCAGTCACATGGTAGACAGGAGCATCCCAGCATGCAGTGCGAAGCTGGCACGCCCGTCCTAATGGCAAAAATTTGGAAGGGCCGCTCCTGCGTTTCCTTCCTCCATGTAAACATATTTACACTTGTCAGACCCAAGGTAGTCAGATGAAAAGGTACCAAAAGCCCACAATATTCCATTTCATGTGCGCACTATGTTTTCAGCGCTGTATTGCTCCGCGAGGTCACAGCGGTGTTCTCACAACTGATTCTCTCCGCACGCTGCTGTTTGTGTCAACGAGGCCCGTCATTGGCTAGGAGTCCGAAATCTTCCCCATCTCCAGTGACTGGAATGCAGCTTTGCTACACATGCGAGACATGTGACGTAGGTGCTCTCCGAGTAGGACGGAGAGACTCACGCGGATTATGCTCTTTGAATGGCATTGTTTCCTGGTAAAGGCGCTCGCTAGAAGTAAATGAATTTATAATTGGATATCGTGAGCCACGTTCTTCCATATAACATAATAACTGGAGAATATTCCTGGAGCTGTTTAGTGGCCCTTTAACACTTAACGGGGTTCACAGGGGAAGCATTTCACACTTACCAGAGGCGAATGTTCCAACAGCAGCCCAGACAAAGCAAAGCGCAGCATCACGGAACTTCATATTTTCTACGGATATGTGATGTGCTTGCTGCTACCTACCGTGCTCACTCCTTATATAGGTGAAACACTTGACCAGGTGAAGCGGCTCCGCAATGCAGCGTAAGCGGAAATCGCGGAATCATCATCCATTATCGCCAGTGCACACAGTACAATGTCCTTTCCTTGAAATGTGATACATCCGGCTCGAGCACATTGTCGCCGTTAATGACGGCAACATAACGATCACCTTTCAGACCTCCCAACGCATGTGTAGTGTACTACGTCATTATGCTTCCCCTAGAATTGTTTGTGCTGTGGAACGAAACAAAAATCCTATCGGTCATTCACTTCACCTAGCGTTGTTAAAGGTCATACAGTTTGTAATCGTACGTACATGTCCACAGTTATTTTACAAGATATTCATGCAAGTTGAAAGGTTAAAAATAAGAACAGTTACAAAAGTACTGAAACCAAAGTTTTGTATGTACTCTCGACAGTAATTTCGTTACTTTTGAATTTTTGAATTACTTTGTTTAATTTGTACGCTCATGAAAATTATGAATTATGAAACACAAATTATGAAACTTCTCAGAAAATGATAATCAAGCAGCGTTCAATACCACGAGGTCCTAATCAGAGTAACAGTTGTGCTAGCGTAGGCGGAGTTTCGTCTACATACATAGATAAGGGCTCCTCTAAAGAGGTTTTCAACGTCCTAGTACGTGAGAGTAACTTCCAACGGCAACAACAACTTGACTTGAATGGCGACGACTGGGGAATTTCATCGGCTGCTGCCATGTGGTGTCATTGCAGTTGAAATAGGCGATTTTTGTTCTGGGATATTCCCAGTTCCACCTATATATGCGTTCCTGCACTTTTTTCCTTCTATGAAAATATTTTGTATGAATATACGCGGCAGTAACCGGATGATATCCATGGCGAAGACCCCATTTGCTTTCTGTGTATAAGCACACTGGGGTAGCTAGTTCGACCTCGTCGTAACGCGCATGCCCATTTTTTTACCACATCACCATCACGAATACCCCGAGACTTAGGGAACAAAAAGGGACGCACACGATCACAAATCTTGTGCACTCGTACTTATGAAACTATACGCGTACTTGTCTTGTGTACTGTACTTCTGTGCGTTTGTGTCCCTCCCGTCATGAATATGTGCGACCAGCTCGCTTGCTTTTCATGTATTTGATCATTATTGGATGATATCGGTGTTACACATGCGCTGCGTAATTCCAGCATACCATAAATACCCGCCCCACATAATACCAGGGCGATCTTCATGCGGATTCCTTTGTTCTGTGGAAATTGCTCCTACGGCAACGCTCTTCATACAACGCAGCCTCTAACAGTCGAAGTTCGTTCCCTGTTATCAACGAAGAATAACTCTGCCACAAGATATTCGCAGACTACACAGGCGCAGATGCGTCTTTACTCCCGTAAGTGTTCTTCCAAGTCTCGTCATCGACTGCCTAACTAACGACGTTTTGCGGAGCTTGCGGCATTCTTGCCCAGCGGAAGGGGCGCTACAAGATCGGGTGGCCCTGGAGTCCCCACAAGGTCCCCACAGTAATTCAAGCTTTGTTTCTGGCTACGTCTATGCCGATATAATTGCACGTAATCCAGGGACTATCCATCAACCCGAATGATGAGACGCTTCGCTATGCCCTGCTAGTCACTTGCGCAATCTTTTGCCTTGTTTATCAGCTCGTTTGTCATTCAAGGTAAGCGATGGTACATTTGAGTCTCAACTTCTTGGCTGTTTGGATCTCACTACCCGAATTCGTAGACGTGACTTGATTTCAACTTGACACACAGATGCCTTGGACGAGCGACAATGCACTTGAGAAACCCTGCTTGGCTTGAAGCGTTCTTACGCAGCGAGCTCGACATGACACTTTGGTGAAAATGTTAAGTCCGCGCTCGGGCTACCTTGAACACGACTTGAATGGCGCTCCAGTACGGCAGCTTCGGGAAGCCACATGACGCTCAGATCATTGCCTTGGCTTGGCTGTATATGAGCTGCACTGTGAACAGTTGCCGTAAAATTTACGGTCAAAATCCATTCTTTGCCGTAAAAAGAACAGGTATGCTGCCGGATTGGAAACACGGTCCAAGTAGTGTAATAATGCGACACCAATGAAATATGCCGTAATTATGACGGTTCTCACCGTAAATAAGACGGTAGAGTGTCCGTACTCGTGATTACGGTCAAATGGCTGTAGATTTTATGGAAGTCTGCCACACTTTCACATTGCCTTTCAGTATCTGACATTGTGCTACGGTTGCTCGGGACAGTGAAGTTTAATAAATGGTTGATTGCTGTACATGTATACATGCATATGGTGGCACAGTGTTGATATGCAATTCTATTTCATTAGAGGCCAAGAGTACTTCAAGAACTTTCGTATCTGCTGCTGAATATGCACACACCTCGGTATGTCGTACAAACAGTGGATATCATTGTTTAGCGTACCGTGTGTTCTGAAGACAAAAACACACGAAAAACACTCACGCACAGACGTGAGCGGTTACTGTTCAGGATATTTAATATGAGAAAGTACACTTGTGCACAGTTTACTCACGACGGAAACGCAACGACACTGGAGCCCAGCCTACACTACCAGCTCTTTCGCTACAAATGCTACTTACGCTGGGTATAGGATGCCGAATTTTAAATATACACAGCAAAATACGTGCCAAAAAGAAACAGAACAGGGCTGCAGTGCGCAATGTTGCTGGTGGTGGTGATGTTGAAAGGGCTTGCCGTTGTCGGCCTCACGTATGTGGGCAACGTCACGACTGACGCCCTGGGGAAATGTGCGTCCTGGGCCGACTTCTAGGGGAACTGTGCCGACATATGTCTGAAAGCTGTCTGTGCTGTCTGGGGTTTTTCCGGGGCTTTCCTCAGACGCGTAATGTTGCTGGCCGAGTCGGCGGCATTCGCAGAGCCAATGATGGCGAAGGGTGCACATATCGTCATCGCGAACGTCATTTTCAAAATTACAGACGGCGTTTGCAAATGGCGATGGGGAAGTCGAGGAAAGCTCCATTTGCCAAAATGCAGTGGGTTTCATGTATGTATAAAGTGATATTGTTTCGCAACACTCATCTCAGATTGCGCTGTGATCATATTTCGCATTGCCCAAACGTGTATCCGCAGTGCACGGTTAATTATTACACGATTACGTCTTCCTTGCTAGGCACAATGGAGGCGCCTCACGGAGCAGATTAGAAGTTCAAACCCCGCTGGCGGAACAAAAATAAACGTACTGTACTGCCACAAGATGCGTACTTTCTTAAGTAAGTGTATCTGGAAGAAGACCGCGAGAGTCCGTGAGTTACCAGATCGCTTGTCGATAATCCAGGACCTCCCGCCGTCACGCCTAGATGCGGATAGTTGTTTCTAACCCTCGGTGCTAATGTATATTCATTGGAAAGCACACGGAATGCATACCTTCAATGGAGGGGCGAGTTCGCCGCTTAAGCCAACTTTAAAAGTAGGTTTGTGGTGGCTAGCGAAGATGACGACGATGCGCCCCTGCTGCCTCGCGCTACTGCGCAGGATCGTCAGTTCTACCGGCACCCTCCTAGCGTGGGGTCACGCATATTTGTCCGCTGAGACATTCCATCATAGCCTAGTGGAGCACCAACGCCTCTACATTTGGTCATCCGAACGAAGAACACCATGTTCGGCGTAATTCGGCCTTTTACCGTCCCAAATTTAGACAACCACCGCCACCATTAGGCGTCAATTGTGCCCACCTCAAAATCACCAAACCCAGTGCAGACTGCAGTCGATGGCGCTAATGCACAACTAGTCACTCCCCGAATACGTCCTTCCACCGGGGGCTCGTAATAGGAGGCCACCATCTCCTCGCTCTGACCCGGAACCCTTGTGCTTCGATGCCCTGTACCGGTCGTGGTACGCCGTAGTCCCTAAAACTTTGTCAGGATCGTGATGGTATTCCCCGGATCTACCATGGTCAAGCAACGCGCTCCCTTACCGCATCGCCAAGCCGCTGGCCATGCGCACTGATGACTCGTCAGCTCAGCAACTCTTGAACACGCTCGTGACTACGGCTCACGTCGCTCTCACCGCACACGCCCTGCCTGCCTTCGCCACACTCCTCCACGCTCCGGTACACGCGGCCCACCAGCGACCGCCAAGTAAACCGTCCATTCCTGCGCCATGCCTTTTGTCGTCGCGTCTCTCTCCCCGCTCCGCATCTGAGGGTGGCAGTACTGTGGTGGCCACCGGTGATGACAACGATGTGCCCCTATGCTGCTACGCGCTACTGCACTTACTCGTTGGTTCTGCTGGCGCTGTCCTACCGTGAGGCCACGCACATCTGCCCGCTGGGACATTCTATCGTCGCCGGTCACGACTCATGTATGGGAACACCACTACCTCTATAGGTGTCTCGCAATTATGTATGACACTTTAACAAAGTGGTGCACAACACAGGTGAAATAACAGTGGGGGCAATTAGGCGTCCCTGCCGTACGGAGGAACGTACTGGCACTGGATTGGTACACAGATTATTTACAATTAGTTTCGTTGTCACATTCAAATAACACAGTCTTACACGATCCATGAAAGCCGGCTCAAGTTTCATTGCTTCCATTACTGTGAACAAGAAGAGGTGACAAACCCTGTCGAATGCCATCGTCCAGTGTCCTTGCAACACTGCTACGTGATCTCCCTGCGTTCTGCCAATGTCGAAGATATTTCGTAAAACATGAATGTTCGTCTGAATGTTCCTTCCTAATGGCGCATATTTGATGATCTCCCACAAGTCCTCTCACAACAGACTGGAGTCTCGATGCTAGTACCTTGGCAGACACCTTGTAGTCTACGTTCGACAAAGTAATCGGCCCGTAGTCTGTCACCTTAGGCACTTTTCTTTCGGGCACTTTCTTTGGTATAAGTACAGTATGGGACTTTCTGAAAGATGGGGGACACACAATTTGGCTCCGGTTAAGGATATATTTGTAGTAATATCACTGATATATAATGTATATACTTAATATAGAAGTCCGCCTCGATATCATCTGGTACGGGTGTCCGATCCCTCTTCAGTGTACTTATTGCCTGTCTGACTTCATCAAGTGTTAAAGGTCTTTCAAGAATATCGTGCTTATCAGTCGAGAACTGCGGAACAAGTGTTCATAGACAGAATGGCGTAAATGCAGGCTAGCTGGTGGATAAATTCCATGATAGGCAAGCCCGAGCGATGGGCAAGAACACGTAAACAAACACAAACACGAAGGCTCAAAGGCTTTTTGAGCCTTCGTGTTTGTGTTTGTTTACGTGTTCTTGCTCATCGCGCAGGCTTGCCTATCATGGAAGTGTTCATAGGCATTCTTGCACACCCGAGTCTCGTTTATCTATCGTTCTTCCTATCACTTGAGCATAGTATTTCTCGAAAGTGTTCTGTTTTATTTTCGCTGGGCTAGATATGATTTGGCCGTCTTCTTCTATCGCTGTAGTGTTCTCTTCGAAGTATTCTTGTTAATTTCATAAAAAAACACTCGCTGGGCATCTCGTTTGGCAGATATTATTGTAATCATGAGCTCACCTTTGCCACCTCATATTTGTGGTCTGCTATTAAATTCCGTTCCAACGTTTGGCGTTTCATCTGTTCAGAAAAGTCCCCTGAATTTCTTTATTCAATTTCTTTTAGTCTTTGCAGGTTGCACTCCAGTTCTTATTCTCGATGTTTTGCATCGAAGTCCAGCATGTTGCTGCGTTCTATTGCGAATGCTCGTAGCTTAACCTTGAATTCTTCCGATGCTTCGCCCCAGCTTGATTGTCCTGTCATAATTTCAGCACTATCGTCCTTGACAAATTTTTTTTACCTCCATGGAGTGTCACATTTAGCTTCCATGTTTCCCATCCATTTCGTTGTTTGCGTTCCGGTCTAGCGTGACCTAATGTTACTGAAACGACGCAGTGGTGGCTGAAATACTAATCCACTCCACTGAATTCGACGTCGAAGCTTTAATATAACACAGACAAAAGCTTGAACTTGCGTCGCTCGGGAAACGAACCCGGGTCAACTTCTTCGAAGGCAGCTTTGCTAGCCACTATACCACCGACGCAACGGTTGATGTAGTAACATGTTCCGTTCCCCCTCCGTGTACTTCCATCTCCACTGATTCCGCCGTCGAAGCTTTAATATAACACAGACAAAAAGCTTGAACTTGCGTCGGCCGGGAATCGAACCAGGGACAACTGCTTGGAAGGCAGCTATGCTAGCCACTATACCCCCGACGCAACGGTTGATGTAGTAACATGTTCCGTTCCCCCTCCGTGTACTTCCATCTCCACTGATTCCGCCGTCGAAGCTTTAATATAACACAGACAAAAAGCTTGAACTTGCGTCGACCGGGAATCGAACCCGGCTCAACTGCTTGGAAGGCAGTTATGCCAGCCACAAAACCACCGACGCGACGGTTCATGTAGTAACATGTTCCGTTCCCCCTCCGTGCACTTCCATCTCCACTGATTCCGTCGTCTAAGCTTTAATATAACACAGACAAAAGCTTGAACTTGCGTCGACCTCCAATCGCAGCCGGGGCAACCGCTTCGAAGGCAGCTATGCTAGCCACTATACCACCGACGCAACGGTTCATGTAGTAACATGTTCCGTTCCCCCTCCGTGTACTTCCATCTCCACTGATTCCGCCGTCGAAGCTTTAATATAACACAGACAAAAAGCTTGAACTTGCGTCGACCGGGAATCGAACCCGGCTCAACTTCTTGGAAGGCAGTTATGCCAGCCACAAAACCACCGACGCGACGGTTCATGTAGTAACATGTTCCGTTCCCCCTTCGTGCACTTCCATCTCCACTGATTCCGTCGTCTAAGCTTTAATATAACACAGACAAAAGCTTGAACTTGCGTCGACCTCCAATCGCAGCCGGGGCAACCGCTTCGAAGGCAGCTATGCTAGCCACTATACCACCGACGCAACGGTTCATGTAGTAACATGTTCCGTTCCCCCTCCGTGTACTTCCATCTCCACTGATTCCGCCGTCGAAGCTTTAATATAACACAGACAAAAAGCTTGAACTTGCGTCGACCGGGAATCGAACCCGGCTCAACTTCTTGGAAGGCAGTTATGCCAGCCACAAAACCACCGACGCGACGGTTCATGTAGTAACATGTTCCGTTCCCCCTTCGTGCACTTCCATCTCCACTGATTCCGTCGTCTAAGCTTTAATATAACACAGACAAAAGCTTGAACTTGCGTCGACCTCCAATCGAAGCCGGGGCAACCGCTTGGAAGGCAGCTATGCTAGCCACTATACCACCGACGCGACGGTTGATATAGTACCACGTTCGAGTTCCCCCACCGTGCACTTCCATCTCCACTGATTCCGCCGTCGAAGCTTTAACATAACACAGACAAAAGCTTGAACTTCCGTAGGTCGGGAACCGAACCCGGGTCAACTGCTTGGAAGGCAGCTATGCTAGCCACTATACCACCGACGCTCTTTTTTCTGATCTTGCACATTTATTCATGATTATGGGATATTTACAGTGATATCATATGAGCTTAACGCGCGTAACATTTCACAAAAAAGCCTCCCGACTTGAGAGTAATTTTGCCACATACACACGTAACCACTCCGGTACCAATTGCCTGTACCGTGCTATTGTGTACATTTGATCAATTTCTTCTTTTAAAAAGCACATCGGTGGTTTAAGTGGCTCTTCGTTTCGGTCCAATACCCTGACCTTCCATATGCAAAACATTGAGATTACACATAAGATGTCATCCCTAATTTCTTCGGTCTATTCAAAAGGCAAAAACCTCATAGTGTATGGATCTAATCTTACATATCTTCCCAGTTTCGTGCTTAGTTCCTCCCAGAGTGCCTCAGTACAATCAACAAACAGGTGCTCGACTGTCTCTTGGGTGTTGCAGAGTCTGCAGTTCGTCGTCCAGGGCACGAAAGATCCTTTTTTTATCCAACCATGATTTCCATGGCAGCGTATGCAAAGAAAAAAACTTTTTATTTGAGGTCTTACATGGCTCGGATTCGGCACAATATGTCCTGTCCTTCCAAGTTCGGTGGTACAATTCTATATATAGGAACAGGAAAGAGCGCGTCTATCAAGGCATGGTACTCTACAGCTTTTTTTTTTTCCTACACTAAGAACATATTCGCGTGTAAATCTTACAAGCAAAAACTCTATGCGCTCTGCAGCCCCTCCATAAAACTTACTCACAGCATACACACGCTTGGCTGTCGCAACAGTTATGCTAGCCAAGTTTTGCCTTCCCACTGTAGTACTGTCTTTAATAAGGGGTGGTTGCACTTTCTGAAGAAAAACAGTCGCATCACCAGTTTAGCCGCGAACAAATGCCTTTGCGCTAGACCGCCTT
Source organism: Ornithodoros turicata (assembly GCF_037126465.1). Taxonomy (NCBI): domain Eukaryota; kingdom Metazoa; phylum Arthropoda; class Arachnida; order Ixodida; family Argasidae; genus Ornithodoros; species Ornithodoros turicata. The sequence goes on from NC_088201.1 coordinate 219,334,988, forward strand.
GCTTAAGACTGTGAAACGATGAAACTTCTAGATATTCCTACGGGGAAGTTGCATCATCTGTAGTAAATACAGGAGTTTTAACACAAAGAATATGTTGTACACGGAGGCCCACTGGGAAATTGAGAGTCCTCTTTGTTTCCAGCTGTAGAGTGTTTTTCTTATCTGCTTCAGTTGTTAATCCCACCTCGGGCTGGTGTTCCGAGTCTTGTTCAAGGGAACTCCAAGGTAAACCGTCGGCGCTGTCTGCCATCTAATTCCTTCAAAATACCCTGGCATGGACCCCCATTGCCCCGCCCAGGTCCATACAGACTTAGCCTTGTTTAGTTGTGCCCCTGATAATTCACAAAACTGCTGCACACACTTCACACAGTTTTTGTTCTTTGCAAAAAAGGCAATATCGTCCGCATATGCTAACACTTCACTTCCGTTCTAAACACCTCGAATCCTGTGATGCTCTTCCTCTGAATGACGCTCTGACACAAGTATTCCACATATACATTAAATAGAAGTGGTGCCAGTGGGCACCCCTGGCTCACGGATAACTTTAACGGTATTGCACTCGTACACTGATTGTTGAATAACACCACGGTCTGGACATTCTTGTAACATAGCTGTACTGTTTGAAGAAACGTCTGTCCAATTCCATTCATGGTCATTACCCAGTATAGGGATTCGTGGTCCACTCTATCGAAGGCTTTGGCCAGGTCTGCGAGTAGCAGTGCTACCCCTCCCCCCCCCCCCCTTGTTCATCTTCTAGCTGATATAAATCCAACACCGTTCTCATTATATGTATGTTCGTTTGAATACTTCTTCCTTTGATGACACAAGTCTGGTCTTCCCCGACAATTTCTGTAATAACCTTCTGCAACCTGTCAGCTAAAACTTTTGCGTATATTTTGTAGTCGACGTTACATAGCGTTATTGGTCTGAAGTCCTTCACTTGTGGTAGTTTTCCTTCTTCTATTTCCTTATGGATGAGCACGGTGTGTGTCCGTTTGAATGATGGTGGGAATTCTTGTTTCCGCTCAGCTTCTCTGTATATGAATAGAATAGAATGGAAATAGAAAGAAAAAAATGGAAACGTAGGTCACACCGGTGCAGCCTGTCGGAGCAGTTTACGCGTCCCCATGAACCACTGCAGGCGGTTCAGCACCATCCTTTCAACTATTTTGCACAGACAGCTCGTGTGACTGTTTGTAACACAGTGCGAGGCGATAGGCATAGAGCTGAAAACAGGCAGAATGTGGTATTTGCTGAATAGGGGTGTGGCAGATGCATCGTATGATACGCCTTCAATTATCCGGAGAGCACGCTTTTGCAGGACATACAGCTGCTGAAGGCACATCCTGGATGCAGATCCACAAGATCACAAGAGCACAATAATTCAGCCGAGACTGAATTAGGGCCTGATAGAGCAGCAATTTGGCCGAGGCGGGAAGAAAGTATTTGTACTTCCGCAAACATCCGTGTGTCACGCTGATTTGCGATGCAATGGATGAAATATGATCGTGTCAGCGCAACTTCTTGTCAAAAATGACTCCCAGAATTTTTATGCTGTCGGCAAGCCTAATTTTGGAGTCACCGATGAATATGTCCTGTTCAGGTACTCTGCACGGACTAGGTGGAGTAAACAGTGTAGCGACAGTTTTTTGGATATTTCTTTTTAGGCGGTTGTGCGAGGCCCAGGAGGCTACGTCACGAAGGATAACGTTTGCTGTCATGGCTGCGCTAACAGGTGTACTGCCGCTGATTAAAAGAGAGGTGTCATCAGCATAAAGAGTGATATCAGATTGTATAATCGTCAGGTCGCTGATATATAGTAAAAATAACAGGGGACCTAATATACTCCCTTGCGGAACCCCTGCTGTGATGTGCAATGTGCGGGATTCATTGTTTGAGTCCAAAAAAAGGTACTGACAACTATTTGATATGTACGATTGAAAGAATGAATGGCTGTGACCGCGGATGCTGTAGTGGTTCATTTTTGCCAAGAGTATAGAGTGGTCAAGCATGTAGAAGGCCTTAGAAAAGTCAATATATACGCCTAAAGTGGCGACCTTTGTTTCGAAATTACGCAGTATGAGCTCTTTTTGCCGGAGTAGGGCAAGTTCAGTTGACCTATTTCGCCTAAAGCCGTACTGCCCTGGGGAAAGAACATTGTATCTTCTTAGGTAGTCGAGCAATCTCTTGTAGATAATTATTTCTAATACTTTTGAGAAGTGCGGCAGAATAGATATTGGTCTATAGTTCGAAAGAGCGTGACGGTCACCCTCCTTAAAGATCGGAATCACTCTGGCAAGTTTCATTTTGGCAGGAAATTTTCCATGTTCGATGCTGAGGTTGCACACATGGGAAAGTAGGGGAGCGATGATATGGGCTACATGTTTAATGCTCTTAATGTAAAAACGAAAGCAATCTAGGCTACTACTTTTCTTCATCGTAGTGATAGCGGTCACTACCTCGCCCGCGTCCGTAGGAGCAAGGAAAAGTTAATATGTTGTTGGCACATCATACATGACAGCAGGTGCATGGGGAGCTGTACAATCTGCACAACTGACGAAGTGCTCATTAAAAGCGTTAGCAAGGGTTTGGCCACTAACGTTGCAACCATTCAACGTTAAAGAAGATAGCTCAGCGTGGGGGGTTTCTCTCCATGAGATTATTAAAGTTTCTCCAGAGCATTGTTTTCTTGTCAAATACTAACTGCGAGTTTATGTACTCTCGCTTGCTGGATCTGAGCTCACTGTTTAGTTTGTTCCGATAGTTATTATAGATCGCCCAGTTACTTTCAGTGCGGTTCTTTAAGAACGCGGAAAAGAGCTTATTCCGTTTTCTTAGTTTGTGCATGTGCGAAGGTAAGAATCATGGCTTGCGCGAGTGCTTGTGTCAAGTGTAGGAGCGGAGTGGGAAACAAAGGTCGTGAACGTGTTTAAATTTATCTAACAGTACATCAAACGAGACGCCAGGGTCTACACTGCTTAGGACATCACTCCAGTCCGTCTGACGAAGTAAACTTTCAAAGCTTATCAGACCAGGGTGCGAGATGACTTTTCGAAGAGTGGTGTCGCCCCTACTTCGCATAACAGTAGTCTCAATTGATAGGAATACGGGAAAGTGGTCACTGATGTCGGCTTCGATAGTGCTGGCAATCGTGGTTGATAGAATGTTGTTTGTGATTATGAGATCGAGTAGCGTGGGCGTGTTTTCTGTTACTCGGGTCGGGGAGTCAATGACATTGACAAAGCCATAGCTGAACAATAGCTGACTAAGCCTGGGAGAACTGGATGCAGTAACGAACAAATCGATATGGAAGTTACCACATATCTTGGCATTCAGTCTATTGTCACAGCAATAAGCTAGTAGTTTTTCTAAAACACCGAAGAAGTTAGATAGGTTTCCACATGAGGGACGAGAGATTACAGCAAACAAGGACCGCCTACTTACAAGTGGAAGTACGAGGGGTGTTCAAGTCAAACCGGGACTTTTCATTTTTCGCAAAAGTAAAATGAACTTACAGGCGAGAAATTTGTTTTATTTTTGAACGTAGTTTCCAGCTGCACTAATGCACTTGTCTCAGCGTTTCACGAGGCCTTGGATGCCAGCAGCGTAGAAACCCTTACCGGCCCGTAGCAGCTATGATCGGACCGCATTCTTGACCTCGTCGTCCCAGCTGAAGTGGCGGCCCCCAAGGAACGCCTTCAGTGGCCCGAAGAGATGGAAATCGCTGGGGGCGAGGTCTGGACTGTAAGGGGGGATGTGGCAGCAACTCCCAGCCAAGGTCCTGTAAGTTGCGAGTCGTGAGATGGGCGGTATGCGGCCGTGCATTGTCCTGTAGGAGGAGGACTCCTTTGGTGATGAGGCCCGGCCGCTTTTGCTTCAGCGCCTCATGTAAACCCCTCAGAACCTTGCAGTAATACGCACTATTGGTGGTGGTACCACTGGGCAGAAAATCAACATGAACAACGCCAGCCTTATCCCAGAAACCCGTTGATGTTGTCAGGAACTCCGACAGTGGGCTCTGAGCCGCCCCGGCTGGGATCGTCCTGAATTGATGTACGGTGGTCTCGGAACCGTTTGCACCACTCAAACGCTTTGCTCCGGCTAAGTGTATCGTGGCCATACTGAGCCTGAAGTCTTCTGTGAATTTCGGAGGACTTTACGCCTTCATTCACAAGAAACTTCATGACAATTCGCTGTTCTTTGTGCGCGCTCACCTCGTTGTCGGCCATCTTGTCCAGCACGTGTCTTCTATTTTGCACAAACTTAGGACCACCACGTGTTGAACGCGGAGGCCTGTCGCGTGTAAAAATGACGAAAAAGAAGTAGCGCGAGCGATTTGTACACTCAGGAGACAGAAAGTCCCGGTTTGACTTCAACACCCCTCGTAGTTCACAGTCGGGTGTACAACATGCTAGTTCATGAATAACACCCACATCAGCAATTTTATCAGACACGAGGATCTGAACACCTCCTCCTGGTTTGTTTCGGCGGTTTTGTACAATGGGGGAAAACCCTTGTATTTTGTAACATTCATTTTCTGAGGAAAGCCACGTTTCACTAAACATGATAATACTGAAATCGAAACCCAGTGCCAGGAACGCGTCAATGTCATCGTATTTATTCCTGATTGAACGCACATTCAGATGTAGACAAGAGATTGTCCGAGGGGTTTTCCTTAAGCTCAGCCTGGTAAGGGCTTCCTCTAAAGAGAAGGCAGGGCCAAGGCACATGGGAAGTTTATTTGACATGTGCCGTGGATTAAGTAAAAGCACTCCTGACGGCTAAGTAACCTAGACAATCTTATCAAGGTCGTAGACTGTACGCAGGCGGATGATTTTTTCTGTTTCATCTTTCCGCATATACACTGTTCCATGCTTGTGCCACACGAACTTGTAATGAAGCTGTTTCGCTAACATGCGAGCTCGATAGAACAAATTTCTGTTTGCAATAGTCATATTTTCGTCAACGTACACGTTCTGGGGGCTTAATCGTTTCACACGTTCAACTTAACGGCACGAGACAGCTGAACGAGTCGTTCAAGCTAACGAAACGAGCAAGTTTATCGACGCTTTGCGTTGTCGCAATCTGTGCTCCTCGTGAAGCTTCTTCTTTGTGGTTATTTTGCACGTTGCGAGCGCTCAGGTGTTGTGATGTCACCGCCCTGAGCGAAGAGTAGGCTGGCAGCGAGGCTGCATCTTCTCTGACCAATAGGACTGTTTCATTTGTTCCGATAGCTCGCATTCTCGTGCTCTCATACATGCTCATTGCGTTCCAATGTTCGTTCCCAGGCTCGTTGGTCATCTTCTTTTTCTTCCCGTCTCAATATATGGCTCGCTAGTCGTGTGAAAATAATTAACAAACAGGTACATCACTGTAAGGATAATCGTCGAGCTATACGCAAAATATTGTAAATCATTTTCCTACCCTGACGATGGTGTCGGGTGAGAATGGTCTTAAGTATGATACGAGAACTAGTGTGGGCTGAGTTCTAGTTCACGTGGGAGTCCGAGACCAGAAAGGAAAGACGTAGTGGTATCAGAAGTATCAAAAGAAGAAAGAGGAGGAGGCTGCCCGTTCTCCTCAACGTGTACACTTATTTCATTAACTTTATGTAACTTATTCTTCACGCATGGAAGTACAACGCGCAGCCTTACAGTCAGGCTTCATAAACAGTGCTAACGGCATTTCTTCCCGGACGGAACGACTTTACAAGATCTATCTGGTGCAGTTGAAAGGCATCCTGACGCCTAAAATAAAATAAATTCGCAGTGCAACAGTTTTCTAGTGAGCTTGAACAGAACGTCAGTGAACTGTTTTAATTCCATGTTAGCAGCCCGAAGCAAGAGAATGTTACGAAAGTATTCTAGATTATCGACCTCAGAAAATGCAAAGAGTCCTTTGCTCTTCCTTTCATTGCTACATCAACACTATGTCCGCAATGTAGTATTAAAGAGAACAGTTCGAACACTACTATATGCATCCATTTCGCCTTTGTTGTTCATCACAACACCCGTAGCTATCAAGACGGAGTGAAGTACACGGTCACAAGTCCTCACAAACGGTGCTGAGAGCGTTTCTTGGCGGACGGAAGAACTTTACAGATTCTGTCTCGTCCAGTTGAAAGGCATCCTGACGCCATCACGTCCATGGGGGCACAGTTAGCTGCTTGTGTGATCGCCCAAGCGAAGAATCACTCCGCCATCTTTCTTGGGCAGCTTCAACGTCAGCGTGTCGTTACGAATAACGAAACGAAGAAACTTATCGACGCCCTGCTGTGGCATAATCCCTGCTCCTCGTTTAGCTTCTTCGTTGAGGCTATCGTGCTCGTAACGAGCCGTTACGTGCTGTGATGTCAGCGCCCTGAACGAACAACAGTTGCCAACGAGGCTGTAATCTTGTCGACCAATGAGGTTGTTTAATTTTGTTTGGATAGCTCGCATGGTTTGTCTATGGTTATGGCGGGCCTTACTAGCCCGCCATACTATGGTTTGTCTACGGCTTGTCGTTGTCACTTCTTCGTCTTCTTTCTCGTCTTCATCTGCATCTTCTCGAGAATATCTCACAGCCCTCATGTAACCACTGGTGTAAATACGATGAAAGGGGGGGCATGTCATTTTGTACACAATCGTGGAGCAATACATGTTCGTTTCTGCAGAAATTCCGTTTCTGCAAATCTCCAAATGAAGATGTTTCACATTCGAACGAGTGGGTAGACCCACTCGTTAGGCATACGATCTAATTTGATCGTAACTGGACCGAAAGATTACGCCCCTGTCACTTTAACGAAAAGAGCGCGTCATACACCCTGTGCTCAAGCTCCCGAGTGCCTCGCGCCTCGTTAGATCATGATCCATGTAGGCGATGAAGCCTGTGAGCACGTGAACACATTCGTTAGGCAGACGACACCGTCGGTCCTTACACTAGCAAGAGATTACGCCTTTGTCCCGTTAACGAAAAAAGCGCGTCACGCGTCACGTGAAATGCGTCACGTGCTCGTGTTAACGAGAGCTCCGCCCCTCGTTGGCTCGCGAACGATGGAAGTGATTAAGCCCCCTGGTCGCCGATTTTCTTTGATCGCAGTACCGTTTTATTCAGGGGCCACTGTTCACAGAAGGATTGATTTGTAAATCGAACAATTAATTGGGGAGGAAGGGAGTTGCCTCAGGACAGAAGCCGCCGATATTTCGAACAGAGACTGTTCTTCTTCTGGGCACCGTCCTCATCATTGGCATGGTATTTAAAGGGTTAGGTGTGACGTGTTTAAAGGTTCATGCGAATTGTGGGTCAACAGCCCGGAGGGAAGAAGCCCTTTCTTCCATCCGGGCTGTTGACCCACAATTCGCATGAACCTTTAAACACGTCACACCTAACCCTTTGAATACCATGCCAATGATGAGGACGGTGCCCAGAAGAAGAACAGTCTCTGTTCGAAATATCGGCGGCTTCTGTCCTGAGGCAACTCCCTTCCTACATCTCTACCGGTTCGCTGGATTTCTACACAATTAATTGGGGAGTTTTTCCAGACTTCGACGGCAACCTATGGATTGCTTCTACAGTAGATGGGTCCGGTGTCGGTACCTCAAGAGCAATTGCAACTTCCTCCAGTCTGGCCAATAGGTCATCATTTTGGGTTTGGGGAATACCGTGTATTCCTAAGTTACTTCTACGACCCTACTGTTCAAGACTATTCAATTCCTGTGTGACCAGATCGAGGTTATCGCTCCTTACTGCGGAGTTTTCAATTCTGTCGGCTCTCTTGCGTAGATCAGCTATGTCTTGTTTTTGAGTGGACAGCTTCGTGAGCACTTTGTCGTACATTGTCCAACATTAACAGTATGGCACTTTCCAACGGACTAAGTGTCTCATTCATGGTGCTCACTCTGTCTTTCAGGGGAGCAAGATCGAGTAGCATAGTGTAGATTTTGTGAAGCTTCTCACTGTCTCTCTGGGCAGAGTCGCTTTTCTTTACTTTTGTGGCACTATTTCTACAAGGTGCAAGGAACCAGTTACTACGGCTTGTTCGGACCCCCGAGCAATCGCCGATGTTAAACGGAGCATTACATTCTTGACAGAATGTGACGGAATCATGAGCGGTAAACAGCTTTTCACATTTGCAACAAGCATCACTACCAAAAGCCATTTTCACTATTTAGCAGTCAGCGGCGGATATAGAGTCTAAGCAAATGGGTCAGCGCTCACCTGAAGAGTACAAAAATGTTATTCCAACACGCTTAGCAATCGCCGCTGACTGCGAAAACACATGTGTTCGACTTCTTCTTTTAGTAGCAAGGCGCTGTCTTCAGCCGGAGAATCCTTCCAATCACAGTGAGCTGACAATGTCGACTGACGGGTTCCTGCTTGGTCGGTAGTTGACACGGTGTGTTACCGGTTCCACGTGCGAACTTTGTTGTGCCTGAAGAGTAGAGGTATGTTAGTCCAACACGCTTAGCAATCGCCGCTGACTGCGAAGACACATGTGTGCGACTTCTTCTTTTAGCAGCAAGGCGCTGTGTTCAGCCGGAGAATCCTTCCAATCACAGTGAACAGACAATGTCGACTGACGGGTTCCTGCTTGGTCGGTAGTTTACACGGTGTGTTACGGGTTCCACGTGCGAACTTTGTTGTGCCTGAAGAGTCCAAGAATGTTAGTCCAATACGCTTAGCAATCGCCGCTGACTGCGAGTCTTGTTGGGGTCTATGATGACGCATTTTTTTTTTCCTTTTACATTGACCTCACCCAGGGTTAAAATTTTTTCCTTCGCAAGGTTGTTGTGAAACCGGATGTTCCATATGTGATTGCATTGGTAGACACCAAATCTGGCTACGTCGTCTTTGTTGACATGTGCTTTCAAGGCTTCCCCAAAGTGATGCACATTATATGGCCTACCGGTAGGGTCAGCATGCAAAAAAAGTGTGTTAAAAGACACACTACTGTTAGTACTGTAGGCATAACCATCCGGTAATCCTTGGAACTACGAGCAAACTTGTCCCTGTATTGCACCCGACTAGGGTTAGTATTTTCCACCGCTCCATCGGAGCTCATACCGCCCACGTCCGTCTCGGTTGAAAGCCGGAAGTGAAGCCACTATACCACGGATGCGACGGTTGATGTAATAACGTGTTTGCTTCCCCCTCCGTGCATTTCCACCTTCACTGATTCCGCCGTCGAATCGCTAAATTATAGAGACAGAAGCTTGAACGTGCGTCGGCCTGGAATCGAACCCGGGTCAACTGCTTGGAAGGCAGCTTTGCTAGCCAGTTTTTTTCCTTTATTTTAAAACATTTGAAGTTCGAAAACTTTCACGTCACAAAATGTATTTTCTTTTTTGCCGTGCGTACTTTCACATTACTAACAGTACTTCACGCACAAACTATGTGTCAACAAATAGGCTCACTGCAAGTTCCGCAACTACCTGTGGCATGAAAACCCTAAGCTACTTGAGGGCCCTCGCTACCTAAACGACAACACTAAGTGGAATCACAAAAGCCCGCGGTTCAGCACCATGCTGAATTCTTCTTTTGAGTCAGGCGTTAAGCTCATCGAGGCCGTCCATTTCGTAGCGATCTGACGCTGCAACCAACTCCAATGTCCATTGCATGACACTAAAGAAACAGGACAGCGGGGTTCCTACGCTTCCCTTACGGAAGTGTCTAGCGTGCCGTCTAGACAAAAGCCGAAGCACTGCCGTTAGGGTTCTTTCTAAAGGTACTGACACAAAAGAAAAGTGCCCCCCAGTGGAGCGGTTATGGCGTAATGGGTTGAGCTCCTGGCTGTGAAAGGGGAGTTCCGCGGTTCGAATTCGATCGTATAGAATTTTTTCCCCCTCTTGAGGTTAGGTCTCCTCGTGGCAGAGGTTAGGTTAGGTCTGGCGAATACAGATTCCATGTGTCGAGAGAGCCCATGTAGACCGTGCATCCGTCGTGACTGAGGTTAGGTTAGCACGGAACGCTAGCAACAGCAACTATTCCGCCTGGACAGAACGCTAGCAACAGCCATGCCTTACAGTTGACACAGGCTTGCCTGTGTGTCCATAGGAAGTAAATTCCAACCACAACTATCACTTCCCAGATATCTGTGTGCAGGATGTCACTGAAGTCGAGGAACTTCATTTCCTCCCACTGCATTGTGGTTCCTACCCCTGCTATAATGCGCGTTTCTGCCCAGAACTGTGTGGCGTCCTGGCAGTCCCCGAATACGTGTCTCAGGTTTTCTTCTTCACAAAAGCAGCTGTCGCACATGAGTGACCAGGGTATCTCAAAACCATCGGCGTGCATCCACATCTTAACTGGCATTGTCTCTCTGTGGAATCGCACAAAACAGTCTTTGATCCACGGAGCCACTGGCATACGGAGTATCTTTTTGAAAACATCCGATTTTTCCCTGCTGGGGAACACGCTCCTGTATATCGGGGAAGGAAACAGGTTGTTGACGTCCCAGTATACCTTTTTGCTTTCAACGTTTATCGAGTACTCCCAAGAGAACCTATCACACACGAACTGCACTGCCTGGGCCACGTCCTTGTAAAACTTCAGGGCGGGGTGTTTCTTGACGCCATCTCTTGACGTAGCCGTCCACGGTGCTAGGTATGCCGAACCTAACGTCTGCATCGCTTCGCGTAGGATTCCGTTCATCTCGCCCCGGAAAAACAGGAAGCGTTGGACTACAACCTTCACTGCCATGTTGACCGTCTGCAGGCCGCCACCTAGCTTCGAACGGAACAGGTTGGTGCGGCGCATTTCTTCCATCGGGGATCTCCAGATGAAGGTGGCGAATACCGGGTGAATCCGGTGTGCTGTGCCTCCATCGGCCGGAAATCGAAACCGGCGGTCAACTGCTTGGAAGGCAGGTATGCTAGCCACAATACCACCGACGCTATGGTTGATGTAATAACGAGTTTCCTTTCCCCCGTGTATTTGCACCTCCACTGAATTCGATCTCAGAGCTTTAATACAATACATACAAAAGCTACAACATGTGTCGCCCGAGAATCGAACCCGGGTCAACTGCTTGGAAGGCAGCTATGCTAGCCCGCTATGCTAGCCACTATACCACCGACGCGACAGTTGATGTAATAACGAGTTTCCTTTCCCCCGTGTATTTCCACGTCCATTGAATTCGATCTCACATCTTTAATATAATTCAGGCAAGAGCTACAACGTGCCTCGACCGTACTGCACTGTAATTGGATACTGTGGGACTGTCAACCTGGATTATGGTATTGTAGGACTTTCCCCATGTGCACGGGTATTACCCATGCTTTTCATTAAAATGTGGGTTTCTGCACTGTAACGGGATGCTCTGTGACTGTCAATGTAGATTACAATATTATGGGACTATTCCCATGTGAAACAAGGATTACATTTGGCAGAATAGGGATTAGATTACAAAAGCATAAGGATCAAATACGATGGGAAAACTTATAGAACATGACAGTTAAGACTAACAAACAACTAATAGACAAACACCAAAAGAAACAAGGGAAATACCCTTACCTAAATATAACCTAATGCAACCTAATATACGCTAAGGACTAGAAGAATATACCGGTTATGCATTTCTGTGATAAACAAACATCAAAAGAAACAAAGAGACACTAGCTAACCTAACGAAACCTAAACATACCTAACCTACCTCATCATAACATAACATAACCTAATGTATAGAAGAACATGGTGGTTAAGACTTCCTTGATCAAGAGGCATCAAAAGATTCAAAGGCACACAACTTACACGAACCAAACCCAACCCGACCCAACGAAAACTAACATAACCTCAGAACTACAGGTTTTCCTCGTCATATTTAATCCATAATCCGCGGAATTCTATCCTTTTATCATGCAATTTAAAGGTCAGCCACGCCGATTTCCCGATGTGTTGAAACGGTTGTGGTATTCAGAATGAGCACATCCAACTGCCCCCGAAATGCACCTTCGTTTCTCAATTTTGTCTTCCTATTACGAAAATTAATTCATCAAAGAAACCAAAACAAGCCATGGGCGCAGCCATTTTTGTGACGTAGATGGGATAAACCTGCTCCATCTACGTAGATAGAGAATCGTGCGTCTGATTGTCTGAAAGCTGAGGCTTTCTCTGACTTCCCTGGCGTCTTCTCCCGTTTGCGAGGAAATCCAGTTATGGCCGCCGGCTACGATGAGTGTTTCGTCCGAGGTAATCCCGAGAACTATTGAACGATGGAAACAACAACCGCGAACTCACCTCAACATCATTTTCGGCGTGAAATTGTGATTATGTGCTCGAGAACTTCGCAGTTCAACCGTTCAGCTGCCATTCACGACAACCCGTTTGCTGCTTTTACTACAAGTGCAGGAATGGGAGCGATTGAGCAACAACGTGAGACTTTGTGAACGTTTGAGCATATACCTGCAGAGGACTGGTCTTCAAAGAAAGAAGGCCGTATTTCTGCCCAAGCAGATCATGCGATTGCCAGGCTTGTTACACGAGATACATATATTGTGCAGCATCATAGCGCGACTGCAATGAACGACGTAGGAATGTATCGTGACCACTCGAACTGCATTCGTTGAACCATTCGTCGGTTATATGAAAGTGCTCATTAGATGTCCCCGCACAAAAAGTGTTGGATGTAGTTTTGTAGTGTGTTGTTTATCTCGTAGAGCGCATCGCGGCATGTAGGTCGAGAGCCCTTATACGTATTTTTTGCATGTTACTTGAGTGTGCGCATTGTTCTATACCACACAGGCCATATTTCATTCATAATAGTTTCACAAATAAACACGTACAGGTCGATCTTATATTGCTTTTGAGTTAGGCATAGTGTCTCCAGATCAGGGTATGTGTATCCTGTTTGCTGGGCCAACAGATGTTATTAAGGGTAGTGCAACATTTCCCACTTCTTGAACCATGCTAACATTCCACACTCAGTTGTCTCGCGACGTAAACCCCCAATTATTATATTGGGTACTCCACATGTTCAACCAGTCAGCACTTCCCATATCCTATTTTTTTAAACATGTGCTTAAAGTTGCACAACTGCCACTCAAGTAACTTTGCCACCAAATTAGTCAGTGACAAAAGGTATATGTACTTTATCACAAATTTAATAGCTTTCGTGGAAATGGTTGATGGTGTCCTCTGCCTTGTACGGTGCACTTCATAGCAAAATACACAATAGTCCAAATGTTTTCCTTGTCCACAAATGCCCTGTCAAAGCTGAAAGACTCTTATCAAAATGGGGAAGCGGGCTTGCTTGTCCAGAGAAACAAATATGAAACTGCAGTGCTCAACGTAAATAACTGCATGCTCAGCAACTGAGGCTGGTGATGCCGAAGACCTAATATTTCCCACTGCAGCGTATTAATATTGTTTCAAAAGTATAACACCACAAAATTTGTGAGAGTCAGTTGGTGTATTTAGTTATGTTGGTCACCTCCTGCACCAATTTTTAATAAGGTTCAAATGCGTTGCTACCAACCAGGACCTAAGCCTGAGCTATGATCTAATAATAATAATAGTATCTATCTATGACCTATATGGACCTCACCACTAGTTTGGTCTAGGTTTCACACGTGGCTTCTAGTGAAATTCGAAGCTGCTCTGTAGAGCTGACAGGAGACTTGCAGAGTAGAGAATTTGTTTATTTATATTTTCCAAAGAACATGTAAAAAACAATGTGCTGTACCAACTGTATTCAAAGAAATACAAATATACTTTGTTTTAGCTATGTGCATATTAGCAGATTATAGGTGACCGATGACACACAATGGGCGTCAAGGGTGAGAACACAAGAATACTACCACTGCAGGCACTGTCCTGAAATTCTAAGTCACCATTTGTCAGAAAGCAATGACCACGCACAGCCTAAGGATCATATTGAGCTCCTTCCATTATTCTTTTTATTGACAGCATGTTGGCTGCCATCCAGTCCATGAAAGTGACCCTTATGGTTGAAAGAACGGTTCAACAGCAAGCGAGCTGGTGCTAGTGTCCATGATGGCGAGACCTGAAGAGGAGATACAAGAAGGGACATAAACACGCTGTGTTGAGACATTGTGTATGTCCCTTCCTATCCCTCGTCTCACGGTTTTTCGCTATGGACCTTCATGATGTTTCCTTCGGCAGACCTTACATATTTTTATGTAGAATTGTGAAGGTACAGCCAGGCGCTGTTAGCAAATCACACAGTAGTTTTCTTGAATCAAGAATCCATAGAAGGTACACAGTCATCTTCAGCATTGTACACATCTATGGGACATGTTAATCACTTTGGAATGTCACAGATGTGTCATGGAGGCCGGCACATGATTAGTGGTGCTGAACAGACAACTATTTGTCATAGTTTAGGCATAAAAAGCAGTTTTGTCACCTGCATGTTGAGACAGATGTATCTCTACATACTTTGCCATGACACAAATATATGAAGCAGCAAATGTACCCCCTACTTTATTATGGTTATTAGTCAACACTGCCAATAATGTGGGAACACAGTCTTGTACCACCTACACCCTTCAAAATGACCTTCACACACGACACATTGTAGGTCAACGAGACTCCAGAATGATGTCCTCTCCCTCCCCATTAGCTGAAAACATTTTTTCTGCAACCTTGCATAAGGTGAAGTTAGTACAAGAAATGCACACATTCCTTTTTTGAGCAAATCAGTATTCAGAGCGTTACCATACTGTGGTAGGCCTGCAGTGCATTACGTGGTACAGCACACACTGTAAAAAATGTCACCGTAGAACATGTCCCCCATTCTAATGACAGTCTTCTCCAGTTTTTCAAACTGCCATTTCCCATAGTGCTTTATGGTATGACACAGTATTTCTAAATCTTTACTGTAGTTTACTGGTCGCAGCAGAAAAAAGACACCACTGTTTCCGATCACAGGACGCAAGCCATAAGTGCTATACGGAAACAGTACATGTTGCTCTCTAGCAGTTGTTCGTGTTTGGACATTGTATGGTGCATGTAGGGTAAATTCCATGGTTAAAATATCCAAACGTGAACAACTGTTAGATTACATGATGTAGAATGCTCCATAGTACAGTAAAACCTCCAAAGTCGGACGCCTCCCTACCTCGGACAACTCCCCATGATTTCATTGCACGGGCAGGCTCCAATTGAAACTACATGGGGATGAAATTCTGATGTCGGACACCTCCCTGGAAGTAGGATAGGGTTTTCCCTGCAAAGTCGGACAAAACCCTGGCCAAATTACCTCAATATCGGCCCATCTTTGCACCAAAAAGACCCAAAATGAGCCAGTGGCTTTGACTTTTGCCCCTTTTTTCCCCTATACTGGTCTCAGCATTTTGTTGCTTTTGTTTTTAGAGTCCAAAAACAAGTGCTGTCAGTCTACATTGTAATTCTTTATGTGAGCACTTATCTTCAGTTTGTCTAGAGCCTTTGAACGAGCACTGCACCAATGTTATGAGAAGTGGGCTGATGCTTCAGAGACAAGTCCTTGCTGCTCGAAAAGCTCCAGAGGTAATGCCATTGAGTAGAATCTGAACAGAATTGAATATACTAAAATCAGTAATAATTATCAGTGAAGAGTGGGTAGAGGTACCACTACCAGGCACCACCACCAGGTACCACTAAGGACCTTAAATTGAAGAAGGGGGACATTTCTCACAGCTGTGATCTCTTCCATTTTTTGTTGCCGTCATATTCTGTAACTCGGACACCTCTATAAGTAGGAGACGCTTCGGCTGCACCGCGGGTGTCCAACATAGGAAGGTTTCACTGTATTTATGTTCCGTGTCATGTGACCACAAACAATATATGCTTTTGCTCATGCTGCACAGCACAGGCGAATTGAGCTGCATGTGAGGATAATAACATGAAACCCGAGGCGCGGAGGAAAAGGCATGACTTTATGGTCTCTGTGTCAGTTGTTTCATGTTCTAATTGCATACCAGCTGGCCTGTACCTGAGAATAGGTTTGATGCATTGTACCCGCACCATAGACATGCAGTATGTGGTGTGTTGTGATAGTAATGCCACTGCCAATTGAAGAATAATGCTCCAGGTGGATTATTAAGGTACAATCTTGAACTATGCATACCAAGGGGTAGGGCATCTGCGTGACAGGTTTACCTGGAAGTAAGAATGTAAATGTTAGCTGAAGTCATTGAATAATTAACATTATCAATATACTGCTGCAGATGATACAAACAATAGCACACAAGATGCTCTGATATGTTCTGCAGGAATGTCTCTGTACTCACAATATTAGTACAGCAGCTACAGAAAGGCATAAAACAAGTTTTTGTATACATGATACCACTTGAATGCAACACAAGCTTCTGCTGCACTGCCAGAACACCACGGCGGACAGATTTACCTTACTTCACCTGAGAAAAAGTATGTACTGTTGCACACATGATGCTGTTTGAATGTCTCGAAAAACATAATTTATGACCGAAAGACATCAACTGGAAGATTTCGATTTACCTTAGTCAAAACTGAGAAAAAGTATGTGCTGTTGCACACATGAAACTGCATGAACTGCCCTTGAGCGCTCTGGAAGAACACCTTATTTGTGACCAAAATACAACAGCTGAGCCAACATTGAATTTATACCTTACTCAAAATACACAAGATGTGCTGCCGTGCATATGATACGATGATACTGCTTAAATGTACTCTGAAAGCGCTGGCACCTCAGGCATGGTTGCTCTAAGCTAGCGAGCAACAGCAAGGGTATACGAACACAAGAAGTCGAGCACAAGTGATGGAGTGCACTTGATTAATCAGAAAATGAAATGTCTCAGTACCAGGTGTCACTGTTCCGTCAACAAAAACAGATGAACTTTGAAGGGGCGTCTGGTTGGCACTGGTGACAGCCTTCAGCTTGAAACCCAGACGGTGATAGTTGAGACGTGGAGTGCAAGCTTTTCGGTGGGGCCAGAATGCCTGCGAAATCATTTAACAAATAAGGCAATTCCAAATCTGTACTGAGAATACACCCGCTGGGCCGTAATCTCTATAGGATGAAGCAGTAACTGAGAGATAGCGTATTTTTCTCTTCTACGTGATGCAATTTGCACCGCATGACTGACTTGTCTAACATTACGCGTCTTACCTTTATCTGCTGCCTAGTCCTGCCCCTGCAATCTCCTGCTACAGGTAAGGTTGGCACAGCATCCCGGACGAGACATCTTCGGCTTCTTGTGAAACAAGTTGCGCATTGCTTCCGTAACATTCGTATGAGCTATGAGCAGATCAAATCGCTGCTTTGGAAGGTGGCACCCAGTCGGAGTTGTAACCGATTGTTGTAGTCAATAGATTTCTCTTTCGCCTTTCGGAAAATTGTGGTTTGAAACATTGGAACTGCATGCTGAAGTGTTCTTGCAGACGGGAGCAAAACGCTCACGCATTCTAGGCACGCAGCACAGAACACGAATCACACCAGGAAGTCTGTACTGGCCTAGCAAATGCTTTGCAGTCGAAGGAAGCAAAACTCACGTTCCTCGTGGGTTTAGTGAAGTCCAGAAATATACTGGCTCCCTAATAGCGAACTGTTTATCACTTCCCCAATGTGAATCTGCGCAGCAGACGGCTCGGCAGAAGAAACTGGCCAGCTTGGCGGAAGAAACCAAGCCAAAAGTCATGCCAAGCCGGACCGCGGGCAGACCCCGAATGTGTCGTCGACACAGGGTTTGCGGGCCACAAGACGGGATGTCAGTGAAACTAAAAATTCACTTTTTCGGAAAACCGCGAGGAGTTTGGGATAACTATTTTGCATACATAATCAGTGTTCCCTTATGAACACATCGTGTGAGTACCATTCCATTCTGTAACACTCGAAAATCGGCGTAGCTGAGCTTTAAGCTTCACATCGCCACCCTTTGTCCTTGTTTTGCTAGATGTAATCCTCATGTCGCTATACTTTTAATACTTATGCCCTGGTATTTAATCCTTCTTCTGGATGATTTAATCCTCGTTCTACCGATATTAATGGTGATGCCCTGGAATTTAATACTGAATTAGCAGGTTATCTTTTTATTACTCTGTTCACTACCATGTGACACTGTGGGACTACCTGCATGCTTTATCACCTGCTTTGACTATTTTCTCGTCTGCACCTATACACAGACTTTTTGTGTCTATCACTGCTCACTACACTATGTGATAGTATACGACTCCTTGGATAATTTATGACTATTACTATTTCTTTGTTTACAGCTATAAATTGACTTTTTACTATGCCTACTGTGTGTGCTACCATGGGATGCTGCGGGACTACCTGCATGATTTATCGCCTGTTTGACTATTTCGTTGTTTACTACCATGAATTGATTTTTTGTGACCATGCCTACCTATGCACTACGATGGTATGGGATGGTATGGGACTAACAACCATGATTTATAACCTGTTATGAACATTTTCTTGTTTATGAATATAAATTGACTTTTGTGACTACGCATATTCTGCACTACTACAGCTTAGTATTGGACTACCTACATAATTTATTACCTGTCTTGACTGTTTTCTGATTTACAGCCATGGATTGACCTTTTTGTCACCATGCATATCCCAATCTAACCCAACACAACTTAGCATAACATGACCGAAGGCAATAACATAGCATAAGTCAACCAAACGTGACCAGCTGAACATAAGAACTACAGGTTTCCCTCTGGTATTTATCCTTATATCGTGGAAATTAATCCTTATACCATGGAATTTAGTCCTCATGCCACCAGTTTCAATACTTGTTTCGCTAGATATAATCCTTATGGCACCACTTTTAATCCTCATGCCGTGGGATGTACTCCTTCTTCTGTTAAATTTAATCCTTGTGCTACCAATTTCAATCCTTATACCATGGAATTTAATCCTAAATTCTCGGGTTTCTTTTCATTACTCTTGCACTACAATACGACAGTGTGGACTACCTGTGTGATTTATGACATGTTTTGACTATTTCCTCGTTGACAGCCATACACTGACTTTTTGTTACCATCACTGCTCAATGCACTACGTGATTGTATGGGACTACCTGCATAATTTATTACCTGTTGTTACTCTTTCCTTGTTTACGGTTATAAATTGACTTTTTATTACCGTCTACTCTATGCGTACTATGGGATGCGATGGGACTACTTGCATAATTTATGACCCATTATGACTATTTCCTTGTTTATAGCTATAAATTGACTTTTTGTGACTATGCCTACTCTGCACTGCCATGGGATGGTATTGGACTACCTGCATGATGTATGACCTGTTATGACTATTTCGTTGTTTATAACTATAAATTGACTTTTCGTGACAGTTACTGCTCTACACACTACAATGGTATGGTATAGGGCTACCTGGATGGCTTAAGACCTGTACTCACTATTTCCTTCCTTAGGCCTATAACTTGACTTTATACGACTAGGACTACTTTGTCCACTACTGTGGGATGGTATGGGGCGCCTGCATCATATATGACATGCTATGACTATTTCCTTGGTTACACATATAAATGGACTTTTGAGACTATGACTACTACATGCACTACTTGGGATGGGACTTCCTGCATAATATGTAACCTCTTTTGACTGTTTCCTTGTTGCTAACTATGAATTCACTTTTTATGACTATGGCTACTCTAAGCAGTACTATTCGATGGTGTGGGACTACCTGCATGACCTGCTTTGACGATTTCCTCGTTTACAGCCATAAATTGACTTTTTGTGACTATGCCTGCTCGATGCACTGCCATGGGATGGTATGGGACTACCTGCATGATGTATGACCTGTTATGGCTATTTCCTTGTTTAGAACTATAAATTTACTTTTTGTGACTGCTCTATGTACTACAGTGGGATGGGATGGGACTACCTGCATGATTTATGGCCTGTATAGACTATTTCCTTCTTTACGGCTTATAATTTGACTTGCTATGACTAGGACTACTTAATGAACTACAATAGAGTACTATGGGACTACCTGCATCATATAGGACATGTTATGAGTATTTCTTTTTGTACATAAATGAGCCTTCTATGACCATCACTACTATGTGTACTACTATAGGATAGTATGGGCTACCTGGAACTAATGCAAACTACCTGGAAGGTAGTTGATCTGAAGATGGAACATACAAACTGACAAACACAACACAACCTTCAAGTTGCCTAGGAACAAGTACAATTGAAATACAACATTCATCGAAAAAGTGCCTTCTTTTTCACGTCTTTTTCCAAATGTAAGTTGGTCAGCAATGACATGCACATCACAGTATGACATCCTGGTCATCAGTTCTTTATAATGCTCTTCATGTTTCCCTACAATTTATCGCTTCATTGATCTCTTTGCACGTGACTGGCCTTCTATCTTAAAATGACGTGAGCCCAGTTCTTGAATTCTCACATAGCAATCGTTATGGTGAAGGTAGTGCTATACTACCCCATCGTGGTCTAAGGAGTAGTCGTAATTATAAGAAATGCATTTGTACCTGTAAATCAGGAAAGTGTCAAAACATGTCATAAATCAAGCAGTCTTATATTATCCATTGGAGTGCAAGAAGTATACTAGTCGTATTTAAATAAGAGTTAATTTGAAGCTGCGAACATGAAATAGTCATAACATGTCATTCGTGCAGGTAATATCATACTATTCCTGGCCGAATCCAGCGTACCAACGCTCCAGGCTCAAAGCTCACTTGACTTTTCTGGACACAATCGGACTTCGATCCTTATTGTGAAGGGGCTAATTTTTCATTCACCACATCACCACCACCAATGGGATAGAGTATAACTTCTGGTCATGAAACTTCCCGTTCATCATCTTCAAATATTGTTGCTGTTGTATTCCATTGTAGCACACACTGTAGTCGTAGTCACAAAAAGATCATTGGTAGCTGTAAACCAGGGAATTGTCATAACAGGTCATAGATTATGTTGGAAGTCTTATAATATCCCTTAGTTGTGCAAAGAATAATTGTCTGCATCAACATCAATTTGTAGCTACAAATGAGGAAATAGTCATAGCAGGTCGTAAACCATTCAGGTACCTTAAATTATCCCCTAGTAGTTCAAATAGTACTCATAGTAATAAAAAATCAATTTATTTTTGTAAACAAGGGTTGAGTAGAGCTTGTGTATTATGTTAATAAAATTTCCCTTAACAACTTAACAACAATGAAAAAGTCATAACAGGTTATAGATCATGCAGGTGCTCACATACTATCGCATAGTAGTGCATTTAGCAGTGATAGTCAATTTATAGCTGCAAATTAGGAAATAGTCATAACACGTCATAAAGCGTACAGGTAGTCCCATACCATCCAATAGTAGCGCATAGAGTAGGCATTGTCATTAAAAGTCAATTTATACCCATAAACAAGGAAATAGGCATATGGGGGTGTAGGTCGTAGACGTAGCCCCATACTATCACATACAGAGCACTGAGCAGTGACAGTTACAAAGAAGTCAATTTTTTGCTATAAACAAGGAAATAGTTCTCTCAGGTCATAAATCATTGAGGTAGTCCCATACTATCACATAGTAGTGCATTGAGCAGAGATAGTCACAAAAAAGTCAATGTATGGCCATAAACAAGAAAACAGTCATATCAGGTCATAAATCATGCAGGTAGTCCCATTCCATCCCAGAGTAGTGCATAGAGTAGGTATAGCCAGAAATTCAATAGATCACTGTAAACGAGGAAATAGTCAAAACAGGTCGTAAATCATGCACGTAGTCCCGTACTATGACGTAGTAGTGCATTGGACAGTGATAGTCACAATAAAGTCAATTTATAGCCATCAACAAAGAAATAGTCATATCAGATCATAAATCATGCAGGTAGTCGCATACCATCCTATCGTAGTGCATAGAATAGGTATAGTCACAGAAATTCAACACATGACTGTAAATGAGGAAATAGTCAAAACAGGTCAGAAATCATGCATATAGCCCATATTATCACACAGTGGTGCACTAACACTGAGAGTCACACAAAGTCAATTTATAGCCATAAACAAGGAAATAGTCATATGAGGTCATAAATCGTGCAGGAAGTCCCATACCACCCCATAGTAGCGCATAGAGTAGGCATAGTCATATAAATTGAATACATGACTGTAACGAAGAAATAGTCATAAACCACGCATGTAGTCCCATAGTATCACATAGTAGTGAATTGAACAGTGATAGTCACAAAAAGTCAATTTATAGCCATAAACAAGGAAATAGTAAATTCAGGTCATAAATCATGCAGGTAGTCCCATACCATCCCATAGTAATGCATAGAGTAGGTATAGTCACAGAAATTCAAAACATGACTGTAAATGAGGAAATAGTCAAAACAGGTCATAAATCATGCACATAGTCCCATACTATCACACAATGGTGCATTGAACAGTGATAGTCACACAAAGTCAATTTATAGCCATAAACAAGGAAATAGTCATATGAGGTCATAAATCGTGCAGGAAGTCCCATACCACCCCATAGTAGTGCATAGAGTAGGCATAGTCATATAAATTGAAAACATGACTGCAACAAGGAAATAGTCATAAATCCTGCATGTAGTCCCATACTATCACATAGTAGTGAATTGAACAGTGATAGCACAAAAAGTCAATCTAAAGCCATAAACAAGGAAATAGTAAATTCAGGTCATAAATCATGCAGGTAGTCCCATAACCTCCCATAGTCATGCATAGAGTAGGTATAGTCATATAAATTGAATACATGACTGTAAACGAGGAAATAGTCATAAAGCATGCATGTAGTCCCATACCATCCCATGGCAGTGCAAGAGTATGCATGGTCACAAAAAAGTCCATTTATAGCCATACACAAGGAAATAGCAAATTCAGGTGATAAATCACGCAGGTAGTCTCATACTATCCCATAGTAGTGCATAGAGTAGGTATAGTCGCAGATGTTCAACACATGACTGTAAATGAGTAAATAGTCAAAACAGGCCATAAATCATGCACATAGTCCAATACTATCACACAGTGGTGCATTGAACACTGAGAGTCACAAAAAGTCAATTTATATTCATAAACAAGGAAATAGTAAATTCAGGTCATAAATCATGCAGGTAGTCTCATACCATCCCATAGTAGTGCATTGAGGAGGTATAGTCAGAAATTCAATATATGACTGTAAAAGAGCAAATAGTCAAAACAGGTCATAAATCATGCACATAGTCCCATACTATCACACAATGGTGCATTGAACAGTGATAGTCACAAAAAAGTCAATTTATAGCCATCAACAAAGAAATAGTCATATCAGATCATAAATCATGCAGGTAGTCCCATACCATCCTATAGTAGTGCATAGAATAGGTATAGTCACAGAAATTCAACACATGACTGTAAATGAGGAAATAGTCAAAACAGGTCAGAAATCATGCACATAGCCCATACTATCACACAGTGGTGCACTAACCCTGAGAGTCACACAGTCAATTTATAGCCATAAACAAGGAAATAGTCATATGAGGTCATCAATCGTGCAGGAAGTCCCATACCACCCCATAGTAGTGCATAGAGTAGGCATAGTCATATAAATTGAATACATGACTGTAACGAGGAAATAGTCATAAATCATGCATGTAGTCCCATACTATCACATAGTAGTGAATTGAACAGTGATAGTCACAAAAAGTCAATTTATAGCCATAAACAAGGAAATAGTAAATTCAGGTCATAAATCATGCAGGTAGTCCCATACCATCCCATAGTAATGCATAGAGTAGGTATAGTCACAGAAATTCAAAACATGACTGTAAATGAGGAAATAGTCAAAACAGGTCATAAATCATGCACATAGTCCCATACTATCACACAATGGTGCATTGAACAGTGATAGTCACAAAAAAGTCAATTGATAGCCATCAACAAGGAAATAGTCATGAGGTCATAAATCGTGCAGGTAGTCCCATACCACCCATAGTTGTACCACTGATCTCGATTGTAAAAGGCTGGATCGCGGATAGGGAGCGCGAGCGTGAAGAAACCGGCCGCCATCTTACGGTGCTCACAACAGTCGCCGCAGCGATCATGGCAACTTCTTGCAATTACGGTCGTACCAACCGTACTGGCAAGGTTACAGGGCCTAAATTTATACAGGTGAGTCACTCTTTATCGAGGAATAAATAGGCGTTCATTCTGTATATTTAGTTGACCATTATGAAGTGTTTTTTTGCCCAAAACGAGCACTGGATGCAGGTTGCTTGATCGCTCTTCCGACGTTCAATGGAGCACACTTGCATTTTACCCGGCGGCAAATACAGTTTGAGTGCATAATATGCTTGAAAGAACACGTTACACTACACAGGTAGCGTTGTCATCAATATATGTGCGAGCACTCGAGCGCATTTTTGCATGCATTGCTAGCATGGTACATGGTGTTCTCTGCGGAAGCAAGTGCCACATTCATTTCTTTGAATTACCTTCGCGCACAAGTTCGGTATTACGTCATAATGAGACCACGATTGTCACCTTTTTTCATGTATTGGTATTGTTTTGTGCTTTGATTTGATTTGTGACAAAGAATCCTACGTAACGGTGGTGTGGCGCGACTTGAATAACGCCTTTGTCTGAGCTATATCGTCAGCTTGTTACGATAGTAATAATTGTAGCGTGTCGTGCTATTTGAAGCAGTTTTTAAGGGTGGTCTCTCAATACAGGTTTCGTCATGAGGGCTACCCAGTGAATAATCTGTGTAGTGTGATACGGCTGGGTGTACAGGTAAGTATCACGTTCCTCATCCACTGGTTTCTACTTTACAGGAAGGAACAACCTCAGTGCACGCACTGTGGTTAGCCTCTCTCAGTTTTGCATATTTTCTTACATGTTCACATCAGAAACACACCTTACACTTTAGGCTCCTTCACCCAGCAATATAATAATTATAATTCTTTTTAGAAGAGTTCCCCATATTCTTTTTAGAATAGTTTTTCATGTTTTTAATTTTTAGAAGATACAGGGATTGTAAACCATGTTTTGAACTGATGTTTTAACATTTGTCCAATGCATGTATTAAACAACATATTCATTTTTAACTGGTTGCACCCAAACCAATGTTCTGATGTACTATTTCCTTTGTTGTCGATGCACCATAAAAATTGGAATAATCATCATCAATGCAGGTTACTTCACAGCTGCCTCGACATACTCAAGAAATGGGTGCAGAACCTGCGTAATGCCCACAAACTTTGATTACCACAGCACCTCCAAAAAGTATGTGTCACATGGAATTTTTAACATGGGGTTCACAGTATATAATACCTTGTATTAACTGTTGTAGATCTAAGCCGTCTCTACAGTACACTCTCAGAAATTAAAACCGTGAGAACCGTGATAATTGTTTCAGTTAATAGGCATGCACATATATGCTATAAGAAGAAAATTATTTCTTGAGAATGCACTTCTCTGGCTACTGGTGTTGTTTACATCTACTGTTGATCACATTCATTTATCACATATTATATTCTTATATATATTATTATATTAACACATATTTGATCACATTAAATTCAAAATTCATCATATATAAGAAAATACCAGGAGGGAAGTTGCTATTCATTGCTCATTCTAACCTCAAATTGAGTGCTACAAATTTAGAGAGAGTACCTGTCCATTGTCATTCCTAAAATATATATTGTCATTGTAGCAAGGTCATAAAACAATAAATGTAGTCTTTTGTGACCTCCCTGCACGTTCATTGTATCCTGAAACGCATAAGTGCAAGAAATAACTTGAATAAACTTGATGTTGTATAAACTTGATATAAAATGTTGAATAATATAATGTATGATATAAAATGTTGAATAAACTTGAACTTGTATATTCTCTTTACTCACCATCAGTGACCTTCTTTACAAAAGCATATCGTGTTAGATTTTTTTGTTTACGTTTCACAGACGGTGTACACGAGGGCCAAAATGACAAAATCACAACTGTTTCAAGCTCCAAATCGTCCTGCTGCAATTATCCTGTTGCAGACCATATGTGTGTAGTGCAAGAAGGCCCTTGCACATCAAAATGTAAGATGGGAGTCACAGTTAATGCAAAGTGGTTCCTATGAGAGACTTCGATGCTGAACAAAATTGTGCAAACTGCGGAAGGTGCCATAGAAGATATTCAGAAAGCGTGTCTGGTCTCACAACGGTGCTACGGCGCTCTCTTTTAGATGACGATGATACTCATTGGAGTTTCAGATGTGCAGCTGCATTTTTTCGAACGTGCTCCACATAACAAGCAATGCAAAGTCAGCACTGGATAGCAGTCCCCGTTCCTAAGCAGCTTTGCTCACGCTGCAGTTGTATTCAGCAAAAGCATGTGAGTACTCGAGAAGGACATTCAGTTTGGCACAACCGCGCCTGCAAATAATCAGAACAAATGAAGGAAGAAACAAACAAACATAGAAGGGCTGTACTTCAAAAAGAGGTAAATCTTGTGTCTCAAGGAGGTGTTACCACTTTTAAGTAACTTAATTGATTAAGCTTACATCACTACCTCATTAACTGTCCTAACGAGCGTGTTCTAATTGCGTAAAGCAATTAAATCACGCTCACAACGCATGTGGGCTGCTTCGGTGTGTCCATATTTGCGAGGCAAAGCACCGCAGTCGTTCACTAAAAGACACTTTCTGCGGCGGTGCTTGATATAAATCATACGAAACCGATACACGGCTAAAACAACGGCTGTGATTCTACAGAACGATCTCTTTCTGCCATGCGAGTATATCCTTTCCCGGACCGTTCTTTATGGAACAATTTTTGTCCAGAACGCAGCACGGGATATTACATACATGGTGGTTGTTAACCTCACATCGTTTCTTGTTGAAATATTGGCTGGGAAACGTACTGTAGTACAATCCCCAGCGCTGCACTGCTGTGACGGTCTAGTTTCGGAATGCAAAACATAACGTAATTAAGAGTCGAACGGCAGGACACCTGTGAAACACTGTTAGGATACATCAGTATACTGGCACCTTACAAAATTGTGTGATGACAAGCAATGATCAACGCCTGCAGCGCTATAAATACTCACAATCTCCGTTGCCTCCCATTGTTTTCTATGGGCGCACACTGCGCTTTAGGGCCTCCCAACATGGCGGCCCGAATGCACGCCTCTCCCCCGCGAGCCCCTCTCCCATGCGCCATCCAGCCTTTATAGATAGAGATCAGTGAGTTGTACAGAGTAGGCATAGTCATATAAATTGAATACATGACTGTAAACGAGGAAATAGTCATGAAGCATGCATGTAGTCCCATACCATCCCATGGCAGTGCATGGAGTATGCATGGTCACAAAAAAGTCCATTTATAGCCATACACATGGAAATAGTAAATTCAGGTCATAAATCATGCAGGTAGTCTCATACCATCCCATAGTAGTGCACAGAGTAGGTATAGTCGCAGAGATTCAGCACATGACCGTAAATGAGTAAATAGTCAAAACAGGTCATAAATCATGCACATAGTCCAATACTATCACACAGTGGTGCATTGAACACTGAGAGTCACAAAAAATGAATTTATAACCATAAACAAGGAAATTGTGATATCAGCTCATAAATCATGTATGTAGTCCCATACCGTCCCATAGTAGTTCATAGAGTATGCATAGTCACAAAAAAGTCAATTTATGGCCATAAACAAGGAAATAGTAAATTCAGGTCATAAATCATGCAGGTAGTCTCATACCATCCCATAGTAGTGCATAGAGCAGGTAGAGTCGGAGAAATTCAACACATGACTGTAAATGAGTAAATAGTCAAAACAGGTCATAAATCATGCACATAGTCCAATACTATCACACAGTGGTGCATTGAACAGTGATAGTCACAAAAAAGTCAATTGATAGCCATAAACAAGCAAATAGTCATATCAGGTCATAAATCATGTAGGTAGTCCCACAGTATCCCATGGCAGTGCATAGAGTAGGCATGGTCACAAAAAAGTCAATTTAGGGCTGTAAACGAGGAAATAGTCAAAACAGGTCATAAATCTTGGAGGTAGCCCCGTACCATCCTATAGAGTAGGCATAGTCATAAAAAAGTCAATTTATACCCATAAACAAGAAAATAGGCATATGAGGGTGTAGGTCGTAGAGGTAGTCCCATACTATCACACAGAGCACTGAGCAGTGATAGTTACAAAGAAGTAAATTTTTTGCTATAAACAAGGAAATAGTTCTCTCAGGTCATAAATCGTGCAGGTAGTCCCATCCTGTCACGTAGTAGTACATTGAGCAGTGATATTCACAAAAAGTAAATTTATAGCGAAATACTCATAACAGGTCATAAATCACACAGGTAGTCCCACACTGTCGCATCGTATTGAAAAGAGTAATGAAAAGGTAACCTGAAAATTTAGGATTAAATTCCATGGCATAAGGATTAGAATTGGTAGTAGCAGCATTAAATTTAACAGAAGGAGGATGAAGGCCCAAGTATAAGGATTAAAAGTGGTGGAATAAGAATTAAATCCAGCGAAACAAGTATTGAAAGTGGCGGGATGAGGATTAAATTCCACAGTATAAGGATTAGATTCTGCGGTCTGATTTAACGACGGGAAAACCTAGAGAAGGGCATCATGGTTATTTATTACCTGATTAACAAACACCAAAAGAAACAAAGGCTCAACCTAACCTTACGTGCCCCAACCACACCTAACTCAACCTACCCTAATCTGACCTAACCTAACCCAACCCAACCCAACCCAACCTAACCCAACCTGACCTAACCTAAGGTAACCTAACCTGACCTAACCCAGCTTAACATGACGTAGCATAACTACCGGCTAGAAGGACATTGTGGTTATTGAATACCTCATTCACAAACCGCGAAAGAAACAAAAGGCGCAATCTAACATAACCTGCTCAACCTACCCTAACCACACCAACCCCAACCTAAGGACTAGAAGGCGGTGGTTATATGCTTCCTTGCTAAACAACAAGAAAAACAAAGGTACACAACCTAAGGTATAACATGACTGAAGGTAATGACATAGCATAACCCAACGTAAGACCCACCCTAACATGACCTAGCACAATGTAATGACCAGAAGGACAGTGTGGTTATAGATTACCTGATCAACAAACACCAAAAGAAACAAAGGGACTCAACCTAGCCTAGCCTGCCACAAGCTAACCTAACCCAACCTACCCTAACCTGACGTAAGCTAACCTAACCGAACATAACTTAACCCAACCTGACCTAACCAAAGGTAACGTAACCCAACCTAACCTAACCTAACCTAACATGACCTAGCATAACCTAAGGAATAGAAGGACATTGGGGTTAGTGATTACTGAACAACAAACCTAACCCAAGCTAACCTAAGCTAATATAACCCAAGCCAATCTAACCTAATCCAACCAAACTGTACCTAACCTAACCAAACTAAACTATACCAACCTTAATATAACGTAAGCCAACATAACCTAACCTAAGCTAACCCAATGTAACCTAACCTAAGCTAACGCAATGTAACCTAACCTAACCCAACCCAACCTAACCTAACCCAGCTTAACATGACCTAGCATAACCTAAGGACTAGAAGCACATTGTGGTTAGTGATTACCTGCTCACCAAACAGAAAAAGAAACAAAGGGACCCAATGTAACTTATTCTGCCGAAACCTAACCTAACATAACCTAACCACACCAACCCCAATCTAATGCACCCAAACCTACCTTACCTAATCCAATGTAACCCAACCTAACCTAACAATCTAACCCAGCCAAACCTAACCTAATATTACTTCACCTAACCTAACCCAACCCTACCTAGCCTAACCCAACATAACATAACCTGACCTGACCCAACCCAACCCTACCTAACCTTACCTAACCTAACACAATCTAAGGAGCATCTTATTCTGCCGTTATTAATTATTTTGTACATTTTAATCCTTATCGCACAACATTTAATTCTTTTGCCATTAGAATTAATCTTCCTATAATTTTTATCCTCATTACACACAGTGGAATCCACTTGACGATTCGCAGGTTACGTGAGTTTTTTGGGTTGTTTGGGACCATTCCCATGTCAGTGGGTACTACCCATCCCTTCAATTAAAAATATGTTTATTTTCATGTCAACCAGAATTACCCATGCTTTTCATTAAAAATTCGGGTTCTGCACTGTAATTCGATACTGAGGAACTGTTAACCTGGATTATAATATTGTAGGGCTGTTCCCATGTGCACGGGTAATACACATGCTTTTCATTAAAAATGTGGGTTTTCGCACATTAACGGATGCTGAGTGACTGACAATGTAGATCACAATATTGTGGGATTATTCCCATGTGAAACAAAGATAACAGGTGGTGAAACAGGGATTAAATTATAAAAGCATGAGGATTAAACACGGTAGGAAAACTTATAGAACATGACAGTTAAGACTTAAAGGGACTATGAAATTTCCCGAACCCCCATACTTTTTTTCGATGGAAACTGTTCTTCCCGCAGAAAAACTAATATGCCACAAATTTTTCCGGACGAAATCGCTCCACTCTGCGAGGAGCGCGCGCTGGAAGTGTCTCTTCCGCGTTCCTCCTCTCCCGCGCATATTTCCCTGCCGATGGTGTAACTGTACGGACCGCACTTCGGTTCCCCGTTACGTCACCGGTGTTGCACAATGGCAAGTAATGCCCCGAGCTCGCGCTGTGGCTGCCGCCACTGCCGAAATTTGCCGATCATGCGAAAGCTGCTGTCATGGAGATTTCCACTCCCGATGAACGCATACGCGGGATCCTACGGCGCATGCTCCTGGCGGGATTCCTCGACTCGGCAACACGTCACGATGACGTGTTGCTGAGCCGGCCGTGGTCGCGTCAAGTTGCCCGTTGTGTCTCCGCTCGGCAGCTCGCCACGGCGCGGCGCTAGCTGTCCTCCCTTCGCCGCTCCGTTTAAATTCGCTCCCGAGAAATCCGCTCGTGCGACGAAAGTAAAATTTCGGTTCTAGACTCAGAAAAATGTCTTCTTTCGAACGAAACGAAGAAAAAATCGTTTCATAGTCCCTTTAACAGTGCCATTTCAGATATCGGCAAATAAAGATACTTGGCTGTCTGGTTTCCCAGGACGGCATCTAGCTTGATCTGGACAAAATTCGTGCTGTCTCCAAATTTCCCATGCCCTCCAACACAGAAGAACTACACAGCTTCCTTGGGCTGTCCTCATATTTTCTTTGTTTTATTCGCCACTTTTGTGACATCACCGCTCCCTTAGCTCTCTCCTCCGGAATAATACCGCTTTTGCATGGAGTTCTGAATGCAATGCGGGTTTTCTAAACCTGAAAATTGCCTTCACTGCAGCGCCCGACCTCAGCCACTTCGACCCCAACCAGCCTATTGAGAGCAATACTCGCGCAAGGGGACGTGCAGAAGTGTACAACAAAGGGACTCAACCTAACCTAACCCACCCTGACCTAACGTACCCACACCAACCCCAACCTAGGCCAACCCGACCTAGCGCAACCTAACCAAACCTGATGTAACCTAAGCCAACCTAACCACACGAACCCCAACCTAACGTAGCCCAACCCAACCTAACATAACCAAACCCTACCTTACCTAACCTAACCACACCATCCCTGACCTCGCATAACCCAACCCTACCTTACCTAACTTAAGGTAACCCAACCCAACCCAACCTAACCTAACAATCTAACCCAGCCAAACCTAACCTAATGTAACCTAACCTAACCCAACCCAACCTAGACTAACCCAACATAACCTAACCCAACACAATCTAAGGAGCAGCTTTTTCTGCCGCTATTCATTTTCTTGTACATTTTAATCCTTATCGCACAACGTTTAATTCTTTTGCCATTAGAATTAATCCTCCTATAATTTTCATCCTCATTACACTCGATTTAATCCACTTGTCACACAGTGGAATCCACTTAAAGGACAACGGAAGCGAAATATGTGCATTGCAAAAAAGGGTCCGAACAAGGTGTAAATATTACGTAGAATTATGGTACCACTCGTATTTTGCGAGTACGCTGTACGGATGGGCATAATTTTGACGATTACGAGCGCGCTGGGCCGGCCACTCGACACGATCGCCCATGGAGCGCGGCCGCTGCCGCAAAGCATTGCGGGGAAATCTGAGGAGCGCGTGACGTCAAATATCTCTCGAGCTCCATGTGCGGCTGCCCGGTGAACGGGATAAACACTTCGAATTCTGAATAACGCCTGAAGATGTTCGATTCGGAGATCTCGTGGAAGTCTGAAGGCGATATATTCTATGAGAGATGGGTTCGTACATGTTTCTTCGTCTCCGTTTTTTCCCCGTAGCGGGAATCAGACGTACGCCGAAACGCCAAGTGGAGGTAAAGATTTGTGCCTTCCGTTTTCGTGAAAATACAGAAGCGGCCGCTCCTTCTTTTAGCCTGATGTACTTCGTTGACAAGCCAGGGCTAATGAGCACCTCTGGATTTGTTTTGAACCACTCGTCAACAATATGTCTGTACACTACTTGCCTTGTTTCACCTGTCTGCAAGTAGGCATGGACGGATTCGCGGCGACAATAATATTCCTGTCTTTCGGAAACAATTGAAATATGACAGTCATCATAAACGTCAGACATCGGCGGAATTTGAACTTCGCATCTCTCGATTGCAAGTCGAGCGCCAATGGCGAATACGGCCACGGAAACAACCACAGACTGGTACGCGTGTTTGTTCTGAAACATATCCTGGCCGAACGCAAGGTAAGACAGCCAGCAATGTAAGCAGCAAGACTCTCACCCCTAGAGAGAATGGAATCACTTTCCTTCGAATGGATTTTGGGGGCCAGCCTCGGTAGCGTTGTCTTTGTAAACTAATAAACTTTCCCGATGTTTGGCGCTATGTTTGTGCTGTCTATCCCTGTGTCGTTCGTGCAAGGAACACTATGTCCTCGCGTTGCTGAAAGGAAGTCGGCAACATGCCGTAGCACACCCAGGAAAGACTTCACAAGCATGTACAATTTTTCTTTTCGCAAAAATCAACTTCCGATCAAACAACCGCGCAATGAAAGTCAGGAACACCAACAGGAGAGACAACGTGCGTCACTTCCGTGGTCTGCTACGGCGGCGCGGCGACGCTCACCAGGGGCTCAGAGTGCTCCGCGGACGAATTTTATATCGCGATTGTGGCAGCATTTAAACTAATATACGTAAATCTAAGTCGAATTCCGGATTGTTTTGGTACACATCGCAATATGAGGCAAACAACTTTGCAGCTTATTTTCGCTTCTGTCGTCATTTAACTATTCGCACGTTACGTGAGTTTTATGGGTTGTTTGGAACCATTCCGATGTCAGTGGCTACTACCCATCCCTTTCATTAAAAATATGTTTATTTTCATGTCAACCAGAATTACCCATGCTTTTCATTAAAAATTCGGGTTCTGAACTGTAATTGGATACTGAGGAACTGTCAACCTGGATTATGACATTGTAGGGCTCTTCCCATGTGCACGGGCAGTGGCGGGCAGTATCGCAGATACATCTATCTTCGATACAATCTTTCGATGCATTTTGTGTAACGGTATTAGGTATCGCGTGCCAAAAATGAGAGTATCGGAGTATCGGTATCGAAAATACATTTTTAGTGTATCGTATATTTTAACGATACTCGATACTAAAAAAAGACGCAAATATTGAGGCTGTTGTGAGACTTAGGGTCGGCGGCGCTCGCTCTGGCGGTAGTACAAGCCAGGCCGCAGCGGCGTAGACATGTCGACCATAAATTCGTCCGAAGCTTACGTCCGCGCGCGCGCTCCATCGTCAAGGTCGCCCGGAGAGGAGGCCCTGGGCCCTGCCCTGGGACGCGCTCGTGGGCGCGCGCGGCTTCTAGTTGGTTCCAGAAGAATCTCTTCCGCCTCTTTCTATGGCGGGCGCGCCGAAAACGCGTTACACAGGACCAACCTCACGGCTTCTGGAACTGCGCTGCCCGATGTCCCCCTCCTCAGTGCGCAAGAGCACGTCCACTTGACTTGAAGTGTAGATTTCGCGTCTGCCATGCGGAAAGAATAACCGCCGGCTTAGCTTGAGCACTGTAGCCCGTTCTACAGCTCACAATTCACAACGGCCAACTAAGACAATCAAGTCAGAGGCAAAGTCAGAGGCTACCGGGTAAGTACTGCAGTACCAAACGATAAAAGCAGCAGAAAAAAAGTTTCAGGTTTATTCGTACGTATAGTCAAGTGTTCACAGACCGGTACACACGAAGAACATTGTCTTAACGAATTGTTTTTTACTAGGCTGCTTACTGATGTGACCGTTTCAACGTACCCATGGCTTCAGTCTAAAGTTCTAACAAGACTAGCTGCTTAGACAGTGCAGCTTTATTAAATCCGTGCGGTCGGATACGTTCAAGCCCGGTCAGAAAAAGTGCGCTATAAAAATACACTAAAGGCTCTAGAAACAACGAATAAATGTTTTTACTTCCCTAATCATATTACCAGCTTTATTATATTGTTATTTCAGTGATGTAAACTTTGCGAATCATAACACCAGCTTTATTATATTGTGATTTCAGTAATATAAACTTCGCTAATCATAACACCAGCTGTATTATATTTGGGATTTCAGTTATGTATCGAAGTACCGACGATACAGTACCGAGTATCTGTATCGAAAATCAATTTCGGTTCTGTATCTTGTACCGGTATCAGAAATACAATTTTTTAGGGTATTGAGTATCGGCATCGAAGATACTTTTTTGAAGTATCTTGCCCAGCCCTGTGCATGGGTAATACACATGCTTTTCATTAAAAATGTGGGTTTTCACACATTAACGGGATGCTGAGTGACTGACAATGTAGATCACAATATTGTGGGGGCACGATATTGTGGGGGCACTTGACCTGTGCCCCTGATTCGTTAATGAACGTCAGAAGGGCCGTCATAGCCTTTGGTCCCAGGTTTACAAGCGACTGATGGGAAATACCATCAGCTCCAGGGGAGGACTTTGTTCTATAGCGGAGGAGTACAGTACGTAATTCCGCAATACTGAAGGCACAGTTCACTCGTTATCAGCGGCCAAATCATCCATATCAATTGAAATCTCAAGAGAGCGCTCCGACATCTTGTGCAGCTCGGTCGAAGTTGCTACTGACGGCAGCGATAGGACCTTGCAGAATCATCAAGGTTTCGTCGACTCCGCGATGCAATGGAAGCGCCCGGAAATGATAGTGCTGTGTGACAGGCGAACCTAGGCTCCGCACCACTTGCCAGATACGCCCAGTGGGAGTATTCGGGGACAGAGTGCCGCAGAAGGACCGCCAGCTGCGTCTTGAAAGACGCTGTTCATGTCGGCGCACCATGCGGCGAATGCGAGAGAGCTCTACGTAGTCGTCATGCCGACCTGATCTTCCGAAGCGGCGTTCCGCTCGACGCCTAATCGTGCGCAGTTTTTCAAACTCGATGACAAACGCACTGAACTTTGGGGGTGATTGGATCACTCTTGTTACTGACGTCAGTTCCTTTGCAATAACTGTGTTCAACGAATCAAGGTCCCGAGCCCATCGAGCTCCATCATATTGTTCACCGCTTCGCGATGTTCAAATATCACACACAGTGAGTGAATTGTCGGCTTACGTGCAACACAGTCGCCGTGTGACTGCTTGCTCTGCGCACCACGTTCGGTAGAGAGCATGGTTCTTGCAGCGTCCATCTAAGTCTCTTTTCGACTTCTTGTACACCTTGATACACAGAAAGAGTGCGCCCGGTAACCAATTCCCAGTAGTTGTCCGCACCAATCAGGATCTGTATTTGTTGACGTAGGGCACCGTCGAGACAGTCGGCTATTGCCAGCTTGTACTGCTGCATATGCTCTCAGGTGGAACTTCCAAGGCTTGAGAGCATATGTGTTCCACCAGCAGCGCTGTTATCTTTTGATGTTCACCTCTTGCATGCGTAGTCCTCAAACTGAGCTCAACTGCTTCCAGTAATTCTGGACGTTTGTGTTGAACTCCGAATGTCCCAATGGAGATGTACTCTGTGCGAACGATCTGACAGCCGAGTGCTTGCGACAAGTGACGAGAGATGAACGTGCGCTGACTGCTGCCGTCGAAGATAAGGCGTGTGAAGACTTCCTCCTTCGTTGTGTCTGTCCAGGCTGTGGCGCTCTGAAGTAGAATGCGTTGTGTTGAGCGGTTGACTGTGGTCTTCAGAGTGACTGTCGCGGACGCTCCGGGAGCGGGGGCAGATGGCCGAGGCTTATATTCTGGGTCGCACATCGTCGTTGCGTGGTGACCGGCACATTTGTGGCATTTCGGACTGCTTCTACAATGTCTATATATGTTCAACGATATTACTGATAGGAAGTCTTTAAATGTTTGATAAAATTTCGCGCTGATGCCGTCGGGTCCGGGTGTTCGGTTTCTTGGCAACGTTTCAATAGCCTCCCGAATTTCGCCCAAGGTGATAGGCTCGTCAAGATGCTCCCTGCTCTTGTCTGATAATATTCGAAAAGTTATTGCTTCCTGAGCATTGTTTCTCGTAGATTTCTGTCCGCTTCCTATCAGTCCTTTGTGGTACGCTTCGAAAGCACCATCATTCCTTTATCTGTCGAGATTATTTTTCCGTTGTGCTGCAGCTCGTCGATCTGCTTTGCTCTTCCTCGCCTTTCGTTCTTTCCGACAAAAATTATTTCTTGGTGGTTCATCGGGAAGAAAGTTCTTTGCGCGTGACCTTATCTTTGCACCGTTATACCTTTCCTTATTTATGATATTCAGTTCCATCTGAGTCGCTCTAAAACATCATTCCAGCTTCCTGGAGTCCTTCACTCTAGTTCTAACACTTCACAGAGTTGTTTGTTTAAGTCGTTCTCCTTTTGCTTTTGTAAGAAATTCCGTATGCTGCTTTCTTCTATGGCTGTTGCACGTATCTTCATTTTGAACTTCTCCCATGCCACTGCCCATTCTTCTCTGCTTTTTGCAACTTCTATAATTTCTTGCTTGACTATGGAGGAATGACTCATCCTCTAGTATCTTTATATTCAGTGTCCACTTTTGCCATTGGTTTCTTTTGTCTTTTTCCTTCTTTTCCCCAATGGTTCCCTATCGAAAAAAGGTCCTGAGGTTACCTCAGGAATCCTGAGGTCTGCCTGGGGTTACCTCAGAAATCTTGAGGTCCACCTGAGGTTACCTCAGAAGGGGCTGAGGTCTGTCTGAGGTTACCTCAGAAGGGGCTGAGGTCCTCCTGAGATAACCTCAGAACAGTCTGGGGTTCCCCTGAGGTAACCCCAGAAGGGCCTGTGGTTGCCCCAGGACCACCTGAGGTTCAACCTTAGGACCTCAGGACTGCTTGTAGATATCCTGAGGTCACTTGAGGTTTTACCTCAGGACCTCAAGTATACTTGTATATTATGTGAGGATGCGATCAAGGACTATATTTGGGCACACAATCGGTGCTTTCGTCGTAAAATGAATACTTGATGCGACACTCCCATCAAGGGCATGCCATAAAGATTATATTCTTACAATGTCGGGCAATATTACAGCATGCAAGACAAAAATCGAGAGGCTTATCGTCTGCTTGCTTTTACGTTTGTTGTGCATGCGCCATTTGAAAGTATGAGACAGAGAACAAAATTCTGCAACATTTTTGTAATACAAGTAGGTTGGATAAGGATTTTATATACATAGGTATTCAATAAAGATCAGAAGTGGAGACGGTGCTTCTACAGGACAAGGAATAAAAGGGAAACTTTATTAAAAACTAAGGGGGGGTATTCGATGTTTGGACAGCAGCGCTGTCTTCAACAGGAATGGGATATTATGGTGACGCAAGACAATTGCAAAGAATGAGAGAGGAATATGTACAAGGAGAGAGGGCATACATATTCCTCTCTCATTCTTCGCAATTGTCTTGCGTCACCATAATATCCCATTCCTGTTGAAGACAGCGCTGCTATTGAAACGTCGAATACCCCCTCTTAGTTTTTAATAAAGTTCCCCTTTTATTCCTTGTCCTGTAGAAGCACCGTCTCTTCTGATCTTTATTGAATACCTTGGTGGTCAACCACATTGGTTTATTTCAACTTATATATATACATACATATATTACACGAACCCTGGCACGCTTAACAGGAACGGTGCACACAAATGGACATGCAGTTCTCCCTCTATGAATTACATAAGGCATTCTGCCTATGGTAGCAAACTGTGTTTAACTCTGTGACAAGTGTAAATATGTTATCGCAGGTGGCTTCTTTGCCAAATGAGCAAAAGTGGCCTTCGAAATCTTACTTATTCGAT
This sequence comes from Ornithodoros turicata, assembly GCF_037126465.1. Lineage (NCBI taxonomy): Eukaryota > Metazoa > Arthropoda > Arachnida > Ixodida > Argasidae > Ornithodoros > Ornithodoros turicata. The sequence goes on from NC_088201.1 coordinate 219,373,199, forward strand.
TTCGAAGGTATTTGGCAGCTCACTAACAAACATCGAGTCTGCCTTCATGAACACACAAACACAATCTATGTCCCCATCCTCAAGAAGACACATGTTCTCACCTTCAGGTGGGAAATCGCATTTCATAATGTGGTTGATTGGGAACGGGGCACTTCCAATGATGAGTTCACTACAAACAAACAGGATCTTATTGCTGTGTGCTGCTTTCAAGATCATCTGGACCTCACAGTATGTCCCAAAGGAGGACTTCACAACTCTTGAGCACGTCCTCTTTGTGCGTTTGTACTGAACACTGTGAGTGATGACACCTTTCACAGAGGCCCTGAGGTATCGTTTGAGGTTGACGTGTTCAGTATGTTGGCTTAACAGCTGCTGCACTGCATGGGGAATACCAAGTGGCGACTGATCACGCCCTAGAACCATATTGCATACTGTCTTTGTAACAGGTCCACGAAAAATATGCAAGTTGCTAGGAAGTTGTACACTGTCTGTCAAATCAAAAAGCTTCCAACGCATTGCACACCTTTCAGCGATCTGAAGTGGAACACTGTTGGCTGCAGTGACTTGCTGAATGATGTTCCCATTCTTAGACTCGAATGGGAACATTGAGACTGCCCATAAAGGACCTAGGTCCCTTACAGTTTCAGGCAAATGCAACAATTGATGCACATTATATGTGCACATTCCCTGTGTGTACAAAGTTTCGGTTTCTCTAACAAAACGTTCAAGCAGCAGCTCCGCCTTACAAATATCAGAGTGTTGAATGGTGTGCTTGAGGAGTAGAAAAATGGCCTCACACAGCAAAGAAAAGTGATTCAGAAAACGTTCAGGAAGGACATCCATGACACATGGTGCACAATAGTAAAGCAGCCAACATTTCCATTCTGATGCCTTCCACATAGCTCTTTCCGTAAGTGGCCTTGGTAGCCGTGAGAAGCAAATTGGAGGACATATTGTGCGTAATCGAGAGTTCAGAATATGTAGTTGTCCACCGATGTAGCACCCAGCTGAGGAATCCGTGAGCCAGCATTCTGTGAACTGCTTTATGACACCTTCTAATGCACAGTGCATGTAATCAGGTGCAATGCTGCGTACGAGGTTGAGTCCCTTCAGCTGGATAACTGGACTGAGCCCTTTGATGCCGTTTACTGTAGTCCCAAGGATAGTAGCCTTCTTCATATCACGGAGTACCTCTTTGTGGGTTCTAACCCTCATGCTCTCCTTGTACGGGTAGCGCACACTTCCTGAAAAACAAGAATTTACATGTTACTGAGCGTGACACATGAGCATTTTTAGAACTTGTGGAGTGTTAATTTAGCATGCATGTAGCTTGCCAATTGAAACGGACAGCTGTCCTAAGAAGAGCAAGTGCAAGCCTGACCCTACCGCAACAGTCATAGGCCAATGTAATAAGAGGATATAGATTTGTAAACCAAAAAGGGAATCTTTGTACCTGGGTGACACATGAACAGTGAAAGCCAGTGGCAGAGTTGCCACTGCCACATGTTAACATGCCAGTAACAGGTGGCAGAGTTTAAATCTTAGGCCTACATTGAAAATTCATTTGGGGGTTCTACACATCTTTTTGATATAGGGGGTTACATTGGACAACTAAGAACATGGACAAGGCACAGCCAGCAGGGCTCAGCTGCTAATCGAGATGTGCCCGCCAAAAAGATAATAACACTAAAAAATTAAATAGCTGTTGAGAGCACAGCGACATACAAATCTATTGATATACATGATCAATTTTCCTATAGAAATACATGGGAAGATGCAGAACAGGTAGAACGTTGTGATGCTGCCACCTGTCTGATCACGCAGGCAACTCCCGTTTTCTCCCTCTTCCAAATTAGTGTACTGTGGTCACACGCACTCGCTTCCTTTTACCGGGTGTATCTCATCTCATCTCCCTTACTCTGTTCCCCTGATGTAAGCTATCTTCAATTATCCTCATACAATGTGCAACATGCATCATGTAAGTTCAGAACAGCCACTTCGCTACCTACCGTCCACATACTTCCCGGGGTGGTAACACCATGTACACCCATCATAGCCATTATACTGTTTCCGGTTTAACACCATGGCCCGCGCTGGTGCGTCAACAACACAGGCCACTGCACGGATGGTTGACAGAATCATTTCACCGGTGTGGAAGTTCCTCCATGGAATTGGGCCCATATCGTTGAATTTGTCAACAAAAGCCTTGAGGAATAGTAGCATGTTTGGATGTGCTTTTGAAAACCATAGGCCTGCGACAATAATGTTATGCCACCGCGAAGGTAGCGGGAGTTCATTCAGCATGAGTTGGATGGGCCACAGAGATGACGCTGTTGACTTGAAAACTTGGGAGCCGTCACTATTTAAAGTAACGGTCAGGTCCATGTCTTGGCAGTTGACGCTCGTTTGGAGATTTTTGTAGTAGCTGCCATCAGTGATGTCACACAGTTCTGATGATGACAGTCTTGAACGTATTTTCCTCGTATTCTCCAGGATACAACGTGAAAAACGTTTCAGCAGTGACTGCAGCTGACCCTTTATGTTCAAAATGGCAAAGAAACTACCAGCTGCTGTAAGATCTGCCACGTCATACTTAGTGCTGCATATGTGACATGTCAGCGATTTCTCTGTTGTTTTGCTTGATTGCGCAAGCACAGCTTCACACGCCTCACACAGATAATGGAGATCCAGAATGCCTCTTTTGTTCTTATTCCAAAGCTTACGCAGCATGTACTTGCTGTTTGGTAGCACCTTGTCTCCGAGCAGTGCATTAATCAATTTAAGAAGTCCATCCGCCTGAGTCCAAGAGAGACCAGCAGTGACAACAAAGGTCAAAATCAGTAGTAGGGCTTGCGCTTTTGTCGTCGTTTGATGTGGCAGAGTCTCTGAGTACTCCTCCATAAATTCAGCAATGTCGATGTTGTCATCCTCAGGGTCTTCATGAAAACAATCTTCAGGGTCCGTGTCAGGTTCAGATGACTCATACGGCTCAGAAGCAGTATCATCAATGTCAAAATCATCTTCGAAAGCACTGTGTTCACTGAGTGTGTCATCGCTAACAGCAACGCCGACATCTGTAGTGCCTGAGTCCATGGGATCAACACTTTCCTCTTGATCTGGGGTATGGTCACTACAATGGGGTGATGTCCCATGATTCTCATTTTCCTGCTCAGTGCCTGTCTCAGAAGCGGGCTCAGCCATCTCCAGTGCCAAGGAAGGCTGCTGTAGTTCCTTGGAAGCATCCGCATTTCTGTTTGCAGCATTGTGTGCGGCTAAAGAGAAAGACAGAAAATCATAGAACCTTATTGCTACAAAGCGAATGGAAAAATGCAAATTTTCAACTTTTCATCATATTTCTATGATCATTATTAATCTAGACACCGGAATTCTAGGCAATGCCTACTCGTTTTCGGTTGAGTTTAATGGTGCGTTTTTGATACAGGAGCTTGAACTAGTGATAAGAGAACCCATCAGTACTAATCAATGCTCAGAAATAGGCCTACTCCTTGGTCCCTGCCAAAACCGGAAATTTTGCCCTGCAAAATTGCCTAAAATTCTATTTTATTGATTACATATGTAGTTAAAACTACATGATAAACCTTCCCTTTAGCGCGTTCACACGCCCATGGTCGAAAAAGCGTGGACGAGTGTTGGCGTACACAGGGTTCGAACGCCATTATTTTAGTAACTCGACTTTTAAGCAGGGCAAGTCTCTGTAGGTAAGCGTGCGTCCCACAGAAGGTACATTTACAAATTTGGATATCGCAGGTTGATACACTTCTTCAACGCAGGCATATCTTAGCGCCAATTACAACAAGCATTCGTGCAACTTCCACAATACTTACCTCTTTTTCTCCGATTGTGAAGAGTTTGCCGTGGTATTACGAATGGTGCCCCGGGCTCCATGTAGCATTTTCGCTTTTTCTGCTCAGACATTTCTGCGCTTTTGTTTTGCTAGGTCACTGAAAAGCCATGGGCATCAAAACTGCACAAAACTCGCATCAAAACACCGGCCGAAAAGCCTGCCCACAGTTGCTACCATTCATGTTTACCACGCAGCTCGAAGATGAATTGTTTGCATAATGTTCACCAGCTCGCTTGCTTCCTAGCCATTTTTTTCATGAATTGTTTGCTTGCCGTCTCGCGTTCTGTATTCTTGCGCGCAATACTGCGTCGCGCTGATATTGAACACTTTTGGCCGCGTTAGATTATACGCACTTACATCGCCTGTTCCTGGCAAACAAGGCTTGCGGAACGTAAAATGTTGAAAAACTGCAAGCGCCACCGCGTCGGCAAGCGGCGGGGCGTCAAGGGGCAGCGGTGACCAAGCCTTTATGAGCGTGTTGTACTCTGCTCTTGTCACATGTTTACCTGATTTTCTGTGTTGTTTATTCGTGGCGTTACCTCTTCCCTATTTATCGCTTCTAAATATCACGACAGTCATGTTTGCGTACGTTAGGTACTTGTACGACGACATGCGCGTCGTTGTTTCTGCGAACACCATCAAGAACTTTCCGTCCGACATCGATGTCACTGACTTCAACGGGAACACTGAATACCCCGTGTACCCTGTTTACTGGAGAGGCGACAAGAAAACTCTCGGGGGCTACTATGACGCACAAATTATCTTTCTGGCAGGTACGTAAGCAATTTCATGTTTGTACCTTTCGCGATATCAGGTAGTTAGCACTCGGCAGTTTAATGACACCCGCTGCAGTAGGGTTGAAAGAAACGCGCAGCGTATCTCCGAGTTTTTGCCGTGCACTTAAGGGCCCGGATTCTCGCTCCGCCCTGAGGGTTAAGTGCACGCGCAGGGACCCTTCCGTCCATTCACGAAGCATGGACAGAAGGGCCCCTTCGCGTGCGCTTAACACTCAGGGCGAATCGAGAATCCGGGCAAAGGTGTTTTATGTACCTTGGCAGATGATGAAGACGACGCTAAGACTGGCGGAGAACGAAAACGACTTGGGAAAGCCCCTAGGCGGGAAAAAGAACCACATCCGACGAAAGACAAAGTAAGTGCTTGTGTTCTTCTAGGGTACTTATTTATATAGCAGTTAAATTTGTGCACTCGCCGGGTTGCCGTAGTTCATGACAAGGTGTTGCTGAGGGTAGGCACGGTGAACGAGAAGCACGAACAGCCTCCCAACAAAAGCTTTTGTTTCTTGATTCGCTTTCATTGTATTTCTATTGATGCTGATGCCTGTTTTCATCACCACATTGCCATTATATTAAGGAACAGTAGATAAAAACGGCTGGTGTGCTAATTGTGTTAATCTTTTTGTTTGTACTATTTCTGACATCTGCATATGCACGACTGTTTGCATTACCCCATGCATTATATAAATGCCTGAGGGGGCTGGACGGCTGCATTGGCACGTCACCATGAGTCTGCCAATGCAGCTGTCCACCCCTCTCAGGCATTTGAATTGCTCGTTCCCGCTTGCCGCCAAGTTGACGCACCACGGAGAATTGATACTGCTAGCATTTTCTACAAACTTTTAGTCTTTATACACTCTTAGCATTGTAACAAATAAATAAATGCCGCTTTAAAACAATATATAATGAATGATAAGGAGTGGACGTAACTGCTGCAGGTGGTTAACACGTCCAGCGTGTGGTTAGTCTTCGACATCGTCCAAGCCAGCTTTGTCTTTGTTTGGGGAACCGCTAGCTGCACGGTTTCTTTTCTTTTTCTTTCTTCATTTTAGTTTGTGCAGGATCTCAGAAAAAATCTGCCATTGCTCAACTGACTTGTCAGCGATCACTGTCACCAGATTGTTTGCCCATTCTCCATTGCATTTTTTCTTGATACTGGGTGGTTGACTTTTGTGCTTTACCTTGTTGTGAATTCTTCGTAGAAGACAAGCGCTGGAAAACGGAAGCATATGGAGCGGTGCAAACGTAGGCTGGAGCTCGGCCTTCTTGACGAATTAGATGAAGACGATGATGACTGCCTTGTACTACAGTCTGAAGGAAGGAAGGTGGAAAAACAGCTGGCACGCTGCCAAAGGGAGCTTCATCGTTACAGAAAAGCTAACTTAGACCTCCAGGAAGCTCTGGCTGCAAAAGTGATCGAGGCAGGTCTGTGATATTCACTGCATAGAACTGTTACAAGTTCTTGAAGGGTGGCACAGATGACAGCTGCTGCTGTTGTTCAGGCCATCCTTTGTATGGAACCATTTGCTCAGTTTGCATGCTTTGCTCGTTTTCAGTAATTGCATGCTTAATTAGTGACTGTGTACACCTCAAACATAGGTCTGTTCATGTTTCAGATTTCCTGAGGACATCACTTCACTGTGGTTGCTGCCAACGACATGTGATGCTAGGTGGTCAGGTCCACAATCAGCCCGTAGTGGTCAGCAGCTTTGAAGGTATGGTGCTCTTTTGCATTGTATAGAAAATTCTTTGCAACATTGCCATTACTGGTTTTGTAATTCTTGGCCAGATTCTAATGTCAAAATCCACCCAGGAGCTACAGCCAGCAAGGGCGTTCTCAGGTGGGGTGGTGACTTTACCATCCCTGAAACCACCATTAGTACCTTTGAAGGTGGTAAGGTGCTCTCCTGTTGGGTGTATTTTAATGACCACAGAGAATCCTCTGTCTGTTTTTGCCCCATTTGGTTATTGCCATGACCACCCTTGGTCACTTTCTAATGTCAAAATTATTCCAGGAGCTGCAACAAGCAAGGTCGTTGCCAAGCGGGTTGATGACTGTCCCATGCCTACAACCGGCATCAGTGCCTTCGAAGGTGTGGTGCTCTCCTGTTGTGTATATTCATGACCATAGATAATTCTGTGTTCTGTACTGATCCCTATTTCGTTATTCCTATGGTCAACTTTGATTTTTGGGACCGTTGCCCATGTTCTGATGTCAAAATTTGCCCAGGAGTTACAACAAGCAATGACGTTGCTGGGCAGGCTGACTCTGTAACATGTGGCATGGCCTGGGAGACTGACAGTGGAGGCGCATTGGAAACTGGCATCGGAATCCCTCAGGGTGTGCTAATCTTTTCTATCTGTCTGCCGATTGGTGTTAAACCAAATTCCTCCCCAGATTCCTAGCCTGTGCCGGTCAGCAACATCCATTTTGTCGTTTCCCTGAGATGCTGTTTGAGAGCTCAAAAGATTCTACTAGTGTGAGACTCGTAAAGAAAGAAAGAGAGAGGTGTCACTTTGGCAGATATTTCACAGCTGTCACCAGCCCCTATTATTGATTAGGCAGTAGACCAATACGACAGCTTAGAATACTGGTCATTTTTTGTAGCCCTCATTCACTTCAGGTGGGCCAGCTTGTGCATGCCGATCACGCGAGATGAATTGACAGCATGCATAAATCCCAGAAGCTAGCGCTAAACAGTGCATCGTGGGAGCCCCCCCCCCCCCCCCCGTGTTGTTCCCCGATGCTCTCTCCCTCCTTCCTGGTGGCATCAGCCTCGGAAAGAAGGAAGGTGCAAGGGGAACGAACAGGCTACCAAGATACACCATGTCACTGTGGTTACTGGGATTTATACATATCGTCGATTGACAGCACCCGAATTGCTCCACGAATTTAAAAAAGCACCCGATTTTTGCCTTCCAAATCTGGGATGTCATCTAACCCCAAAAAGTCACATTTTATGTGTACAGAGTGTCATTAAAAACCAGAGCATTCAACTAGGAGAACGATGAATGGAAAATGAAGGCTTGTTTGTGTCACTTGAGCTAGAAACAGGTGCTACCTTTGATGTAGCACTTGGCTGTAACACAAGTACCAGAAAGAAAGCCTCCGGTTTCCATTTATCGTTCTTTGGGTTTCTTTCTCTTGGTTTCTTTCTTTTCGTTCTTATGAGTTTCGTAACGGACCATGTATATGTATTCAAGGGTGTGCTCCTCCAGCTTATTTTCGTGACAGTGGGCTAATGTGATGCATTTGAGCACTGCTGAAATGTACGTGACAAAAGTGTGAACATTTCAGATGCCGCAGAAATGGAGCGGGAACCTTTGATGTGCATCGGAAGTCCTGGTAAGGACTTCATTAATGTATTTAGTCTTGTTGTAATTTTATTGTGCAATGTTAACAGTGTCCTGATGTGGCTGCAGTGCAGACGGCATGATGCGATACCCGCAGAAATGCTCAACGTGGCTTTGGCGTCACAAGTGGTATGCCTTTGGTGTAATCTTCGCTTGCAACAAGGCACATCAGACCTAAGGCCTCAAGTCTTCAATATTAAACATAATCATTGATCCCGCATGGGCACAAGGGGTATTATTGGAAGATATTAGACATTGTCTTTTTTTAATCAAGACATATTTTTTATTCAAAACCTAAAAATGACAAGCTGACTATACTGTTTTTGCATATTATGTACACAGTGCAGCGGAAGTTTAATGGTCGACATTGTGCTCTCTATAATTCCCTTCTTATTAGCAGCTTCTGGGAAAAAACTGAAATAGAATTGTAGCCGTCCCTCAGAGTCATCCGCCCTGCTCAAAACGTATCTTGAAAAGTGCCTGCACAGTCAATTATTCATTCTCAAAAATTATGTAAATGACCATCATCATGGCGGTGGAGCGGAACAGAGCAGACGACGTTCGGAGGTGTGCCTTACGTTCACACCAGAACGGCTTATCTAGGCATCTGCTCCAGTCGATCAGTCGGCTTGGAACATGTAACTTATCGTGTGGTATTTTCATCCCTGCTCTGGTGCACTTCAATCAGCACTTCCTTCGTTTCCACGACATTTCCGTGAAATATTTGTCCTTTCGATATCTGAGCACACAGGCACCTATTTTGAGGTTTTTCCGAATGGTATGGATGTTTCTGACGATGGCCATAATTCTACTATTTCGGTCTCTCCTAGAGGCTGCTAATTACAAAGTTAATGGTCGAATGCTAGTTAATCAGTTCTGCAGGTGCATAGGGTTCACCATTCAACTTCCGGCACACCGTGCATACGACATACAAAAGCAGAATTAGCTGGGTGTTCTAGGTTTTGAAGGTTTAAAACTGTGCTGCCCAGAAACATGGTGTAAATAGGTTTGGCATGGCAGTTGCATTTTGGGAGCATCAAAAATAGTTGATGAAATCTTAATTACAGTAAAATTAATTCTTGAATTGAACTCTGAAATTTTTGCTGTAGAGTCCTCTTTTTAATGCACACAGTGCTGCCGTCATGCACTTACTCAAGTCCAGCAAAAGTACTTCATGTGGCATCTGAAGTAATAGAAATGAAGTTGTAAAAGTGGCCCTTTAGCCACTCCAACCCTGTTCTGTAAGAATAAGCGATATTTCTAAAACCTCTAGTATCACAGAATTGCTGCTTGAAATTCACTCCATTGTCTTCTGGCATGCATATCTACTGAGGCTGGTGCTGATAGTGTTTACAGATGTGTTCACGAGATCCTCTAAGTACGTACTTCTGCCTGACAACTAGCTCTATTTTATCACCATGCAGATAGCAGGCATAACGTGGAATGCCAGGAGGAACGGTTTCACAGTGGATCAGCTGGGAAGCAGTGCATTGCTTCTCCAACCGGTATCTCATTTCTTCATCCATTTATTTGCATATAACATGTCGCAACCAGAAACACGCTTTTTGTTGGTACAACACTTAGATTGTTCACTTCCTGAACAACCTTCGATTTCTTAAATTGGGGGTTTGCGAATATTTTAAATTTTGGTAACGAATCCATTTTTTTAAATATTTGCATTCAATTTCATTCAATTTCATTCACGACATTCGTGCATTGGGGGCCCAGAGGAGAGTTCCAGGATTCAGTGTCACTGTATCTCCTATGTCATGGCTGTGGCCTGTTGTGCAAGTTGTATTTCCAAACACAAACCAAATAATTCCTTGCTAGATGCAGTATGCATGCTGAGATTCCAAAGCTGAAATTAAATTATATTCAATTCCCAACATCTGTCCTGACCTGACTGTGTACTTTCACGATGCAACTGTTCACTTCCCTTATAGTGCTTTATGACTGATCACGATTCAAATAAATTTTCAGGGCAACCTCTCAGTGGGGGAGAAGACAAGGTAAAGCTGTTTCATGACCATTTCTTCGTGTTACCCTCCTGTGACAACCTCTCATTGCAGGTCGACATAGGAGGCTCCATTTTAGTTGACAACTCCCGGTGGGTCACTGTTCTGTCCCAAAAAGAGGACAGTATGTTCCTGAAGGAAGGAATGGTTGCTATTTGGGGCTCAGCGGTCCTAAAAAACAGGACTGTAACAGGAACGCTTTCCAACAAGGCTAAGGCAAAGGGGCAAACCCATGTTGCTCCGGCGCTCACACCAAAGAAGTTGGATGCACTGAAAGGTGCGTAGCCAGTGTCCTTTGTTCTGTCTGCTCAGGATTTAAGCGGAGTAAACTTCCTCTGACAGGTGCCTACCTACAACGCTTGGAAGCCAGGGGCGAGACTGCAGAGGCCATTGGCAAAAAAAATGTCCAAAGTTCGAGCGACGTTAAATGACAAATTAAAGTCTCTGAAGAAGCCCTACTTTGGTCTCATGTCATCAGTGGGTTGCACGCATGGATTAGGATTGGCGTAAAGATGTGTGGTGTCTAGCGCACCCTCCATACCCTCCGATCCCCTGGCCCTGAGGTATGCTGAGGTAGCCTCAGAACCCCCGGGACCTGAGGTAGCCTCAGAACCCCGGGACCTGAGGTAGCCTCAGAACCCCGGGACCTGAGGTAGCCTCAGAACCCCAGGGCCTGAGGTAGCCTCAGAACCCCAGGACCTGAGGTAGCCTCAGGACCTCAGATGTCCCATAATACCTCAAGACCTCAGACCCTGAGGTAACCTCAAGACCATATTTTCGATAGGGTTGCTGTCACCAGGCAATGATCACTAAAGTAAGCTGCCTTTTCGCTGTATTCTCTGACTTTTCGGCTATGGGAATCGGATATATATATATATGCGGTCTAGTCGAGCGTGTGAGTTTCCTTGGAAATGAGTATATAGATGAAAACCTCTTGGACAGCTGTCAGCGGCATCTTCTAAGTCGAAGTTTCTGATAACACCTTCCTTCCAGTACCGCTCGACTTCAATCCCGTGTCATTTTCCCTGTCGATCTGTCCTGCCGCCTAAGGGTGGAGTTGAAGTCGCCCAGCAAGATGTATGCAGTTGAACTATTGAAGAGGTTACCGGGGCTGCTGAAGAACGCTTTTCTTTCATTGTCGTCATTTGGGGAATAAACGCATACAACTCTCCAAATTTCCACGTTATCAATCAATACATCAAGTACGCAAACCTTCACTCATTGTCCACTTCATGAAAAATTGGCACGATTCTGTCAGACTTTCTTAATAGGATCAGGCACCCAGCTGAACTCCCCACAGCATGACTCACTATGACGTCATAGCTTTTGTCAAAAAGATTATGCACTAACCTAGCGTGATGTGATGTGATGTGAGTAAAGAAAAAAAAATGGGGATGTAAGTTTCGACGAAGTCAAACTGGCTACCCCAGTACACTTAATACAGAAAGTTCAATCTGATGATGAGATGATGAAAACGCAAAAGGATGATGTCCAGAGACGAACAGAGATGATAATTGAGTTCAACATGTAGGTCAAAAGTTCAAGAGCTGCGCCCAAGTTAGAGTAAAGTGGCGGAATCACCGGGGGCACACACAGGACACATCACACATAAAGCGTGTCATAGGATGTCCATAAGCCCGGTTGCACTTTCTTCTTCGCTGCTGATTTTAGTTTTTTGTATACCGAGGATATCAATATACGTATGTATACGTTTGTTCTGCGTCCCTTTCCTTCCTTTCCATCATTGGATTCGTGATTACCCCTTTCCTTTTTGTTATCGGCGCCTCTGGATCAGTTTCGCTATTTTCTTTTCTTGTGTGATCTTTTCTTCCATCAGTACCCATTTTCTGTTGTTCATTGTTTCCTGTTGAGATATATTCGGCTGCTGAACCGCTTCGTCGTCTTTCATATCGTTGTCTCACAAAACGTATAAACCAGGTTCGTCCGTTGTGACCTGTCTTGTTTTCGACGCGTATGTCAATACGCATTTCATATCCTCGTGGCTGTACCGCCTGCACTTCCGACATTTAGGTGTCTGGCATTGTTTCCTGACGTGCCCCATTTGCCTACACCTGAGGTATAACGGGGATCTTCCTTTCACAGCGAGGAGAACCTGACACCCGCACAACGACGTTTGATGCGAAAGGTCGTCTACCGTCACCTCCTTTCAGTTCTATGCTGAGCTCTCTCGATTCGATCCCGTCGAAAAACGAATTTTCCCATATCACTTTACGTGCTTCTTTCACATGTCCAAAACGTTTAGTGCCCGTCTTATTTCCCCGTTGGGTAAAGCTCCCGGCATCCAATGCATCTTAACTTCCACGTCCGTCTTTTTTATTATTATTATTATTTCTTGTTTTTCACCCTACTGGGTGAAGGGGCCGAGGTAAAAAAGCCTTCAGCCTTGAAGAGCACCTCTGCCCCCCAGCACCAGCGGCTACATACAAGGTGTCCCACCGAAAGAGGGCCAGGGGCTAAAAAAAGAACGGAGTACTTTACACAAATGCAACCAACTGTACGTGCTTGGCAGTTGTGTGGTCTATCAAAAAAAAAAAAAAAAAAATTCGTCGTCCCTTGTCAAGTATTTAGCGGTAATTAATTTTCCAACTTTTTAATCATCGGTTTTAGCTCTCAGATGTCAATGAGGAGGTTGTAGTAGATGTCGAAAGAGACACAACTGAAGTGGTTTCGTTTTTTCCCGGGCTTAAAAGTCCAGCAATCCGGCACCCGCGCGCAACGATTCCAGCGCCCTCCGGCCTACATTGACCTTGATATTAGCGCTTGGAGACCATCCTTGGGCCACTTCACACAAGAGGAAGATATTTCACCTGTTTCACGGCACACCTATCAGAGTGCATTGCAATCGTCGCACGCGGGCGCCGAATTATGGGAAGCGCTCTGTGGTGCGCGCGGCTTCAGAAACCAATTTTTAAACCCGGGAAAAAACTAAAACACAAGCCATAGCAACCTCGAACCACTTCAGTTGCGTCTTTTTCGACATGTACTACAACTTCCTCATTGGCATCTGAGAGCTAAAACCGATAATTAAAAAGTTGGAAAATTAATTACCGCTAATTAATTGACAAGGGGCGATGAAAAATATATTTTTGGATAGACCACACGTACAATTGGTTCCATTTGTGTAGATTACTCTGTTTTTTCATTAGCCCCTGGCCCTTTTTCGGTGGGACACCCTGTATACATTCGCATACCCTTCATTACATGTACATTTAATTGCACGACACATTATATAGACAAATAAGTGCACATGTGTAGTTCTTTACGCAGGCCTACTCTTTTGTTTACAGGGCAAACAACGAGGAAGAAAGAAAGAAAAAGAATAGGAGAGAAAGTTGGACACATAAAGATATGATAAAGGGAACACAGGCTTGGTGATGAGAACGCAAGCTTGAGGGTCAAACAATACAGAACGTATTGTCACACATCGTCTTCTTAAGGTTTCGAAAATATGTGGTTCGCACATTAACATTATGATTATGAAGGATATTTAGTAGACGCGGTATGGTGACTTGCAGTCTGTGTGTACCATATCCCGAGCGGGAGAAGGGAACAAGAAAAAGGGCCAGGGGATCGGGTATGATAGGGTCTTGTGTTTTCGCGGACGTGTCCTAGATCTAACAGATCGTTCTCGGCTATGAGTGACTGTTTGTAACACAGTGCGAGGCGATAGGCATAGAGCTGAAAACAGGCAGAATGTGGCATTTGCTGAATAGGGGTGTGGCAGATGCATCGTATGATACGCCTTCAATTATCCGGAGAGTACGCTTTTGCAGGACATACAGCTGCTGAAGGGACATCCTGGATGCAGGTCCCCACACAAGAGCACAATAATTCAGCCGAGACTGAATTAGGGCCTGATAGAGCAGCAATTTCGCCGAGGCGGGAAGAAAGTATTTGTACTTCCGCAAAGATCCGAGTGTCACGCTGATTTGCGATGCAATGGATGAAATATGATCGTGCCAGCGCAACTTCTTGTCAAAAATGACTCCCAGAATTTTTATGCTGTCGGCAAGCCTAATTTTGGAGTCACCCATGAATATGTCGTGTTCAGGTACTCTGCACGGGCTAGGTGGAGTAAACAGTGTAGCGACTGTTTTTTGAATATTTCTTTTTAGGCGGTTGTGCGAGGCCCAGGAGGCTACGTCACGAAGGATAACGTTTGCTGTCATGGCTGCGCTAACAGGTGTACTGCCGCTGATTAAAAGAGAGGCGTCATCAGCATAAAGAGTGATATCAGAATATATAATCGCCAGGTCGTTGATATATAGTAAAAATAACAGGGGACCTAATATGCTCCCTTGCGGAACCCCTGCTGTGATGTGCAATGTGCAGGATTCATTGTTTGACTCCAAAAAAAAAAAAGGTACTGACAACGATTTGATAGGTACGATTGAAAGAATGATTGGCTGTGACCGCGGATGCTGTAGTGGTTCATTTTCGCCAAGAGTATAGAGTGGTCAAGCATGTCGAAGGCCTTAGAAAAGTCAATATATACGCCTAAAGTGGCGACCTTTGTTTCGAAATTACGCAGTATGAGCTCTTTTTGCCGGAGTAGGGCAAGTTCAGTTGACCTATTTCGCCTAAAGCCGTACTGCCTTGGGGAAAGAACTTTATATCTTTCTAGGTAGTCGACCAATCTCTTGTAGATAATTATTTCTAATACTTTTGAGAAGTGCGGCAGAATAGATATTGGTCTATATTTCGAAAGAGCGTGACGGTCACCCTCCTTAAAGATCGGAATCACTCTGGCAAGTTTCATTTTAGAAGGAAATTTTCCATGTTCGATGCTGAGGTTGCACACATGGGAAAGTAGGGGAGCGATTATATGGGCTACATGTTTAATGCTCTTAATGTAAAAACGAAAGCAATCTAGGCTACTACTGTTCTTCATCGTAGTGATAGCGGTCACTACCTCGCCCGCGTCCGTAGGAGCAAGGAAAAGTTAATATGTTGTTGGCACATCATACATGACAGCAGGTGCATGGGGAGCTGTACAATCTGCACAACTGACGAAGTGCTCATTAAAAGCGTTAGCAAGGGTTTGGCCACTAACGTTGAAACCATTCAACGTTAAAGAAGATAGCTCAGCGTGGGGGGTTTCTCTCCATGAGATTATTAAAGTTTCTCCAGAGTATTGTTTTCTTGTCAAATACTAACTGCGAGTTAATGTACTCTCGCTTGCTGGATCTGAGCTCATTGTTTAGTTTGTTCCGATAGTTCTTATAGATCGCCCAGTTACTTTCAGTGCGGTTCTTTAAGAACGCGGAAAAGAGCTTATTCCGTTTTCTTAGTTTGCGCATGTGCGAAGGTAAGATCCATGGCTTGCGCGAGTGCTTGTGTCAAGTGTAGGAGCGGAGTGGGAAACAAATGTCGTGAGCGTGTTTAAATTTATCTAAGAGTACATCAAACGAGACGTCAGGGTCTACACTGCTTAGGACATCGCTCCAGTCCGTCTGACGAAGTAAACTTTCAAAGCTTATCAGACCAGGGTGCGAGATGACTTTTCGAAGAGTGGTGTCGCCCCTACTTCGCATAACAGTAGTCTCGATTGATAGGAATACGGGAAAGTGGTCACTGATGTCGGCTTCGATAGTACTGGCAATCGTGGTTGATAGAATGTTGTTTGTGATTATGAGATCGAGTAGCGTGGACGTGTTTTCTGTTACTCGGGTCGGGAGTCAATGACATTGACAGTGCCATAGCTGAACAATAGCTGACTAAGCCTGGAAGAACTGGATGCAGTAACGAACAAATCGATATGGAAGTTACCACATATCTTGGCATTCAGTCTATTGTGTCAGCAATAAGCTAGTAGTTTTTCTAAAACACCGAAGAAGTTAGATAGGTTTCCACATGAGGGACGACAGATTACAGCAAACAAGGACCGCCTACTTACAACTGGAAGTACGAGGGGTGTTCAAGTCAAACCGGGACTTTTCATTTTTCGCAAAAGTAAAATGAACTTACAGGCGAGAAATTCGCTTTATTTTTGAACGTAGTTTCCAGCTGCACGAATGCACTTGTCTCAGCGTTTCACGAGGCCTTGGATGCCAGCAGCGTAGAAACCCTTACCGGCGCGTAGCAGCCATGATCGGACCGCATTCTTGACCTCGTCGTCCCAGCTGAACTGGCGGCCCCCAAGGAACGCCTTCAGTGGCCCGAAGAGATGGAAATCGCTGGGGCGAGGTCTGGACTGTAAGGGGGATGTGGCAGCAACTCCCAGCCAAGTTCTTGTAAGGTGCGTGTCGTGAGATGGGCGGTATGCGGGCGTGCATTGTCCTGTAGGAGGAGGACTCCTTTGGTGATGAGGCCCGGCCGCTTTTGCTTCAGCGCCTTATGTACACCCCTCAGAACCTTGCAGTAATACGCACTATTGGTGGTGGTACCACTGGGCAGAAAATCAACATGAACAACGCCAGCCTTATCCCAGAAAACCGTTGATGTTGTCAGGAACTCCGACAGTGGGCTCTGAGCCGCCCCGGCTGGGATCGTCCTGAATTGGTGTACGGTGGTCTCGGAACCGTTTGCACCACTCAAACGCTTTGCTCCGGCTAAGTGTATCGTGGTCATACTGAGCCTGAAGTATTCTGTGAATTTCGGAGGACTTTACGCCTTCATTCACAAGAAACTTCATGACAATTCGCTGTTCGTTGTGCGCGCTCACCTCGTTGTCGGCCATCTTGTCCAGCACGTGTCTTCTATTTTGCACAAAGTGGTACCATGGACCATGGACAGTGGGACCACCAAGTGGTGAACGCGGAGGCCTGTCGCGTGTAAAAATGACGAAAAAGAAGTAGCGCGAGCGATTTGTACACTCAGGAGACAGAAAGTCCCGGTTTGACTTCAACACCCCTCGTAGTTCACAGTCGGGTGTACAACATGCTAGTTCATGAATAACACCCACATCAGCAATTTTATCAGACACGAGGATCTGAACACCTCCTCCTCGTTTGTTTCGGCGGTTTTGTAGAATGGGGGAAAACCCTTGTATTGTAACATTCATTTTCTGAGGAAAGCCACGTTTCACTAAACATGATAATACTGAAATCGAAACCCAGTGCCAGGAACGCGTCAATGTCATCGTATTTATTCATGATTGAACGCACATTCAGATGTAGACAAGAGATTGTCCGAGTGGTTTTCCTTAAGCTCAGCCTAGTAAGGGCTTCCTCTACAGAGAAGGCAGAGCCAAGGCGCATGGGAAGTTTATTTGACATGTGCCGTGGATTAAGTAAAAGCACTCCTGACGGCTAAGTAACCTAGACAATCTTATCAAGGTCGTAGGCTGTACGCAGGCGGATGATTTTTTCTGTCTCATCTTTCCGCATATAGACGGTTCCAT
Source organism: Ornithodoros turicata (assembly GCF_037126465.1). Classification (NCBI taxonomy): domain Eukaryota; kingdom Metazoa; phylum Arthropoda; class Arachnida; order Ixodida; family Argasidae; genus Ornithodoros; species Ornithodoros turicata. The sequence continues at coordinate 219,390,590 of NC_088201.1, forward strand.
GCTTGTGCCACACGAACTTGTAATGATGCTGTTTCGCTAACATGCGAGCTCGATAGAACAAATTTCTGTTTGCAATAGTCATATTCTCGTCAACGTACACGTTCTGGGGGCTGAATCGTTTCACACGTTCAACTTAACGGCACGAGACAGCTGAACGAGTCGTTCAAGCTAACGAAACGAGCAACTTTATCGACGCTTTGCGTTGTCGCAATCTGTGCTCCTCGTGAAGCTTCTTCTTTGTGGTTATTTTGCACGTTGCGAGCGCTCAGGTGTTGTGATGTCACCGCCCTGAGCGAAGAGTAGGCTGGCAGCGAGGCTGCATCTTCTCTGACCAATAGGACTGTTTCATTTGTTCCGATAGCTCGCATTCTCGTGCTCTCATACATGCTCATTGCGTTCCAATGTTCGTTCCCAGGCTCGTTGGTCATCTTCTTTTTCTTCCCGTCTCAATATATGGCTCGCTAGTCGTGTGAAAATAATTAACAAACAGGTACATCACTGTAAGGATAATCGTCGAGCTATACGCAAAATATTGTAAATCATTTTCCTACCCTGACGATGGTGTCGGGTGAGAATGGTCTTAAGTATGATACGAGAACTAGTGTGGGCTGAGTTCTAGTTCACGTGGGAGTCCGAGACCAGAAAGGAAAGACGTAGTGGTATCAGAAGTATCAAAAGAAGAAAGAGGAGGAGGCTGCCCGTTCTCCTCAACGTGTACACTTATTTCATTAACTTTATGTAACTTATTTTTCACGCATGGAAGTACAACGCGCAGCCTTACAGTCAGGCTTCATAAACAGTGCTAACGGCATTTCTTCCCGGACCGAACGACTTTACAAGATCTATCTGGTGCAGTTGAAAGGCATCCTGACGCCTAAAATAAAATAAATTCGCAGTGCAACAGTTTTCTAGTGAGCTTGAACAGAACGTCAGTGAACTGTTAGCAGCGCCAAGCAAGAGAATGTTACGAAAGTATTCAAGACTATCGACCTCAGAAAATGCAAAGAGTGCTTTGCTCTTCATTTCATTGCTACGTCAACACTATGTCCGCAATGTATTATTAAAGAGAACAATTCGAACAGTACTTTATGCATCCATTTCGCCTTTGTTGTTCATCACAGACCCGTAGCTATTAAGACGGAGTGAAGTACACGGTCACAAGTCCTCACAAACGGTGCTGAGAGCGTTTCTTGGCGGACGGAAGAACTTTACAGATTCTGTCTCGTCCAGTTGAAAGGCATCCTGACGCCATCACGTCCATGGGGGCACAGTTAGCTGCTTGTGTGATCGCCCAAGCGAATAATCACTCCGCCATCTTTCTTGGGCAGCTTCAACGTCAGCATGTCGTTACGAATAACGAAACGAAGAAACTTATCGACGCCCTGCTGTGGCACAATCCCTGCTCCTCGTTTAGCTTCTTCGTTGAGGCTATCGTGCTCGTAACGAGCCGTTTCGTGTTGTGAAGTCAGCGCCCTGAACGAACAACAGTTGCCAACGAGGCTGTAATCTTGTCGACCAATGAGGTTGTTTAATTTTGTTTGGATAGCTCGCATGGTTTGTCTATGGTTATGGCGGGCCTTACTAGCCCGCCATACTATGGTTTGTCTACGGCTTGTCGTTATGGTGAGCTAGAAGGACGTTGTGGACTAGAAGGACCATATTGTCGTTGTCACTTCTTCGTCATCTTTCTCGTCTTCTTCTGCATCTCCTCGAGAATATCTCACAGCCCTCATATAACCACTGGTGTAAATACGATGAAAGGGGGAGCATGTCATTTCGTACACAGTCGTGGAGCAATACATGTTCGTTTCTGCAGAAATTCCGTTTCTGCAAATCTCCAAATGAAGATGCTTCACATTCGAACGAGTGGGTAGACCCACTCGTTAGGCATACGATCTAATTTGGTCGTAACTGGACCGAGAGATTACGCCCCTGTCACTTTAACGAAAAGAGCGCGTCATACACCCTGTGCTCGAGCTCCCGAGTGCCTCGCGCCTCGTTAGATCATGATCCATGTAGGCGATGAAGCCTGTGAGCACGTGAACACATTCGTTAGGCAGACGACACAGTAGGTCGTTACGCAAGCAAGAGATTACGCCTTTATCCCGTTAACGAAAAAAGCGCGTCACGCGTCACGTGAAACGCGTCACGTGTTCGTGTTAACGAGAGCTCCGCCCCTCGTTGGCTCACGAACGATGGAAGTGATTAAGCCCCCTGGTCGCCGATTTTCTTTGATCGCAGTACCGTTTTGTTCAGGACCCACTGTTCACAGACGGATTGATTTGTAAATCGAACAATTAATTGGGGAGCTTTTCCGGGCTTCGACGGCAACCTATGGATTGCTTCTACAGTAGATGGGTCCGGTGTCGGTACCTGAAGAGCAATTGCAACTTCCTCCAGTCTGGCCAATAGGTCATCATTTTGGGTTTGGGGAATACCGTGTATTTCTAAGTTACTTCTACGACCGTACTGTTCAAGACTATTCAATTCCTGTCTGACCAGGTCGTGGTTATCGCTCCTTACTGCGGAGTTTTCAATTCTGTCGGCTCTCTTGCGTAGATCAGCTATGTCTTGTTTTTGAGTGGACAGCTTCGTGAGCACTTTGTCGTACTTGTCCGACATTAACAGTATGGCACTTTCCAAGTGAGACTAAGTGAGACTAAGTGTCTCATTCATGGTGCTCACTCTGTCTTTCAGGGGAGCAAGATCGAGTAGCATAGTGTAGATTTTGTGAAGCTTCTCACTGTCTCTCTGGGCAGAGTCGCTTTTCTTTACTTTTGTGGCACTGTTTCTACAAGGTGCAAAGAACCAGTTAGTACGGCTTGTTCGGACCCCCGAGCAATCCCGATGTGAAACGGAACATTACATTCTTGACAGAATGTGGCGGAATCATGAGCGGTAAACAGCTTTTTACATTTGCAACAAGCATCACTACCAAAAGCCATTTTCACTATTTAGCAGTCACTATTTAGCAGTCAGCGGCGGATATAGAGTCTAAGCAAATGGGTCAGCGCTCACCTGAAGAGTACAAAAATGTTATTCCAACACGCTTAGCAATCGCCGCTGACTGCGAAGACACATGTGTCCGACTTCCTCTTTTAGTAGCAAGGCGCTGTCTTCAGCCGGAGAATCCTTCCAATCACAGTGAACAGACAATGTCGACTGACGGGTTCCTGCTTGGTCGGTAGTTTACACGGTGTGTTACGGGTTCCACGTGCGAACTTTGTTGTGCCTGAAGAGTACAAGAATGTTAGTCCAATACGCTTAGCAATACGCTGACTGCGAGTCTTGTTGGGGTCTATGATGACGCTTTTTTTTTTCCTTTTACATTGACCTCACCCAGGGTTAAAAATTTTTCCTTCGCAAGGTTGTTGTGAAACCGGATGTTCCATATGTGATTGCATTGGTAGACCCCAAATCTGGCTACGTCGTCTTTGTTGACATGTGCTTTCAAGGCTTCCCCGAAGTGATGCACATTATATGGCCTACCGGTAGGGTCAGCATGCAAGAAAAGTGTGTTAAAAGACACACTACCTGTTAGTACTGTAGGCATAACCATCCGGTAATCCTTGGAACTACGAACAAACTTGTCCCTGTATTCCACCCGATTAGGGTTAGTATTTTCCACCGCTCCATCGGAGCTCATACCGCCCACGTCCGTCTCGGTTGAAAGCCGGAAGTGAAGCCACTATACCACGGATGCGACGGTTGATCTAATAACGTGTTTGCTTCCCCCTCCGTGCATTTCCACCTTCACTGATTCCGCCGTCGAATTGTTAAAATAATAGAGACAGAAGCTTGAACGTGCGTCGGCCTGGAATCGAACCCGGGTCAACTGCTTGGAAGGCAGCTTTGCTAGCCACTTTTTTTCCTTTATTTTAAAACATTCGAAGTTCGAAAACTTTCACGTCACAAAATGTCTTTTCTTTTTTGCCACATTACTAACAGCACTTCACGCACAAACTATGTGTCAACAAATAGGCTCACTGCAATTTCAGCAACTACCTGTGGCATGAAAACCCTAAGCTACTTGAGGGCCCTCGCTACCTAAACGACAACCCTAAGTGGAATCACAAAAGCACGCGGTTCAGCACCATGCTGAATTCTTCTTTTGAGTCAGGCTTTAAGCTCATCGAGGCCGTCCATTTCGTAGCGACCTGACGCTGCAACCAACTCCAATGTCCATTGCATGACACTAAAGAAACAGGACAGCGGAGTTCCTACGGTTCCCTTACGGAAGTGTCTAGCGTGCCGTCAAGACGAAAGCCGAAGCACTGCCGTTAGGGTTCTTTCTAAAGGTACTTACTGACACCAGAGCCGTATATTAAAAGGGAGTCTGGCCATTAATGGGTCATGCCTATACCTGAAGCTCCACCACTTTTTCAGCTTTCCGACCAATGAAGTCTTGAAATGTGGGGCGCTATCAATCAGCCTATCCTCACTATTTGCCCCCTTATCCAACATGGGCAGCGTCATTTTGGGTGGCAAGTGGCTTGGATGGGATTGAAATGGATACCTCTCGCAATCTGCAAAACTAGTGGATTGTTGGTGCAAATTTGATGAGCGCCACCTAGGGAGCGTAAGGCACGTCGGGAATTGTCGTCTGCTTCCGTCGTTGTACCGCTGCCGGCAGAACCACTTGCTGGGACACATTCTGCTGTCGGTATGATTTTTAAACAAATCTACATGAATAGTTGGAATATAGGAGGCAAAAATGTTTATATCTATGAAATCCAGCTATTAAATATAAGATTGTACAGCACACTGCCGTTTTTGTTATGATTTCATTATGATCGCCGTGTTCACTAGGCCTAACACCGGCGACAAAACGTATTATTTTCAGTTAGATATCGGCGGATGAGCGTAAGTTGAAACTGATTTCCGAGAAACGTATATGAGGATGTACATTTGCGGCGCGAAATCAGAGTAGTCTGTGAAAATTTTTTGTCACGAAATCCCCGCTTCACTGCGTTTGTTTTCGTCGCCATTTTGGGTGGCAGTAAGGTGTCATGGCGACCCCCTTGATAAAAAGGAAACCAATCAGAGAACCGAAACTGTGATTGACAGGTCGAGCCTCTTTTTGTGACTCCTCCCAATGGCCAGACTCCCTTTTAATATACGGCTCTGACTGACACAAAAGAAAAGTGCCCCCCAGTGGAGCGGTTGTGGCGTAATGGGTTGAGCTCCTGGCTGTGAAAGGGGAGTTCCGCGGTTCGAATTCGATCGTATAGAATTTTTTTTCCCCTCTTGAGGTTAGGTCTGGCGAATACAGATTCCATGTGTGGAGAGAGCCCATGTAGACTGTGCATCCGTCGTGACTGGGGTTAGGTTAGCACGGAACGCTAGCAACAGCCACTATTCCGCCTGGACAGAACTCTAGTAGCATTTACTATTCCGTCTGGACAGAACGCTAGCGACAGCCTTGCCTTACAGTTGACACAGGTTTGCCTGTGTGTCCATAGGAAGTAAATTCCAACCACAACTATCACTTCCGAGATATCTGTGTGCAGGATGTCACTGAAGTGGAGGAACTTCATTTCCTCCCACTCCATTGTGGTTCCTACCCCTGCTATAATGCGCGTTTCTGCCCAGAACTGTGTGGCGTCCCGGCAGTCCCCAAATACGTGTCTCAGGTTTTCTTCTTCACAAAAGCAGCTGTCGCACATGAGTGACCAGGGTATCTCAAAACCATCGGCGTGCATCTTAACTGGCATTGTCTCTGTGTGGAATCGCACAAAACAGTCTTTGATCCACGGAGCCACTGGCATACGGAGTATCTTTTTGAAAGCATCCGATTTTTCCCTGCTGGGGAACACGCTCCTGTATATCGGGGAAGGAAACAGGTCGTTGACGTCCCAGTATATCTTTTTACTTTCAACGTTGATCGAGTACTCCCAAGAGAACCTATCACACACGAACTGCACTGCCTCGGCCATGTCCTTGTAAAACATCAGGGCGGGGTGTTTCTTGACGCCATCTCTTGACGTAGCCGTCCACGGTGCTAGGTATGCCGAACCTAACGTCTGCATCGCTTCGCGTAGGATTCCGTTCATCTCGCCCCGGAAAAACAGGAAGCGTTGGACTACAACCTTCACTGCCATGTTGACCGTCTGGAGGCCGCCACCTAGCTTCGAACGGAACAGGTTGGTGCGGCGCATTTCTTCCATCGGGGATCTCCAGATGAAGGTGGCGAATACCGGGTGAATCCGGTGTGCTGTGCCTCCATCGGCCGGAAATCGAAACCGGCGGTCAACTGCTTGGAAGGCAGGTATGCTAGCCACAATACCACCGACGCTACGGTTGATGTAATAACGAGTTTCCTTTCCCCCGTGTATTTGCACCTCCACTGAATTCGGTCTCAGAGCTTTAATACAATACATACAAAAGCTACAACATGTGTCGCCCGAGAATCGAACCCGGGTCAACTGCTTGGAAGGCAGCTATGCTAGCCCGCTATGCTAGCCACTATACCACCGACGCGACGGTTGATGTAATAACGAGTTTCCTTTCCCCCGTGTATTTCCACGTCCATTGAATTCGATCTCACATCTTTAATAAAATTCAGACAAGAGCTACAACGTGCCTCGACCGTACTGCACTGTAATTGGATACTGTGGGACTGTCAACCTGGATTATGGTATTGTAGGACTTTCCCCATGTGCACGGGTATTACCCATGCTTTTCATTAAAATGTCGGTTTCTGCACTGTAACGGGATGCTCTGTGACTGTCAATGTAGATTACAATATTATGGGACTATTCCCATGTGAAACAAGGATTAAATTTGGCAGAATAGGGATTAGATTACAAAAGCATAAGGATTAAATACGATGGGAAAACTGATAGAACATGACAGTTAAGACTAACAAACAACTAATAGACAAACACCAAAAGAAACAAGGGAAATACCCTAACCTAAATATAACCTAATGCAACCTAATATACGCTAAGGACTAGAAGAATATACCGGTTATGAATTTCTGTGATAAACAAACATCAAAAGAAACAAAGAGACACTAGCTAACCTAACGAAACCTAAACATACCTAACCAACCTCATCATAACATAACATAACCTAATGTATAGAAGAACATGGTGGTTAAGACTTCCTTGATCAAGAGACATCAAAAGAATCAAAGGCACACAACCTACACGAACCAAACCCAACCCGACCCAACGAAAAGTAACATAACCTCAGAACTACTGGTTTTCCCCATCATATTTAATCCATAATCCGCGGAATTCTATCCTTTCACCATGCAATTTAAGCGTCACATCGCCACCCTTTGTCCTTGTTTTGCTAGATTTAATCCTCATGTCGCTATACTTTTAATACTTATGCCCTGGTATTTAATCATTCTTCTGGATGATTTAATCCTGGTTCTACCGATATTAATGGTGATGCCCCGGAATTTAATACTGAATTAGCAGGTTATCTTTTTATTACTTCACTACCATGTGACACTGTGGGACTACCTGCATGCTTTATCACCTGCTTTGACTATTTTCTCGTCTACAGCTATACACAGACTTTTTGTGTCTATCACTGCTCACTACACTATGTGATAGTATACGACTCCTTGGATAATTTATGACTATTACTATTTCTTTGTTTACAGCTATAAATTCACTTTTTACTATGCCTACTGTGTGTGCTACCATGGGATGCTGCGGGACTACCTGCATGATTTATGGCCTGTTTGACTATTTCGTTGTTTACTACCATGAATTGATTTTTTGTGACCATGCCTACCCATGCACTACCATGCTATGGGATGGTATGGGACTAACAACCATGATTTATAACCTGTTATGAACACTTTCTTGTTTATGAATATAAATTGACTTTTTGTGACTATGCATATTCTGCACTACTACAGCTTAGTATTGGACTACCTACATAATGTATGACCTGTTTTGACTGTTTTCTGATTTACAGCCATGGATTGACCTTTTTGTCACCATGCATATCCCAATCTAACCAACACAACTTAGAATAACATGACCGAAGGCAATAACATTGCATAAGTCAACCAAACGTGACCAGCAGAACATAAGAACTACAGGTTTCCCCCTGGTATTTAATCCTTATATCGTGAAAATTAATCCTTATACCATGGAATTTAGTCCTCATGCCACCAGTTTCAATACTTGTTTCGCTAGATATAATCCTTATGGCGCCACTTTTAATCCTCATGCCGTGGGATTTACTCCTTCTTCTGTTAAATTTAATCCTTGTGCTACCAATTTCAATCCTTATACCATGGAATTTAATCCTAAATTCTCGGGTTTCTTTTCATTACTCTTGCACTACAATACGACAGTGTGGACTACCTGTGTGATTTATGACATGTTTTGACTATTTCCTCGTTTACAGCCATACACTGACTTTTTGTTACCATCACCGCTCAATGCACTACGTGATTGTATGGGACTACCTGCATAATTTATTACCTGTTATGACTATTTCGTCGTTTACACCTATAAATGAACTTTTAAGACTATGACTACTACATGCACTACTATGGGATGGGATTGCCTGCATAATATGTCACCTCTTTTGACTATTTCCTTGTTGATAACTATGAATTGACTTTTTATGACTATGGCTACTCTAAGCAGTACTATTTGATGGTGTGGGACTACCTGCATGACCTGTTTTGACGATTTCCTCGTTTACAGCCATAAATTGACTTTTTTGTGACTATGCCTGCTCGATGCACTGCCATGGGATGGTATGGGACTACCCGGATGATGTATGACCTGTTATGGCTATTTCCTTGTTTAGAACTATAAATTTACTTTTTGTGACTGCTCTATGTACTACAGTGGGATGGGATGGGACTACCTGCATGATTTATGGCCTGTAAACTGTAACCCATGGGCGGAAAAGACGACGAGGGAGAGGAAGAAGTTGGAACATCGGAAGGGACTTCGGACGTGTGTTCCTAACATGGCGCAGCCGACTATACCTTCCGAATACCGGGAAATTCTACAGTGTACCAATGTAAGTGTAATCGCTTCCCTGTCCAAAAAGGTACTAGAAGACTACTGCATATCTGTTGACCTCGAGTGCCAAGGGACTAAAGACATGCTAGCGCAACGTATTGCTCAGCGAAATTTGGCCGTGACAACGAACACGGATGCATCAAATTCCTGTCCACCGCCAGCGCAGGAGACTCCTGAGACAATCAGAGACTGTCTGTCGACCATGAGAGCAATTATGGAAACGCAAATGACATTCTTCGACCACGCCACCCGAATAGCAGCTTCGAATCCTTTAAGTCAGTTAGCTGCACCGCAACTCGATTTGACAGCGATGATAAGAAATTTTGACGGACTTCATGAAGATAAACTGGACAGCTGGTTAACAGACATACGGCAAATACGAGACCAATACAACTGGACGGATTCTACCACATTAACTGTTGCCAGAATGAAATTAAGCGGCGCAGCTCGTGACTGGAACGAAACCATCGGAGTACACACCAAAACGTGGCAAGACTGGCAAACTCAAATACGTCAAGCATTCAAAAAGAGTGTCACAATAATGAATTGGGCTACAACTGCAGTTCAACGCACGCAGCTTCAAAACGAAGACATATCATCTTATCTGTTCGCTCGGCTAAAAATAGCAGAATCGTGTCCATACAAACTTTCAAATTCCGACAAACTGAACTGTGTTCTCTACGGGTGCAACAAACGCGAAGTTGTGACTATTACCACAGCTCACTATCGTGGCACAAATCTCGACATCATGGAAGCTATTCAAACTGCCATTGACATAGCTAACTCATTCGTACAAGAGCACGGTCATTCGTCAAACCTTCAAGGAAGAAGCCTACAGCCGGTACCACAACGAACCTCACCACGTACACGCCAGAGAACATTTTATTCCACTCGTTACAATAACCAAGACCAAGGTGGAGACTGCATCAGAGGAGAAGACCCCAGCACAAGATGGTCCCCAAGACGTGACCGGGCAGCCTATAACTGCTACCGTTGTGGACAGTACGGTCATTTAAGCTACGACTGTCCGTTTCCTGACCAAAGAAACGAACAAAGAGCAGCACGCTCCCTCTTTCGACCGCAAGCGCACGACGACGTCTTGCCCACCTCAAGCTCCGTCGCGGCACGGGATGAACATAACCGCAAGCAATCATACCACGCAAACTCTACCATCCATCCAAGCACCTCAGCTTATCCCGTTATAACCGTTAAGATCAATGAGAATACAACTGAAGGAATCCTAGACACAGGATCATGGCTCACATTCATATCACAAAAAATGGCAGAACGATGCAACCTGATCCTCGATGAATGGACAGAGCAACCCGTCACAGCAATTGGCAATATTGCTCATATTGGCATCAAGAGCCAGCTGTACTGCTACAGTGTCAGTCGATGGACACGAGGCATTGCTCTCCCAAATCGCCGTACTTGACGACCTTCCGAAAGATGTCATCATAGGCAATGACTGGCGATGCGCGGCCAAAATAAAAACTACCATCACAGAGGACAACCATGTTGTGCTAGAGAGCATCCAAACAACACTATGTACAAATGAAGAGAATAAACCGAATGTTGAGTACTTCGGCTCAACACTTTCAGGAGAAATAAGCACTCCGCAAACCGATACTCTACCGACTCTTGATGCACCGCCCGTTGTAGATACCGCAACCTACGACACTTGTGTTGCCGACATTACCGAAGGTGCAACTCTTCCATATGTTTCTCACCTACCACTTGAACAACAAGAAAAATTGAAGCAAGTCCTAAAAAAAACAGGCCTTCACAAGTTGCAATTCTGACATTGGCATTATCTCTGATGTGGAACATTCGATTTAACTAACAGACGATACACCAATAAGGTCAGCACCCTACCGCTGTTCATGGAGCGACCGCAAATTTATGAGAGAGGAAGTAACACAATGGCTCTCGAAAGGAATTGTGTCTCATTCACACTCTCAATATGCTTCGCCTTGTATTGTTGTGCATCAGCCCCACCATCTCACGACACCTTTCCGTTTATGTAACGACTTCAGAAAGCTAAACGCAAAAACCATCAAGCACCCCTATCTCATGCCTCGCATTGATGATGTCCTTGACCAATTAGCATCGTCCAATTATTTTACAAAAATTTACATCAAAAAAGGATTTCTCAACATACCTATTCGCAAAGAGGACCGGCACAAGACTGCATTCGTCACGCCCGATGGGCACATTCAGTACAACAGAATGAGTTTCGGCTTATGCAACGCTCCAGCTACAATGCAAGCTGCAATGGACAAATACTTCGAGGAGTTCAAATGGTTAGAAGAACTTGTACTCTACATGGGCGACATATGCATCCACACTGTTGACGCAGAGAGAAATATTGAAGTGGTCGATCTTGTCCTTCAACGATTGATTCAAGTAGGCCTTAAAGTCGACATCAAAAAATGCGAATTTCTCAAGACAGAGATATCTTTCCTCGGGAGGATCGTTTCCAACAACGGTGTAACCCCTGACCCTTCCAGAACAGCAGACATCGACAAATACACATCCTTCAAGAACGCCAAAGAAGTTCGATCATTCCTTGGATTAGCCGGGTACTACAGGAAGTACATAAAAGGATTCGCAGAAGTAGCAAAACCACTCACTGAACTCACCAAAGCAAGTGTAAAATTCCAATGGACTGAACAATGCCAGCGCTCCCTAGACACACTAAAATCCTGCATCAAGAATCCACCAATACTAGCGCTCTTGGACCCATTCAAAGAAACAATCCTCTACGTTGACGCTTCCTCTGACGCTTTCGGCGCGGTAAAACCACAGCCAAAAACACGGATCCAATGAACGACCCGTGGAATTCGCCAGCAGACTCGTTCCTGCACAGGATAGAGTCCGTCATGCGAACGAGCTAGAATCACTGGCCATACACTGGGCTGTAACTGAACGCATCCGACTTTATTTACATGGTCTCCCGAGCTTTACTATATACACAGATAACTGGACTGCAATGCATTTAGCCTCTAAAGCAACCGTTTCTCGACGATTTGCAAGAGTTGCACTGGACCTCGGTGACTTCAACTTCACTATCAAGCACAAGAAAGGAAAACAAACTGTAATAGCCGATGCCTTGTCAAGACTTCCGGGAAGCATCGTTGCCCTTGTCACCGTGCGCGCTGAGAACTTCAAACTCAAAAACGCTCAGCTTCAAGACCCGGAATTGGCACTCATCAGAGAAACCCTCAGAAAACACCAGACATCCCTCACAAGAAGCGACAACAGGATCGTTAAAGACTATGTCCTAGAAGAAGAAATACTGATACGCGTACTTCGCAACAAAGGTAAAGAAAAAACGGGTCATCGCGCTACCACTGTTACTAAAAGACACCGTTATTCGTCTCTATCATGACGAACACGGCCACATGGACCCAAAAAGAACTGCGTCTATGATAGCAGGCAAATACCACTGGCCTGGATTGCACGCAGATGTCTTAGAGTACGTTCGCAGCTGCGAAACCTGCCAAACCACAAATCACAGAACCAACCAACCAACAGGACAACTACACTTGCGAGAAATTCCCGACAGACCATTCGCAGTAGTTTCTATGGATCACATAGGACCAATCAACGAAGGCACTGCTAACCGGTACCTAACCACCGCCGTGGATCACTCCACAAGATACGTTCTGGCCAAGCCTGTTCCATCAAAGGCGTCTATACACGTCGTTGAGTTCCTAAAAAACGACATAATATACAAGTACGGGCAACCTGAAACAGTGATTTCAAACGGTGACACGCCTACACTAGCAACACCACAAGGGAGTTTTTCGAATCGAACGGAATATCTCACACGTTGACAGTACCATACCTGGCTCGCTCAAACGGACTCGTCGAGAGATACAACCGTTCTATTCTACAAGTACTCACAAAAGCAGTCAACCATACAAGTAATCAGTCCTCACAACAAGATTGGGAACAACATATTGCACCAATACTGTTTCAAATAAATGCAACTCCCTATTCGGCAACACAGCGCTCACCATTCCACGTACTATATGGCTACGACCCTATAAGACCTCGGGAACTCACCATACTCTCTGCAAGCGACCTGGCACTCGTAGCGCAAGACGAAAGCGTTGAACACATTAGGGAACAAGACAGAGCATTGCTACAAACATCACAAACGTGTCAGATGCAGAAAGTCAACATCCACAGAAAGCCAGCCAGCTACGCTATCGGAGATCCAGTACTGCTTCGAACGCATGTACGAAAGGGCAAGCTCACGAATCCATTCAAAGGTCCGTATTACATCCGCAACAAAATCCAAGACGTCTACGTCGTTGGAAATCACGACAACACCTTCCTCAGAAGAGCTCACGCGGAGCAACTAAAGAAATATGTACCATCCCAACCACAAATAACTAATTAGGCTCCGGGGCGGAGCCTCTGTGGGGATGGGTGGTGTAACCCATGGGCGGAAAAGACGACGAGGGAGAGGAAGAAGTTGGAAATTCGAAAGGGACTTCGGACGTGTGTTCCTAACAAAACACTATTTCCTTCTTTACTGCTGAACTACAACTCAACTCAACACAACTCAACTACTATTGATGAACTACAATAGGGTAGTATGGGACTACCTGCATTATATAGGACATCTTATCAGTATTTCTTTTTGTACACCTATAAATGAACCTTCTATGACTATCATTACTATGTGTAGTACTAAGGGATAGTATGGGCTACCTGGAACTAATGCAAACTACCTGGAAAGTAGTTGATCCGAAGCTGGAACATACAAACTGACAAACACAACACAACCTTCAAGTTGCCTAGGAACAAGTGCAATTGAAATATAACATTCATCGAAAAAGTGCCTCCTTTTTCATGTATCTTGTTCCAAATGTAAGTTGGTCAGCAATGACATGCACATCACAGTACCACATCCTGGTCATCAGTTCTTTATAATGCTCTTCATGTTTCCCTACAATTTATCGCTTCATTGATCTCTTTGCACGTGACTGGCCTTCTATCGTAAAATGACGTGAGCCCAGTTCTTGAATTCTCACATAGCAAGCGTTACGGTGAAGGTAGTGCTATACTATCCCGTCGGTGGTGTAAGGACTAGTCGTAATTATAAGAAATGCATTTGTACTTTAAACCAGGAAAGTGTCATAACATGTCATAAATCATGGAGTCTTATATTATCCATTGGAGTGCAAGAAGTATACTAGTCGTATTTAAAAAAGAGTTAATTTGAAGCTGCGAACATGAAATAGTCATAACATGTCATGCATGCAGGTAGTCTCAAACTATTCCTGGCCGAATCCAGCCTACTAACGCTCCACGCTCAAAACTCACTTGACCTTTCTGGACACAATCGGACTTCAATCCTTATTGTGAAGGGGCTAATTTTTCATTCACCACATCACCACCGCCAATGGGATAAAGTATAACTTCTGGCCATGAAACTTCCCGTTCATCATCTTCAAATAATGTTGCTGTTGTTGAATTCCATTGTAGCACACACTGTAGTAGTAGTCACAAAAATATCATTTGTAGCTGTAAGCCAGGGTATGTCATAACAGGTCATAGATTATGTTGGCAGTCTTATAATATCCCTTTGTTGTGCCAAGAATAATTGCCTGCATCAAAACCAGTATGTAGCTACAAATGAGGAAATAGTCATAGCAGGTCATAAAGCATGCAGGTAGTTCCATGCCATCCCATAGTAGAGCATAGAGTAGGCATAGTCATACACAGTCAATTTATACCCAAGAAGGTAATGGTTATATCAGGCCATAAATCATGGAGGTAGTCCCATGCTATCACATAGTAGTGCACAAAAAGTCAATTTATAGCTGTAAACAAGAAAATAGTCTATAAGGTCATAAATCATCCAGGTAGTTCTATACCATCACATAGTAGTGCATAGAGTAGGTATAGTCATAGAAATTCAATATATGACTGTAAACGAAGAAATAGTCAAAACTGGTTACAAATCAGGCACGTAGTTCCATACTATCACATAGTAGTGCATTGAACACTGAGAGTCACAAAAAGTCAGTTTATAGCCATAAACAAGGAAATAGTCTTATGAGGTCATAAATCGTGCAGGTAGTCCCATACGACCCCATGGTTGTGCATAGAGTAGGCATAGTCATATAAATTGAATACATGACTGTAAACGAGGAAATAGTCATAAATCATGCATGTAGTCCTATACGATCCGATAGTAGTGCATATAGCAGGTATAGTCACAGAAGTTCAACACATGACTGTAAATGAGCAAATAGTCAAAACAGTTCATAAATCATGCACATAGTCCCATACTATCATATAGTGGTGCATTGAACAGTGATAGTTACAATAAAGTCAATTTATAGCCATAAAAAGAAATAGTCATATCAGCTCATAAATCATGCATGTAGTCCCATACCATCCCATGCCAGTGCATAGAAATGCAGTCACAAAAAGTCAATTTATAGCCATAAACAAGGAAATAGTAAATTCAGGTCATAAATCATTCAGGTAGCCTCTTACCATCCTATAGTAGTGCATTAAGTAGCCATAGTCATAAAAAGTCAATTTATACCCATAAACAAGGAAATAGGCATATGAGGGTGTAGGTCGTAGAGGTAGTCCCATACTATCACATACAGAGCACTGAGCAGTGGTAGTTACAAAGAAGTCAATTTTTTGCTATAATCAAGGAAATAGTTATCTCAGGTCATAAATCATGCAGGTAGTCCCATACCATCCCATAGTAGTGCATAAAGTAGGTATAGTCACAGAAATTCAACACGTGACTGTAAATGAGGAAATAGTCAAAACAGGTCATAAATCATGAACATACTCCCATACTATCACACAGTGGTGCATTGAACACTGAGAGTCACAAAAAAATGAATTTATAACCATAAACAAGGAAACTGTCATATCAGCTCATAAGTCATGCATGTAGTCCCATACCATCCCATAGTAGTTCATAGAGTGTGCATAGTCACAAAAAAGTCAATTTATAGCCATAAACAAGGAAATAGTAAATTCAGGTCATAAATCATGCAGGTAGTCTCATACCATCCCATAGTAGTGGATAGAGTAGGTATAGCCACAGAAATTCAACACGTGACTGTAAATGAGGAAATAGTCAAAACAGGTCCTAAGTCGTGCATATAGTCCCATACTATCACATAGTAGTGCATTGAACAGTGATAGTCACAAAAAAGTCAATTTATAGCCATGAACAAGAAAATAGTCATATCAGGTCATAAATCATGCAGGTAGTCCCATACCATCCCATAGCAATGCATAGAGTAGGTATAGTCACAGAAATTCAACACATGACTGTAAATGAGGAAATAGTCAAAACAGGTCATAAATCATGCACATAGTCCCATACTATCACACAGTGGTGCGTTGAACACTGAGTCACAAAAAAATGAATTTATAACCATAAACAAGGAAATAGTCATATCAGCTCATAAATCATGCATGTAGTCTCATACCATCCCATAGTAGTTTAGAGAGTATGCATAGTCACAAAAAAGTCAATTTATAGCCATAAACAAGGAAATAGTAAATTCAGGTAATAAATAATGCAGGTAGTCCCATACCATCCCATAGTAATGCATAGAGCAGGTATAGTCAAAGTAATTCAACACATGAATTTAAATGAGGAAATAGTCAAAACAGGTCATAAATCATGCACATAGTCCCATACTATCACACAGTGGTGCATTGAAGAGTGATAGTCACAAAAAAGTCAATTTATAGCCATAAACAAGGAAATAGTCATATGAGGTCATAAATCGTGCAGGTAGTCCCATACCACCCATAGTTGTGCATAGAGTAGGCATAGTCATATAAATTGAATACATGACTGTAAACGAGGAAATAGTAATAAATCATGCATGTAGTCCCACACCATCCCATGGCAGTGCTTAGAGTATGCATGGTCACAAAAAAGTCCATTTATAGCGATACACAAGGAAATAGCAAATTCAGGTCATAAATCATGCAGGTAGTCCCATACTATCACATAGTAGTGAATCGAACAGTGATAGTCACAAAAAGTCAATTTATAGCCATAAACAAGGAAATAGTAAATTCAGGTCTTAAATCATGCAGGTAGTCCCATACCATCCCATAGTAATGCATAGAGTATGCATAGTCACAGAAATTCAACACATGACTCTAAATGAGGAAATAGTCAAAAGAGGTCATAAATCATGCACATAGTCCCATACTATCACACAGTGGTGCATTGAACAGTGAGAGTCACAAAAAAATGAATTTATAACCATAAACAAGGAAACTGTCATATCAGTTCATAAGTCATGCATGTAGTCCCATACCATCCCATAGTAGTTCATAGAGTGTGCATAGTCACAAAAAAGTCAATTTATAGCCATAAACAAGGAAATAGTAAATTCAGGTCATAAATCATGCAGGTAGTCTCATACCATCCCATAGTAGTGCATAGAGTAGGTAGAGTCGCAGAAATTCAACACATGACTGTAAATGAGTAAATAGTCAAAACAGGTCATAAATCATGCACATAGTCCAATACTATCACACAGTGGTGCATTGAACAGTGATAGTCACAAAAAAGTCAATTTATGGCTGTAAACTAGGAAGTAGTCAAAACAGGTAATAAATCTTGGAGGTAGCCCTGTACCATCATATAGTAGTGCATAAAGTAGGCATAGTCATAAAAAGTCAATTTATACCCATAAACAAGGAAATAGGCATATGAGGATGTAGGTCGTAGAGGTAGTCCCATACTATCACATACAGAGCACTGAGCAGTGATAGTTACAAAGAAGTCAATTTTTTGCTATAAACAAGGAAATAGTTCTCTCAGGTCATAAATCATGCAGGTAGTCTCATACCATCCCATAGTAGTGGATAGAGTAGGTATAGCCACAGAAATCCAGCACATGACTGTAAATGAGGAAATAGTCAAAACAGGTCCTAAGTCGTGCATGTAGTCCCATACTATCACATAGTAGTGCATTGAACAGTGATAGTCACAAAAAAGTCAATTTATAGCCATAAACAAGAAAATAGTCATGTCAAGTCATAAATCATGCAGGTAGTGCCATACCATCCCATAGTAGTGCATAGAGTAGGTATTGTCACAGAAATTCAACACATGACTGTAAATGAAGAAATAGTCAAAACAGGTCATAAATCAAGCACATAGTCCCATACTATCACAGTGGTGCATTGAACAGTCATAGTCACAAAAAAAGTCAATTTATGGCCATAAACAAGGAAATAGTCATATCAGGTCATAAATCATGCAGGGAGTCCCATAGTATTCCATGGCAGTGCATAGTGTAGGCATGGTCACAAAAAAGTCAATTTATGGCTGTAAACGAGGAAATAGTCAAAACAGGTCATAAATCTTGGAGGTAGCCCCTTACCATCCTATAGTGTGCATAGAGTAAGCATAGTCATAAAAAAGTGAATTTATACCCATAAACGAGGAAATAGGCATATGAGGGTGTAGGTCGTAGAAGTAGTCCCATACTATAACATACAGAGCACTGAGCAGTGATAGTTACAAAGAAGTCAATTTTTTGCTATAAACATGGAAATAGTTCTCTCAGGTCATAAATCGTGCAGGTGGCCCCATCCTGTCACGTAGTAGTACATTGAGCAGAGATAGTCAGAATATATAGCCGGAAACAACGAAATACTCATAACAGGTCATAAATCATACAGGTAGTCCCACAATGTCGCATCATATTGAAAAGGTAATGAAATGGTAACCTGAAAACTTAGGATTAAATTCTATGGCATAAGGATTAGAATTGGTAGCAGCGGGATTAAATTTAACAGAAGAAGGATTAAGACTCAAATATAAGGATTAAAAGTGGTGGCATAGGAATTAAATCCAGCCAAACTAGTATTGAAAGTGGCGGGATGAGGGTTAAATTCCACAGTATCAGGGTTAGGTTCTGCGGTATGATTTAACGACGGGAAAACCTGTAGAAGGGCATCATGTTGACGTACCCCAACCTAAGACCCAACGTAAGACCCACCCTAACATGACCTAGCATAATGTAACGACCAGAAGGACAGTGCGGTTATAGATTACCTGATCAACAAACACCAAAAGAAACAGAGGGACTCAACCTAGTTTAACCTGCCACAAGCTAACCTAACCCAACCTACCCTAATCTGACCTAAGCTAATCTAACCCAACCTAACCTAACCAAAGGTAACTGAACCCAAGCTAACCTAGCCTAACAATGACCTAGCATAACCTAAGGAATAGAAGGACATTAGGGTTAGTGATTACTGAACAACAAACCTAACCCAAGCTAACCTAAGCTGATGTAACCCAAGGCAATCTAAGCTAATCCAACCAAACTGTACCTTAACTAAGCAAACTAAACTATACCAACCTTAATATAACATAAGCCAACATGACCTAACCTAACCTAACCCAATGTAACCTAACCTAACCCAACCCAACCTAACCTAACCCAGCTTAACATGACCTAGCATAACCTAAGGACTAGAAGCACATTGTGGTTAGTGATTACCTGCTCACCAAACAGCAAAAGAAACAAAGGGACCCAATGTAACTTATTCTCCCCAAACCTAACCTAACCTAACCTAACCACACCAACCCCAACCTAATGTACCCAAACCTACCTTACCTAATCTAATGTAACCCAACCTAACCTAACAATCTAACCCAGCCAAACCTAACCTGATATAACTTCACCTAACCTAACCCAACCCTACCTAGCCTAACCCAACATAACCTAGCCTGACCTGACCAACCCAACCCAACCTAACCTTACCTAACCTAACACAATCTAAGGAGCAGCTTTTTCTGCCGTTATTAATTATTTTGTGCATTTTAATCCTTATCGCACAACATTTAATTCTTTTGCCATTAGAATTAATCCTCCTATTATTTTTATACTCATTACACACGATATAATCCACTTGTCACACACTGGAATCCACTTGACTATTCGCAGGTTACGTGAGTTTTTTGGGTTGTTTGGGGCCATTCCCATGTCAGTGGGTACTACCCATCCCTTTCATTAAAAATATGTTTATTTTCATGTCAACCAGAATAACCCATGCTTTTCATTAAAAATTTGGGTTCTGCACTGTAATTGGATACTGAGGAACTGTCAACCTGGATTATAATATTGTAGGGCTGTTCCCATGTGCACGGGTAATACACATGCTTTTCGTTAAAAATGTGGGTTTTCACACATTAACGGGATGCTGAGTGACTGACAATGTAGATCACAATATTGTGGGATTATTCCCATGTGAAACAAAGATAACAGGTGGTGAAACAGGGATTAAATTATAAAAGCATGAGGATTAAATAGGGTAGGAAAACTTATAGGACATGACAGTTAAGACATAACAGTGCCATTTCAGATATCGGCAAATAAAGGTGCTTGGCGCTCTGGTTTCCCAGGACGGCATCTAGCTTGATCTGGACAAAATTCGTGCTGTCTCCAAATTTCCCATGCCCTCCAACACGAAAGAACGACGCAGCTTCCTTGGGCTGTCCTCATATTTTCTTTGGTTTATTCGCCACTTTTGTGACATCACCGCTCCCTTAGCTCTCTCCTCCGGAATAATACCGCTTTTGCGTGGAGTTCTGAATGCAATGTGGGTTTTCTAAACCTGAAAATTGCCTTCACTGCAGCGCCCTACCTCAGCCACTTAGACCGCCACCAGACTATTGAGAGCAATACTCGCGCAAGGGGACGTGCAGAAGTGTACAACAAAGGGACTCAACCTAACCTAACCCAGCCTGACCTAACCTACCCACACCAACCCCAACCTAGGCCAACCCGACCTAGCGCAACCTAACCAAACCTGATGTAACCTAAGCCAACCTATTCACACGAACCCCAACCTAACGTAGCCAAACCCAACCTAACATAACCAAACCCTACCTTACCTAACTTAAGGTAACCCAACCCAACCCAACCTAACGTAACAATCTAACCCAGCCAAACCTAACCTAATGTAACCTAACCTAACCCAACCCAACCTAGCCTAACCCAACATAACCTAACCTAACACAATCTAAGAAGCAGCTTTTTCTGCCGCTATTAATTATCTTGTACATTTTAATCCTTATCGCACAACATTTAATTCTTTTGCAATTAGGATTAATCCTTCTATAATTTTTATCCTCATTACACTCGATTAAATCCACTTGTCACACAGTGGAATCCACTTAACTATTCGTAGGTTACGTGAGTTTTTTGGGTTGTTTGGAACCATTCCCATGTCAGTGGGTACTACCCATCCCTTTCATAAAAAATATCTTTATTTTCATGTCAACCAGAATTACCCATGCTTTTCATTAAAAATTCGGGTTCTGAACAGTAATTGGATACTGAGGAACTCTCAACCTGGATTATGACATTATAGGGCTCTTCCCATGTGCACGGGCAGTGGTGGGCAGTATCGCAGATACATCTATCTTCGATAGAATCTTTCGATACATTTTGTTTATCGGTATTAGGTATCGCGTGCCAAAAATAAGAGTATTGGAGTATCGGTTTCGAAAATACATTTTTACTGTATCGTGTATTTTAACGATAGTCGATACTAAAAAAAGACGCAAATATTGAGGCTGTTGTGAGACTTAGGGTCGGCGGCGCTCACTGTGGCGGTAGTACAAGCCAGGCCGCAGCGGCGTAGACATGTCGACCATAAATTAGTTCGAAGCTTACGTGCGCGCGCGGGCTCCATCGTCAAGGTCGACCAGAGAGGAGGCCCTGGGCGCTGCCCTGGGACGCGCTCGTGGGCGCGCGCGGCTTCTAGTTGGTTCCAGAAGAATCTCTTCCGTCTATTTCTATGGCGGACGCGCCGAAAACGCGTTACACAGGACCGACCTCACAGCTTCTGGAACTGCGCTACCCGATGTCCCCCTCCTCAGTGCGCAAGAGCACGTCCACTTGACTTGAAGTGCAGATTCCACGTCTGCCATGCGGAAAGAATAACCGCCGGCTTAGCTTCAGCTCTGTAGCCCATTCTACAGCTCACAATTCACAACGGCCACCTAAGAAAATCAAGTCAGAGGCAAAGTCAGAGGCTACCGGGTAAGTACTGCAGTACCAAACGGTAAAAGCAGCAGAAAAAAAGTTTCAGGTTTATTCGTATGTGTAGTCAAGTGCTCACAGACCGGTACACAGGAAGAACATTGTCTTAAAGAATTGTTTTTTTCTAGGCTGCTTACTGATTCAACGTACCCATGGCTTCAGTCTAAAGTTCTAACAAGACTAGCTGCTTAGACAGTGCAGCTTTATTTATTCCGTGCGGTCGGATACGTTCAAGCCCTGTGAGAAAAAGTGCGCTATAAAAATACACTAAAGGCTCTAGAAATAACGAATAAATGTTTTTACTTCCCTAATCATATTACCAGCTTTATTATACTGTTATTTCAGTGATGTAAACTTTGCGAATCATAACACCAGCTTTATTATATTGTGATTTCAGTAATATAAACTTCGCTAATCATAACACCAGCTGTATTATATTTGGGATTTCAGTTATGTATCGAAGTATCGACGATACAGTACCGAGTATCTGTATCGAAAATCAATTTCGGTTCTGTATCTTGTATCGGTATCGGAAATACAATTTTTTGGGGTATTGAGTATCGGCATCGAAGATACTGTAGCGGCATCGCCATTACCATTCCCGCGCACCAATAACCTAGGCGCGCGGGTAATAAAAACCTTTGCCTCGGCCAGCTCGGGCTCTAGTTCGACTGGCCTGGCTCTCACGGCAACCTGTGTCTAGTTTACCTCTTTCTCCGACATTGGTGACCCGAACGTTCCTTTCTGGAACGACGCTACTTTCTCTTTTCCGTCGGCGATGCATCAAGGCGACCCACCTCCGTCGTGTTCTAGCACAGGTTCCCTACAGCCCAACTCTGACGGACAACAGCACCATGTAGGAGCCATCGCCGTTAAACTTCCAGCCTACTGGGATCGCAATCCAGCTATCTGGTTCGCCCAGGCGGACGCCCAGTTCCATCTGGCCGGTGTGACTGCTCAGACCACTCGTTTCTATCATGTCATCTCCGCCCTGTCTCCCGCGGCCACCGAGGAAGTACAAGATCTGATAATCTCTCCCCCAACGCAGAACGCGTATGACCAACTCAAGTCTGCCCTGCTGAAGCGTACGTCCGCCTCCGACCGTGACCGTCTGAGGCAGCTCTTATCGGCGGAAGAGCTCGGTGACAGGCGGCCTACCCAGCTCTTGCGCCGCATGAAGCAGCTCTTGGGAGATGACGCTGCGCAGGCCGGCGACAAATTCTTGCGTCAGCTGCTCATGCAGCGCTTACCCAATAACGTGCAGATGGTCTTGGCAGCAGCCGCGAATCTTCCCATCGACGAGCTCGCCACCCTCGCGGATGCTGTCATGGAGGTTGCCTCATCTCCTTCTCTTTCCGTTCTCGAGCAACCGGCTACCCAGACTAGAGGGCGAGCGGTTCCCCCAGCCATTCCGCCCATCCCAGAAGCTTGTCCTTCGGTTTCCCAACCCACTCCAGCCACCGAAGCTATACTCCAGCAGGTTAATAGCCTTACGCAATTGGTTGCGACGCTGGTTGCTCGCCCACGATCCCCGAGCCCCCGTCGCCCAAGGTTCCGCAGAGGTTCCCCGTCGCCACGGCGATCGCGATCTCGTTCTGCGAGTCAGGATGGCCTCTGTTGGTACCACCATCGCTTCGGTGCCGAAGCCCACCACTGCTTGCTCCCCTGTTCTTGGACGGGAAACCCGCCGGCCCCCCACTAATGGCGGCAAGTGGATTCGGCCTCGGCGACAGCCGCCTCTTTCGTATCGTAGACCGTGTATCGGGCTTAAGGGTCCTGGTCGATACGGGCGCCGAGGTCAGCGTCATCCCCGCCGGTGCGCGCTATTCCCGTTCCCGACAACCTTGCTCCACACTCAAGGCCGCCAACGGTTCCATCATCCCGGTTTATGGCCAGCAGTCGCTCACTCTCAACATTGGGCTCAGAAGAGACTTCCGATGGCTTTTCCTGCTTGCAGACGTCACACAAGCCATCCTCGGATCCGACTTTTTAAATCACTTCAAGTTGCTGGTAGACGTTCACGGGAAGCGTCTGATCGGCAGGACTACTTCCTTGTCCGTGCACGGACTACGTCTATCGACTCCACCGTTGCGTGTCTTGGCCTGTGCCGTGCCTCAATCACCAGCTGAATCACCCTTCGCCGCCATACTGAAGGAATTCCCGGCACTCACCCAGCCACCTGACTGGACCAGGCCTGTGCAGCACGACGTGGTCCACCACATCACCACCCGTGGCCCACCGGTCCACTTTCGCCCGCGTCGTCTGGCACCCGAGAAATTCCGGGTAGCCAAAGCAGAATTCGACCACATGCTTGAGCTCGGAATCGTCCGGCCGTCATCAAGCACCTGGTCGTCGCCATTGCACATGGTGCCCAAAAAGACCGGAGATTGGAGACCGTGCGGCGACTATCGCGCTTTGAATCAAGCCACTATCCCGGACAGATACCCCATACCGCACATCCTGGATTTTGCTGCACAGCTGGAGGGCGCCACAGTATTCTCCAAAATAGATCTTGTCCGTGCGTACCAGCAGATCCCGATGGCCGAAGAGGACATAGCCAAAACCGCGATCACAACACCTTTCGGATTATTCGAGTTTCTGCGGATGCCCTTCGGGTTGCGGAACGCCGCTCAGACGTTCCAGCGGTTTGTGGACAACATCATGCGCGGCCTCCCCTTCGTCTATGCGTATATTGATGATATCCTCGTCGCAAGTCGTTCGCCGGCCGAACACGAGCAACACCTTCGTGCGCTGTTCTCCCGTCTTCACGACTATGGAATCATCATTAACGCAGCGAAGAGCGAGTTCGGCGTTCCGGAACTCGATTTCCTCGGGCACCGTGTCAACAGCCAGGGAATCCTGCCTTTGCCTTCCAGAGTTGCGGCCATCCAGGACTTCCCGCTTCCCACTTCCTTGACCAAGCTGCGCCAGTTCCTTGGGTTAATCAACTTTTTCCGGCGCTTCATTCCGTCGTGCGCGGCCAAGCTTATTCCACTCGAAGCCATGCTTACTTCTAAACGTACTATGTCCCCACCGCCTCTATCATGGACCGAAGAAGCCACTGCCGCGTTCAAGGCCATTAAGGAACTTGCGAGCGCATCGCTCCTTTTCCACCCCTGCCATGACGCCGAAATTGATCCATTATGGTTGACGCCTCCAGCACAGCCGTCGGCGCCGTGCTGCAACAGCGTATCAGAGGAGCGTGGCGCCCCTTGGCGTTCTTCTCTCGCAAGCTCAAACCGCCAGAGACGAGGTACAGCACCTTTGGACGAGAACTTTTAGCCATCTACCTCACGATAAAGCACTTCCGACCTTTCTTGGAAGGCCGTGCATTTACAGTGCTTACTGACCACAAGCCCCTTGTATATGCCTTCTCTGCATCAGGTACCAAATACAGTCCTCGCGAAACCCGTCACCTTGCGTTCGTCGCGGAATTCACCACCGACATTCAACACGTCAGCGGTGCTGACAATGCAGCAGCGGATGCTCTCAGTCGCGTGAACGCTCTCGGATCGCTGCCTGCACTCTCTCTCGACGCCCTGGCCCAAGCACAGTCTTCCGACGCCGAGCTGGCTCAGTACCGTTCTGGCGCGGCTTCTTTGACCATCGAAGATGTCGCCTTACCCGGTTCCTCCACTCTGGTTGCCTGCGACACTTCTCAGGGACGGCCCCGACCTTTCGTCCCCTCTTCCCTGCGACGTCGCATCTTCGAGACTTACCATGCGCTCTCTCACCCCGGCGCCCGCGCTTCTCTGCGCTTGATTTCCCAACGGTATGTCTGGCCGCACATGAACAAGGACGTCAAGAACTGGGTGCGCGTTTGCCTTCCCTGTCAGCACAGCAAAGTGCAACGGCACGTCCGCAGAGCACCAGAAAGGTTCTTGCCCCCCGACGACCGTTTCGCGCATCTCCGCATTGATCTGGTTGGACCGCTGCCGGTATGTGCTGGCCACCGGTATATTCTGACCATCGTCGATCGCTTCACCCGGTGGCCCGAAGCCATTCCCATTCACGACGCTACCGCCGCCACCGTCGCCTCAGCCTTCATCTCCAGCTGGGTATCGCGGTTCGGTGTTCCGTCAATCATCACCACAGACCGGGGCTCGCAGTTCGAGTCCAACCTGTTTTCCAACCTCACGCAAGCCCTTGGCACCAAACGTATTCGAACAACCGCCTACCACCCGGCTTCCAACGGCCTCGTTGAGCGCTTTCACCGGCAGCTGAAAGCCGCGCTCCGGACCTCATCTGACCTTCCTTGGACAGAAGTCCTGCCCCTAGCTCTGCTGGGAGTTCGGTCGGCTTATAAGCCAGACTTAGGCTGCACATCGGCGGAATTAGTTTTCGGGACGTCTCTTCGCTTGCCTGGCGATATCATCGACCCACCTCCCGACTTCCCGTCTCCATCACCAGCCGACTACGTGTCCCGCCTTCGCCAAACAATGGCCGCCCTCCACCCGATCCCCCCGCGTGTGCCACGCTCTGCTGCGACGTACCAGCACCCCGAACTCGAAACGTGCTCACACGTCTTCCTCAGGTGCGACGCAGTCAAGAGGCCCCTTCAGCACCCATACTCCGGCCCGTACGCTGTCGTGCGAAGATCTCCTACGCATTACACCATCCTAGTAAAGAACCGAGAGGAGACTGTCGCCCTGCAGCGATTGAAGCCCGCCTTCCTCGACGTTCCTGCGACGTCCCCCAGCGCCGTTAACTCCGACACAGGGCCGACGCCAATTCTTTCTGCCACTTCGTCCGCACTTCACTCTCCACTCTCGACTTCATCGCCTCCCCCCCGCCGCCGACACGTCACCTGGGCCCCACAGCTATGTATCGCTCGACATCTTCCGACGCCTCACTAGGGGGGGGCCCTGTAGCGGCATCGCCATTACCATTCCCGCGCACCAATAACCTAGGCGCGCGGGTAATAAAAACCTTTGCCTCGGCCAGCTCGGGCTCTAGTTCGACTGGCCTGGCTCTCACGGCAACCTGTGTCTAGTCTACCTCTTTCTCCGACAATACTTTTTTGAAGTATCTTGCCCAGCCCTGTGCATGGGTAATACACATGCTTTTCATTAAAAATGTGGGTTTTCACACATTAACGGGATGCTGAGTGACTGACAATGTAGATCACAATATTGTGGGACTATTCCCACGTGAAAGAAAGATAACAGGTGGTGAAACAGGGATTAAATTATAAAAGCATGAGGATTAAACAGGATAGGAAAACTTATAGAACATGACAGTTAAGACTTAACAGTGCCATTTTAGTCATCGGCAAATAAAGCTACTTGGCTGTCTCGTTTCCCAGGACGGCATCTAGCTTGATCTGGACAAAATTTGTGCTGTCTCCAAATTTCCCACGCCCTCCAAATGAAAGAACTACGCAGTTTCCTTGGGCTGTCCTCATATTTTCTTTGTTTTATTCGCCACTTTTATGACATCACCGCTCCCCTTAGCTCTCTCCTCCGGAATAATACCGCTTTTGCATGGAGTTCTGAATGCACTGCGGGTTTTCTGAACCTGAAAATTGCCTTCACGGCAGCACTCGACCTCAGCCACTTCGACCCCAACCAGCCTATTGAGAGCAATACTTGCGCAAGGGGACGTGTGGAAGTGTACAACAAAGGGACTCAACCTAACCTAACCCACCCTGACCTAACCTACCCGCACCAAGCCCTAATCTAACCGAATGCAACCTAATAAAAGCTAAGGACTAGAAGAATATACTGGTTACGGATTTCTGTGATAAACAAACATCAAAAGAAACAAGGGACGCTACCTAAGCTAATGAAACCTTAACATATGTAACCTCCCTCATCATAAAATAAAATAACCTGATGTCTAGAAGAACATAGTGGTTAACACTTCATTGATCAAGAGACACCAAAAGAATCAAAGGCACACAAACTACATGAACCAAACCCAACCCGACCCAACGAAAACTAACATAACCTAAGAACTACAGGTTTTCCCATCATATTTAATTCGTATACCACAGAATTCTATCTTTCACCAAGCTATTTAAGCCTCACATCACCACTCTTTGTCCTTGTTTTGCTAGATTTAATCCTCATGCTGCCACTTTTAATCCTTATACCCTGGTATTTAATCCTTCTTCTGGATGATTTAATCCTTGTGCTACTAATATTAAAGGGGCCGTAAACAGGTACAAAAGGTGCACATTTATTTGTGTTATATTATTGGAGCTTAGTCAGTGAAAACTCCTTGCAATTACTAACGCTCAAAAACAAAAGGCGCTTGCATACGGACGAAATATCCACTGCACTCTTTCGCATTTGAGCTCCGCCCCGCGCTCTAACTTTACGTCATTTTGACGTAGCGCTTTCCCCACCAATTACGATTGAGTGTTCCACGTATGATTTTATTTCAAATGCGGAATTGGACTAGATCAACGTGAATGCTCTTCTATTCAAAATCTAAACAGTTACAGCCTCAAACTCAGAAAGGAATGCTTTTAGTTTAGGCAGCATACGCGCACTACGTTTTCTGGGCAGTAGCACGCAGCACACCACCTGCGCGAATGAATATCCGGGACTATACAGTTCCGGAATCTTAGGTAGGTGCGCGATGGAACATCTTCGTCATCTTCGAATGGTTCCGACAACTGGGCTGCCGTACTTTGGTTTGATCAACGCGGTATCGCGTCACCAGCTCGCGTGGTACAGTGGATAGCGTGCTGGCCATGTCACGCCGTGACTGGGACGAACCCGGGTTCGAATCGCGTCATGTGATAGCAGCACAGCTGTTGACGCTTGCGCCAGCCGGAGATGTTGAAGATGTCATGACGTTGAGTTTCGGAACCATGGAGCGCAAAACGTCGTTTCACACAAACAAACTGGGCGCTCCGACTCACAGCTGATAACGAAGCATGTTTATTGGCTGGTAATTTGAAACGTCATGTGCGCAACTGGGCCGCCCGATTGGACGGCAAAAGGCTACGTAGCCATGTGACGTATGCGTTGTGGAGAGAGGCTCGCTGGTTACTCATCTTTGAAAGCAGTTATACCGGTCAATGAGCTGGCACGAGCCGAACGAAATGTATATTTGGGTATTATGAGCTGCGTTCTTTCATGGGGCATCATTATTTCAGAAATGTTTGGTGGCCTGTTTACGGCCCCTTTAATGGTGATGCCCTGGAATTTAATACTGAATTTTTATGTTATCTTTTTATTATTCTGTTCACTACCATATGGCACTGTGGGACTGCCTGCATGCATTATCACCTGCTTTGACTATTTTCTCGTCTACAGCTATACACTGACTTTTTGTGACTACGCCTGCTCACTACACTGTCATAGCCCACGACTCCTTGCATAATTTATGACTATTACTATTTCTTTGTTTACAGCTATAAATTGACTTTTTAGAACTATGCCTACTTTGTGTGGTACCATGGGATGGAGCGGGACTACCGGTATGATTTATGGCCTGTTTGACTATTTCGTTGTTTACTACCATGCAATGATTTTGTGTGACCATGCCTACCCATGCACTACCACGGGATGGTATGGGACTAACAAGCATGATTTATAACCTGTTATGAACGCTTTCTTGTTTATGAATTGTGGAAACCTAAGTTCCCACAACCTCGGGGCGTCAGCCCGTCCGTTCCGTGCGCGAGGAAGCAAGCAGCACAACAGATTCAATCAAACATACAAGGTTTATTGACCTTCAGAACAGCTTGCACCCAGCAAAAACCACACAACGAAATGCCCCCTTATCCAGCGGATCAACGCTTTTATCCCTGTGCGTGGGGTACGCCCCCCAGGAGCACGGCTGCCCTCTATCGCCGTAACCCGTGGCGCTCTCTTATCGCCACACCCCCCCCTCCCTTACAGGGTCATGAGGTCGTCCGATAGGTGTAGTACGGCGTCGTCCATGGGTGAAGAGGGGGCAGGCGGCGGAGGAGGGGAAGGCCTGGTCTCCACCTGAAGTTCGGGTCTGAGCCGCCTGAGGGTGGACAGGGCTGTAGTCACGTCGTTGGCTGTCCGGGCGGCCTCTGTACGGGCCTGGTGAAGTGGGCCCCGGCGGTGTGTCGGACGGTGCAGCTCGGGGACCAAGCAGAGCGGGCATAGGATCCGCTTCTCCTCCGTAGTGAGGGGCTGTAGGGGATCGGCCGGGTGGCGCTCGGTGAGCGTCAGACCGCGAAACGGAGCCGGAGTCTGTGTGGGGTCGTCCCCCCGGAGAGGCCTTGGCTGGTGAGCCCACCGTGTGCGGGACGCCCAGGAAACCGGCTGTCCGTGGGACACAACTGTCCAAGTGGCCACAGAGTGGTGCTGGGGTGGACCCGGATCCGGGCGGCTTCCGCGGGAACGGGAGGGGGATGGAGCACGGCGCGCTCAAGACTGCGGACGTAGTTGCATCTGAGAGGAGAAGTAAAGGGAACCGGTAAGAAGGCAGCCTCAAACCGTGGGCGCCTGAGAAGGCGTCCCCCTAAAACAGGTAGCGGAAAACTGTGCAATATAAATCACACTACTAAAGCACTAAATCACAAGCACTATGCTTAGCGATTGAGATAGTGGCAGCTACGAGCGCCGCCTGCGGGGACGCAAGTTGTAGCGGCTGGACGCAGGTCCGGGAACGGGATCCGGGTCCAGGTCGTGGAGGGAGGCAGGTTGCGAATCGGGCTCCTCTCCGTCAGGGTCTCGGAGATGGTAAGACTTCAAGTCGGAGATGTGAACTGGCCCAGTCTCTTCGCCAGTGTCGCAGCGACGAAGCCTGTAAGTGAGGCCGGAGGAGCACACACTTACCTCGAAGGGGCCATCCCACCTATCTGCGAGTGAAGCTTCAAAGCCTCATGACGCATCCCTTAGCGGGTGAGTCCGTCGAAGGACGAGGTCACCGACGCTGTAGGTGAGGTTCCGACGTCCTCGGTTGTACTGGCGAGGCTGGTCCAACCTTGCGACGTCCAGGTTCTCCCGAGCCGTCCGGGCTGCATCGTCCAGTCGACTCCGGAGGTCCTCCGCAAACCTTGAATAAGGAGGCCGGGTAGCACCATCCCGGAGGCCCAGAGCATTCTCCACTGGAAAAGGGGCCTCTCGTCCCAAGTTCAGGAACGCCGGGGTGAATCCTGTAGACCTGTTGACCGTCGTCCGTGTAGCGAACGCCAGCTCAGCCAGGCGAAGATCCCAATCACGGTGGTGCTGGCTAGTAAAAGCAACCAACGTCATTTTCGGGTTCCGATTAACACGTTCGGTAATGTTAGCCTGAGGGTGATACGGGGAGGTCTTCTTATGCTGAATGCCTAAGACAGCGCAAGAATCTGAGAACACCTTACTTGTAAAGTAGGTTGCGTTGTCGGTGATCAGCTGTGCGGGAAACCCGAACCGGCAAAAGGTGTTGAGTAGTTTTTCCCATACTCTGGGAAGTCAGCGTCCTGAGAGGAAACAGCTCAACCCATTTCGTGAAATGATCAGTAACCACGAACAAATACTGGTTACCTCTAGGCCTACGGGGAAATGGTCCCATCACATCACAAGCAACTATCTGCCAGGGTCTATTACTCTGAACAGGCTGTAAGCGCCCAGGGGGTAAACCACCACGAGGTTTTGCTCTCTGGCATACGGGACAAGTACGAACATACTTTGTTACATCCTGCCTCATTCCTGGCCATGTCGCAACACGACATAACTTTTCATAAGTTTTCCTGCCGCTGCTGTGACCTGCCAAGGCCGAGTCATGAAAGTAACGTATGAAAGACTTACGCAACTTCCGTGGCACCACGACTCTGAATGGGGGTGAGCCGTCGTCCTCATCCGCCTGGGGTATCTATCTGAACAGGATGCCATCCTCGCCCAGCAGATAGAAGTCGTGCCCTCCGTCAGTCGTTCCGGTGTCCGCTGAGTCTTGCTCAGCAATCCACTGCGACACCTGCTGACAAAGGCCGTCCGCTCTCTGAGCGTCTAGGAGCTGCTCTCTGCTCACGACCGTGCCCCAAGACAAAGATACGTCTCGTGCCACCTGTGCTGCTGCCAGAAGTTGAGAAGGCGCCTCGGTGCCTTCCTCTTCCCCCTCCGGTAGAGGCGCGCGGGATAGTGCGTCTGCTCCCACGTTCGTTGAGCCCCGCCTGTACTCCACGTTGAAGGGGTAGCCTTGTAGCATCAGGGCCCACCTGACAAGTCGTCCAGACGGGTTAT
The DNA here is from genome assembly GCF_037126465.1 of Ornithodoros turicata. Classification (NCBI taxonomy): domain Eukaryota; kingdom Metazoa; phylum Arthropoda; class Arachnida; order Ixodida; family Argasidae; genus Ornithodoros; species Ornithodoros turicata. The sequence goes on from NC_088201.1 coordinate 219,422,840, forward strand.
GTAGCCGCTGCAGCCAAGAAAGTGCCTGGTGGTCAGTCTGGACAGTGAAGGTATGCCATCCAGGTAAAGGTCGAACTTCCTGAAAGCGAAAATGATCGCCAAGCACTCCTTTTCCGTCACGGAGTAGTTCTGTTCTGCCGGATTCAGCGTGCGACTTGCAAAAGCCACTGGACAAAGAGTAGCGACATGCTCCTGCAAGAGAACTGCGCCAACACCATAATCGCTTGCATCTGTTTGCACTACAAATGGTCTGTTAAGGTCGGGCAGATAAAGCCCAGCCGTATCAGCGATTGCTTGTGATAGAGCTCGAAATGATCGTTCCTGCTCTTCTCTCCAATTCCAGCACGTGTCCTTGCGCAACAACTGGTTAAGCGGCTGCGCTAGCTCGGCACAATTAGGAATGAATTGTCTGTAAAAACCAACCATACCTAGGAAGCGCTGCAAGGCTTTGACGTTACCGGGAACCGGAAAGTCCGTGATCGCCTTTAGCTTGTCGTCGTTAGGACGGATGGTCCCTCCGTCCACCACAAAGCCGAGAAGGCTGATCCTAGACCATGCCAGCTGCACCTTGCGGGGGTTGATCGTAATGCCCGCTTCATTCATCCTTGCAAGGACGATTGACAGGTGTTCCGAGTGTTCCTGAAAATTTCTAGAAAACACAACGACATCATCCATGTATGCCATTGCGAAATTGTACTTCGCATCTCCCAACACTGTATCCATCAACCGCTGGAAACTGGCAGGTGAATTGGACAGACCGAAAGGCATTCGTACAAATTCAAACAAACCTCTATGACACGTAAAGGCTGTTTCTGGGACATCCGCCGGGGCAACTTGGATTTGCAAAAATCCTCTACTACAATGAAGCGTTGAAAACACAGTTGCATTGCCCAGGGAATACAAGATTGACTCAATGGACGGGAAGGGGTAAGAGTCCCTTACAGTTACTGCGTTAAGTCGACGATAGTCGACGCATAACCTAGCCGTACCATCACGTTTCGGAGCTAGAGCAACAGGAAATGCCCAAGGACTCTGGGACCTTCGAACTGCACCGGTTTGGAGCATTTCGTCAAGAGCAGCGTCTAATAAAGCACGCTTATGCACACTCAATGGTCTGGGATTACAACGCCAGGGTCTGACGTTACCGGTGTCTATGCTATGCTGTAACACAGACGACTTACCCGGTTTTTCGGTAAGGATTCCGTCGAACTGCCGCAGTACTTGTTCAAGCTGACGGCGTTGCTCCTCAGGACCATGGAATGACCCCAAGACAGTCGGCAGCCCAGACGTTTCAACGGACGCTGCCACATCTTGCTGTGCTGTGCAGTGTTCCCGTGCTGCGGCGAAGCGGAAAAATCCCGACGACCCGTGGTACACGTATCCTCCATTGGGAGGTCCAGCACCAATTTCTGCCGGATGATGAAATCTCTGCCCAGGATAACAGGAACTGCCAGGCCAGGAAGGTGCACGAAGCGCTGCTTTCGTCGTCTCCCATCCAAACGTACCCAGAGCACAACTGTGCTGGAACGGCGTCATTTGGAAGCAAGACGTAGAGTCACATCTGTGGATTGCAATTCCACATGCCGGGACACGCAATGTTCATAAACACTATCCCCGATAAGGGAAAGCGTAGCTCCCGTGTTGATAAAGGCGATGTAATCTTTACCCAAATTCGAACGGCGATGTTTCGTTCCTTATCCTCGATGAAATCTCGGACAGAAAAAGCAAGAGGAGCCAAAGCATCTCTTTGCGTTATCTTACCGCTTGCAAAGCTAGTTTTTGACTGATCAAGGCCACGGATAGTAACCGTCTGCTCGCTTTCTTCGCAACTTGCCGACGTCGTTGAGCGAGCATTCATGGACGCCGGCTGCGACCGTTTCCCGATGGCACATTACGGGTCTTCGGTCTTTGTCGCGGGCATTCCCGACGAAAATGGTCAGGGCTGCCGCAATTCCAACAGCCGTTGGGCGCTCGTGGCTGCCGGGGCGAAGGATGATGCCGCTCCCGCTGCCGTGGGGTTTCGCTAGCTGAAAGGCCAGGTTGACCGCGACTTCGGGGCGGCACGGGTCTGTCAAGGCTCGTTCCTGCGGGGATCGTCCTCTGGTCATAGAGGAGCGGATCTAGGGCTCGGTGGGATGACTCCGCATTGTATGAATTACGGGGGTTGTCACCCAAACCTGTTGCATGCAGGCGTTCGACCGAGGCGGCTCCTCCGGACCACGCGCAGCGGGGTTCCAACGCTAGCTCCGGGGGCGGAGGGGGCCGATATTCAAGCTCTGCCAGGAGGTCGCCTTGTATTGAACGAGCCTCATGGGCCAACGCCTCAAGGGTTTCAAAGTGATGGGCTCTTAAGTAGGGCCGGAAGCGCGGGTGACACTGACGGATAGCCCGTGCGACGCGCTTCTCTTCCGTAGCAGTGGGATCCGCTCTGCTGTACAGATCCTGCAATGCCCGAACGAATTCAGATAAGCTTTCCTCAGGATGTTGAGTATGCTTATGCAATTCCTCTAGGACACGGTATTCGTAATCCGGGGGAAGGAATTCGTTTTTGAACCGCTCCTGGAAGTCCTGCAAGGACGTAAACTCCGATTGCAACCTAAGCCAGCGGGCGGCGTCTCCGACCAAAGCAACCTGCAGGATGCGTTGAATTAGGACTTCGTCCGAAATTCCCATAACTGTCTTATAGGCGGTAAGGTCATTCAGAAAGTCGGCGACAGACTTCTTGTCGGTGTAACCTGAGAAGGTAAGCACCGGTAAGTTGAGTCGTAGAGGTGCTTGTGCCTGCTGCGGCGAAACCCACCCTGCATCTAGGCGTTGAACCACCAACGAGCACAACTCCGTCATGCGTGACAGGAGTTCTGCCGTTGCGATGGCGTCTGACTGCGGCGCGGACACCTTCGCCTTGTCAACCATCAGCTCCGAGGGCTCGTCCACCGGGTGGGAGCTGAAAAACTCAAGAACAAACACAAAAACACACACGCAAAAAACAACAGCAATAAAACACAAACTACTGAACCGTAAAATTGAACACTTACTATAAACTACGGAAGACGCGTGCGGCGTGTTCCCCGCCACGGAACAGACGAGCTCGGACCCCAAACGTTGGGCGCCAGTTGTGGAAACCTAAGTTCCCACAACCTCGGGGCGTCAGCCCGTCCGTTCCGTGCGCGAGGAAGCAAGCAGCACAACAGATTCAATCAAACATACCAGGTTTATTGAGCTTCAGAACAGCTTGCACCCAGCAAAAACCGCACAACGAAATGCCCCCTTATCCAGCGGATCACCGCTTTTATCCCTGTGCGTGGGGTACGCCGCCGTGACTACGGCTGCCCTATATCGCCGTAACCCGTGGCGCTCTCTTATCGCCACAGAATATAAATTGACTTTTTGTGACTATGCATATTCTGCACTACTACAGCTTAGTATTGGACTACCTACATAATTTATGACCTACATAATTTATGAATTTATGACTTATTTACAGCCATGGATTGACCTTTTTGTCACCATGCATATCCCAATCTAACCCAACACACCATAGCATAACATGACCGAAGGCAATAACATAGCATAAGCCAACCAAACGTGACCTAGCAGAACATAAGAACTACAGGTTTCCCCCTCGTATTTAATCCTCATATCGTGGAAATTAATCCTTATACCATGGAATTTAGTCCTCATGCCACCAGTTTCAATCCCTGTTTCGCTGGATATAATCCTTATGCCGGCACTTTTAATCCTCATACCGTGGGATTTATTCCTTCTTCTGTTAAATTTAATCCTAGTGCTACCAATTTCAACCCTTATACCATGCAATTTAATCCTAAATTCTCGGGTTTCTTTTCATTACTCTTTCACTACAAGGCGACAGTGTGGACTACCTGTGTGATTTATGACATGTTTTGACTATTTCCTCGTTTACAGCCATACACTGACTTTTTGTTACCATCACTGCTCAATGCACTACGTGATTGTATGGGACTACCTGCATAATTTATTACCTGTTATGACTCTTTCCTTGTTTACGCTATAAATTGACTTTTTATGACCGTCTACTCTATGCGTACTGTGGGATGTTATGGGACTAGCATAATTTATGACCGATTATGACTATTTCCTTGTTTATAGCTATAAATTGACTTTTTATGACTATGCCTACTCTATGCACTCCTATGGGATGGGACTACTGGCATGATTTATAACCTGTTTTGACTATTTCCTCATTTATAGCTATAAATTGACTTTTTGTGACTATGTCTACTCTATGCACTGCATTGGGATGGTATTGGACTACCTGCATGATGTATGACCTGTTATGACTATTTCGTTGTTTATAACTATAAATTGACTTTTCGTGACAGTTACTGCTCTACACACTACAATGGTATGGTATAGGACTACCTGCATGGCTTAAGACCTGTCCTGACTATTTCCTTCCTTAGGCCTATAAGTTGACTTTCTATGACTAGCACTACTCTGTTCACTACTGTGGGATGGTATGAACGCCTGCATCATATATGAAATGTATGACTATTTCCTTGTTTACACCAATAAATGGACTTTTAAGACTATGACTACTACATGCACTACTTGGGATGGGACTGCCTGCATAATATGTCACCTGTTTTGACTATTTCCTTGTTGATAACTATGAATTGACTTTGTATGACTATGGCTGCTCTAAGCAGTACTGTTCGACGGCGTGGGACTACAGCATGACCTGTTTTGACGATTTCCTCGTTTACAGCCATAAATTGAATTTTTTGTGACTATGCCTGCTCGATGCACTGCCATGGGATGGTATGGGACTACCTGCATGATGTAGGACCTCTTATGGCTATTCGCTTGTTTAGAAATATAAATTTACTTTTTGTGACTGCCCTATGTACTACAGAGGGATGGGATGGGACTACCTGCAAGATTTATGGCCTGTATAGACTATTTCCTTCTTTACGGCTATAATTTGACTTTCTATGAGTAGGACTACTCAATGAACTACAATAGGGTAGTATGGGACCACCTGCATCATATAGGACATGTTATCAGTATTTCTTTTTGTACAGTGCTGGACAAAAGTTTACGGAACGCGCGAGCGGCGTATTTTCTCTGGGCAGAGACACCCTAGCGGCGAGCGGAAGCAGGCGAGTCCACTCGCTCAGAGGGATGGAAGAGTGCGCTTGTGGCGACCCTCCGTGGTAGGAGTGGTAATTTTGATTTCCAGTGTAACGAACACCAAAATGGTTTCGTTTTCGGTCTACTGCACCGAGCGCGAGTGGCTATCGCGGGAAGGAAGTCTCTCAGCTATCGGAGAGATAACAAGGCGCTAAGATGAATTGAGGTGACAACGGGCCGCAGTGCCTAGTATTTTTCTTTTCGTTCTTTATTAGGCAAAACCAGAAGAAAAGAGCGTGTACCCTTGAACACACACACAAAGAGGCGGGGGAGGCGATAGTGTCTGAATACTTTGTCGGCCCCCTTTCGCAGCAATAACTGAGGACACGCGCACAGGAAGGGAAGCGTATAGTCGACGAACAACGTCCACGTCTTCACGTACCAAGGACCCCTCTGCTTCTATAAATTCGCGGAGTGCGTCCTCGCTCCTCGTAGGCGCCTGTCTTTTGCTCATCCTATTCTTCAGGATGCCCCAGACGTTTTCGATTATGTTTAAGTCCGGGCTCTGCGCAGGCCATGTCAGCTGCATTACGCTGAGGTCGTCGAGAAGGCGTCGGACAGTTTTACTACGATAGAAGGAGCTGCCATCATGCTGGTAATGGTAGCACCCATCCGGGAACGTCCCGTCCAGAGCATAGGGGAGCAGCGACCTCTCGACGACCTCAGCGTAATGCAGCTGACATGGCCTACGCAGAGCTCGCACTTAAACATAATCGAAAACGTTTGGGGCATCCTGAAGAACAGGATGAGCAAGAGACGGACGCCTACAAGGAGCAAGGACGCACTCTGGGAATTTATAAAAGCAGAGTGATCCTTGCTACGTGAAGACGTGGACCTTGTCCGTCGACTATATGCTTCCCTTCCTGTGCGCATGGCCTCAGTTATTGCTGCGAAAGGGGGGCCGACAAAGTATTGAGACAGTATCGTCTCCCCGCTTCTTTTTTTTTGTGTGTGTGTGTGTTCTAGGATACACGCTCTTTTCTTCTGTTTTTGTCTAATAAAAACCAAGAAAAACTAGGCACTGCAGCCCGTTGTCACCTCAATTCATCTTAGCGCCCTGTTATCTCTCCGATAGCGGAGAGACTTCCTTTTCGCGATAGCCAATCGTGCTCGGTGCAGGAGACCGAAAACGAAACCATTTGGGGTTCGTTACACTGAAAAGCCAAGTTACCACTGCTACCACGGCGGGTCGCCACAAGCGCACTCTTCCATCCCTCTGAACGAGTGGACTCGCCCGCTTCCGCTCGTCGCTAGGGTGTCTCTGCCCAGAGAAAATAGGCCGCTCGCGCGTTCCGTAAACTTTTGTCCAGCACTGTACACCTATAAAAGAACCTTCTATGACTATCACTACTACGTGTACTACAATGGGGTAGTATGGGCTACCTGGAACTAATGCAAATTACTGGGAAAGTAGTTGATCTGAAGCTGGAACATGCAAACTGACAAACACAGCACAACCTTCAAGTTGCCTAGGAACAAGTACAATTGAGATATAACATTCATCGAAAAAGCGCCTTCTTTTTCACGTTTATTTCCAAATGTACAGGGTGTATGCAATAAAAGGTCAGTCACATTTTCGAGCGTGGCGCGATACCTACTTGACAGACTTCCGCTGCCGCAGAGTGAAGAAGTTACGGCAGGAAACCCTACAAAAAAATCGTCGATATCAGACACTGCGTAATAAAATAGATACGGCCACGCAAACTTTCGTCTTCATGCATTTCCTATGCGCTATACCGACGTCAACACGCCAGTCTGTCGATAGTTGTTTGCAGCTTCCGCATGAGGCGCTAGTGACGTTGAATCCGAAACAAGCTCATGTCGGCACGTATTTCTGTTATGCACGATACCTACCCGTGGTACTCATTGAGATTTACGTTTAACGAAGCTTGATACGATTTGTTTTAGATGTTTTCTGTACATGTTGCGGTTCGTATGCCGCTTCCTAGCCAAACATTTCTGCTTCTTCTCTTAGCAGACGACAGTCTGTTTGCGATTGCTTTGTTGCGAGAACAACACTTTTAGTCGCCCTTCTAACGTTTTTATTTCATTCATTTTGTGTCTCTATACAGTTTCATTGGACTCTATTATTCCTGTTATTATATTTGTTCGTGTTCCATTTGTTTCTGTCGTTACTGTGCGCCAGTTGACGGTTCAGGAGCGTACACATGTGGATTCAACGTCACTAGCGCCCCAGGCGGAAGCTACAAACAACTATCGACAGACTGGCGTGTTTACGTCGGTATAGCGCATAGGATATGGTCCTATGGTCCGGGAGCGCGGTCCTCCCGGTGTCTCGACATGAGCTAGCCAATGAGGAAGTGATTATACGGTTCACTCGTTCAAGTTGGCCGTTTGCTCTTGGCGTTGCAGTCGACGTTTTAATGTGGCTGATACTGTGAAATACTTACAGTACTTACAGAAATCTTCGAACACTTTCGCAGTGTATGAGGAGCCTCGGTCTGTAATGACACGATGAGGGGCGCCAAAAAGACCAGCTATGACCTGGAGAAACTGTACAGCCTGTCCTGCAGCTGTGCTCCGCACGGCACGTGGGACGGTGTACTTTGTAAATCCATCCACGGCTACTATGATGTAGCTGTTCCTTCTCTTGGTACGAGGAAACGGTCCCAAATGATCCATGTAGATCTTGTGGAAAGGTTCTTCGACCTTTTTGATAGAATGGAGGTAGCCCGGCTTCTTGCCAGAAGGCACTTTGTGGTAGAGGCATTCGAGACAGCAGGCCAAATACCTCTTGACGTACCTCTTCAACCGCGGGAAGCAGTACTTCTCCTTTAGCTTCTGCAGAGACTTATCAAACCCAAAGTTTCCCAAGTCATCATGGCATCTTTTTACGACCTGCCATCGGGCGTGACTAGGTACCACCCACAGCAGTTTCTCTGGTTGATTCTTCTCGTTCACCTTTCGGTACACTCTATGTCCCTTCATAGCATACTCAGAATGTACTGTAAGGTCACTTTTCGAGAGATTATCTCTCTTTTCTAACTGTGCCTTAAGGTCTCTGATTGTGTAGTCGGTCGCCTGCACGGCTACTAACCAGTCGTCCTCGGTTATCATTGTAGCCAGTATCATTCCATTTACGGGCTCCAACGTCTCTGGATCTCCGGTAGTCGATCTACTTAATGCGTCCGCAGGGGCTAAAGATGATCTCGGTCGGTGCTCCGTGTCAAACTTGAACTCCTGTAAGCGCAACCACCATTGTCCAATGCGTGCAACCAAATTGCGCTTCGTCATTGTGCACCGGACTGCATTACAGTCAGTCACCACGGTGAACTTGATTCCAAGGACATAGACGCGAAACTTCTCTAGAGCCTAGACGATTGCCAAGGTTTCGAGTTCATGAGAATGGTATTTTCTCTCTTCTGTTGTAGTTCGTCGGCTAGCGAAAGCCAGAGGATGAAATCTCTCATCAGTTTGCTTTTCCATGAGAACTGCACCCAAGCCGGCCTGGCTTGCTTCAGTACGGACCTCAGTCTCTCCATCGGGAGCGTAGTGTGCGAGAACTGGTGGTTCTGTAATGGCTAACTTCAATGCTTGGAATGCTCTTTCCTGATCATCAGTCCATTCTCAAGGTACATTCTTCGCCGTCAGTTTGGTCAAAGACGCGGCCACAGTAGCGATACCCTTGACGAAGCGTCTGAAATAGCTTGTGAGTCCAAGGAACTATCTCACGCGATGAACATCGTTCGGTCTGGGAAAGTCTAATATGCTCTCCAACTTCCGTCTTCCAGGCCGAATACCACTGGCAGAGACTTCGTAGCCGAGATAGTCTACTTGATCTTGAAGAAAGGAGCACTTGCCCAACCTGAGCGTCAGTCCTGAGCTTTGGAGCACTTTCAATACTTCTTCCAGATGCTGAAGACCCTCTTCAACGCTAGTGGACGGAATAAGGATGTCGTCCATACAAGCCAGTGCTATTGAATAGCGTAGAGCCCCCAAAACACTGTTGACCATTCGCTGAAAGACTGCTGGAGCGTCTGAAATAGCTTGTGAGTCCAAGGAACTGTCTCACGCGATGAACATCGTTCGGTCTGGGAAAGTCTAATATGCTCTCCAACTTCCGTCTTCCAGGCCGAATACCACTGGCAGAGACTTCGTAGCCGAGATAGTCTACTTGATCTTGAAGAAAGGAGCACTTGCCCAACCTGAGCGTCAGTCCTGAGCTTTGGAGCACTTTCAATACTTCTTCCAGATGCTGAAGACCCTCTTCAACGCTAGTGGACGGAATAAGGATGTCGTCCATACAAGCCAGTGCTATTGAATAGCGTAGAAGCCCCAAAACACTGTTGACCATTCGCTGAAAGACTGCTGGATCTCCGGTAGGCGATCTACTTAATGCGTCCGCAGGGGCTAAAGATGATCTCGGTCGGTGCTCCGTGTCAAACTTGAACTCCTGTAAGCGCAACCACCATTGTCCAATGCGTGCAAGCAAATTGCGCTTCGTCATTGTGCACCGGACTGCATTACAGTCAGTCACCACGGTGAACTTGATTCCAAGGACATAGACGCGAAACTTCTCTAGAGCCTAGACGATTGCCAAGGTTTCGAGTTCATGAGAATGGTATTTTCTCTCTTCTGTTGTAGTTCGTCGGCTAGCGAAAGCCAGAGGATGAAATACATTCTTCGCCGTCAGTTTGGTCAAAGACGCGGCCACAGTAGCGATACCCTTGACGAAGCGTCTGAAATAGCTTGTGAGTCCAAGGAACTGTCTCACGCGATGAACATCGTTCGGTCTGGGAAAGTCTAATATGCTCTCCAACTTCCGTCTTCCAGGCCGAATACCACTGGCAGAGACTTCGTAGCCGAGATAGTCTTGTGGCGGCATTGCCAGCGCCATCACATGAAGGCGCGAATAATAAATAGCCTTGCCTCGCTCAGCCCGAGCTCTCGCTCTGACCTGGCAATTCCACCGCCATGTTGTTGTCTGGTCTCGTTAGTCTTCAGTAGCACTACAGTGGTGACCCGGACAATACCTTGGACAATACCTGACGGACCTGGACATGGCAGTCGTCAATTCCTCCGGCTTCTCGGAACTGCCCGCTCCGCCTGTGTCCCAGGTCAGCTTCGAAAGCTCCGCCCACGCCTTGTCTCAGCAGGTTCGTCACCTTACCCAGTTGGTCCCAAACCTTTTATGCCGACCAAGATCATCAACTTCCTGCCGCGCTGACCATTGCGCAGACTCCCCATCGGTTCCTGCGCGTTCCTGCTCCCGAACCTCCAGCAGACTTTGTCACTACCACCACCGTTTCGGCGCCGATGCACGACGCTGCCTCCTACCTTGCTCGTGGTCGCGACAGCCGAAAACCTTTTCCACGACAAGAGCGCCCGAGTCCACCAGCAGCTGCCTTTTCCACATCATTGACAGTACCACCGGGATGCGCTTCCTTGTTGATACGGGCGCGGAAGTAAGCGTCATACCCGCCGACAAATTTTCACGCCGACCCCGACAGCAGTGCTTCAGCCTAAGAGCCGCCAACGCCTCTACCATACCCGTTTACGGCCAACGGTCTCTAACCCTCAACATCGGGCTCCGAAGAGATTTTAGGTGGCTTTTTCTTGTCGCCGACGTCACCCAAGCAATTCTCGGAGCAGATTTTCTCAACAGTTTCAAGCTGCTCGTTGACGTCAACGGCAGGCGCCTCATTGATCGCTCAACGTCCCTGTCAGTCTGCGGCCTTAACCTCCCTGCACCACCATCCCGCGTACTATCTTGCACTGCGCCGGACGTCCCCTTCGCCTCTATCCTGAAGGATTTCCCTGCGTTGACTCAACCACCCGACTGGACGAAACCCGTACAACACGACGTTGTTCACCACGTTTCCACCCGTGGCCCACCAGTTCACTTCCGCCCGCGGCGCCTCGCACCCGAAAAGTTCCGCGTGGCAAAGGCAGAATTTGACCACATGCTTGAACTTGGTATCATCAGGCCATCATCCAGTACGTGGGCTTCGCCGCTGCACATGGTGCCAAAGAAGACCGGGGACTGGCGCCCGTGCGGCGACTATCGCGCATTGAACAAAGCAACCATCCCCGACCGCTATCCCATCCCGCACATCTTGGACTTCTCAGCTCATCTGGAAGGCGCCACCACGTTCTCGAAAATAGACCTCGTCCGCGCTTACCATCAGATTCCTATGGCAGAGGAGGATATACCAAAAACCGCCATTACGACCCCATTTGGCCTGTTTGAGTTCCTTCGAATGCCCTTTGGCTTGCGGAACGCTGCCCAGACTTTTCAGAGGTTCATCGACAACATCATTCGCGGATTACCATTTGTCTACGCGTACATGGATGACCTCCTCGTCGCAAGCCGCTCCCCAACAGAGCACGAACATCATCTTCGGGCACTCTTTACCCGCTTACAACAGAGCGGCATCATTATCAACGCCGCTAAGAGCGAATTCGGAGTCGGAGAACTCGACTTCCTTGGCCACCATGTCAACAGCCAGGGCATCATGCCTTTACCATCCCGAGTCGCTGCCATTCAAGACTTCCCGCAGCCCGTTTCCGTGACCAAACTACGACAATTCTTGGGGCTGGTGAATTTTTATAGGCGCTTTGTGCCATCATGCGCAGCCAAACTGAGTCCCCTCGAGGCTCTGCTCTGCACCAAGCGCTCGAAACACTCTGTGCTGGTTTGGACCCCTGAAGCGGCAGCTGCCTTCCAGGCAATCAAACAGGCAATCGCTTCGTCGTCCCTTCTATTCCATCCTCAACACGACGCCCCAACGTCCATCATGGTCGATGCATCCAGCACAGCTGTCGGCGCCGTCCTCCAACAACGTATCTCTGGCGCTTGGCGCCCTCTAGCATTCTTTTCACGCAAGATGAAGCCCCAGGAGACTCGCTCCAATGCCTTCGGTCGCGAGCTCCTGGCCATATATCTCACCGTCAAGCACTTTCGCCATTTCTTGGAGGGCCGACAATTCACCGTATTCACCGATCATAAGCCCCTCGTCTACGCATTTTCTTCATGCAGCACAAGCTACACCCCTCGTGAGACCCGCCACCTCGCATTCATCTCGGAGTTCACCACAGACGTTCAGCACATCAGTGGTGCAGATAATGTGGTGGCGGACGCTCTCAGTCGCGTCAACTTTGTGGCGGCATTGCCAGCGCCATCACATCAAGGCGCGAATAATAAATAGCCGTGCCTCGCTCAGCCCGAGCTCTCGCTCTGACCTGGCAATTCCACCGCCATGTTGTTGTCTGGTCTCGTTAGTCTTCAGTAGCACTACAGTGGTGACCCGAACAATACCTTGGACAATACCTGACGGACCTGGACATGGCAGTCGTCAATTCCTCCGGCTTCTCGGAACTGCCCGCTCCGCCTGTTTCGCAGGTCAGCTTCGAAAGCTCCGCCCACGCCTTGTCTCAGCAGGTTCGTCACCTTACCCAGTTGGTCGCAAACCTTTTATGCCGACCAAGATCATCAACTTCCTGCCGCGCTGACCATCGCGCAGACTCCCCATCGGTTCCTGCGCGTTCCTGCTCCCGAACCTCCAGCAGACTTTGTCACTACCACCACCGTTTCGGCGCCGATGCACGACGCTGCCTCCTACCTTGCTCGTGGTCGCGACAGCCGAAAACCCTTTCCACGACAAGCGCGCCCGAGTCCACCAGCAGCCGCCTTTTCCACATCATTGACCGTACCACCGGGATGCGCTTCCTCGTTGATACGAGCCCGGAAGTAAGCGTCATACCCGCCGACAAATTTTCACACCGACCCCGACAGCAGTGCTTCAGCCTAAGAGCCGCCAACGCCTCTACCATACCCGTTTACGACCAACGGTCTCTAACCCTCAACATCGGGCTCCGAAGAGATTTTAGGTGGCTTTTTCTTGTCGCCGACGTCACCCAAGCAATTCTCGGAGCATATTTTCTCAACAGTTTCAAGCTGCTCGTTGACGTCAACGGCAGGCGCCTCATTGATCGCTCAACGTCCCTGTCAGTCTGCGGCCTTAACCTCCCTGCACCACCATCCCGCGTACTATCTTGCACTGCGCCGGACGTCCCCTTCGCCTCTATCCTGAAGGATTTCCCTGCGTTGACTCAACCACCCGACTGGACGAAACCCGTACAACACGACGTTGTTCACCACGTTTCCACCCGTGGCCCACCAGTTCACTTCCGCCCGCGGCGCCTCGCACCCGAAAAGTTCCGCGTGGCAAAGGCAGAATTTGACCACATGCTTGAACTTGGTATCATCAGGCCATCATCCAGTACGTGGGCTTCGCCGCTGCACATGGTGCCAAAGAAGACCGGGGACTGGCGCCCGTGCGGCGACTATCGCGCATTGAACAAAGCAACCATCCCCGACCGCTATCCCATCCCGCACATCTTGGACTTCTCAGCTCATCTGGAAGGCGCCACCACGTTCTCGAAAATAGATCTCGTCCGCGCTTACCATCAGATTCCTATGGCAGAGGAGGATATACCAAAAACCGCCATTACGACCCCATTTGGCCTGTTTGAGTTCCTTCGAATGCCCTTTGGCTTGCGGAACGCTGCCCAGACTTTTCAGAGGTTCATCGACAACATCATTCGCGGATTACCATTTGTCTACGCGTACATGGATGACCTCCTCGTCGCAAGCCGCTCCCCAACAGAGCACGAACATCATCTTCGGGCACTCTTTACCCGCTTACAACAAAGCGGCATTATTATCAACGCCGCTAAGAGCGAATTCGGAGTCGGAGAACTCGACTTCCTTGGCCACCATGTCAACAGCCAGGGCATCATGCCTTTACCATCCCGAGTCGCTGCCATTCAAGACTTCCCGCAGCCCGTTTCCGTGACCAAACTACGACAATTCTTGGGGCTGGTGAATTTTTATAGGCGCTTTGTGCCATCATGCGCAGCCAAACTGAGTCCTCTCGAGGCTCTGCTCTGCACCAAGCGCTCGAAACACTCTGTGCTGGTTTGGACCCCTGAAGCGGCAGCTGCCTTCCAGGCAATCAAACAGGCAATCGCTTCGTCGTCCCTTCTATTCCATCCTCAACACGACGCCCCAACGTCCATCATGGTCGATGCATCCAGCACAGCTGTCGGCGCCGTCCTCCAACAACGTATCTCTGGCGCTTGGCGCCCTCTAGCATTCTTTTCACGCAAGATGAAGCCCCAGGAGACTCGCTCCAATGCCTTCGGTCGCGAGCTCCTGGCCATATATCTCACCGTCAAGCACTTTCGCCATTTCTTGGAGGGCCGACAATTCACCGTATTCACCGATCATAAGCCCCTCGTCTACGCATTTTCTTCATGCAGCACAAGCTACACCCCTCGTGAGACCCGCCACCTCGCATTCATCTCGGAGTTCACCACAGACGTTCAGCACATCAGTGGTGCAGATAATGTGGTGGCGGACGCTCTCAGTCGCGTCAACTTCATTGGGACAACCTGTCAGTCTTCGCTCCTCGACGCACTGGCTCAGGCCCAATCATCCGATCAAGAACTCGCATCTTTCAGAAGTGACCCTTCGTCTTCCTTAACCATAGACGATGTCGACCTGCCAGGCGCTACACAGCCTGTCGCGTGCGACACGTCACAAGGTCGACCCCGCCCATTTGTTCCGGCGGCACTTCGACGAAAAGTCTTCTCGACCTATCATTCATTGTCCCATCCTGGCATACGCGCAACTCAAGAACTCATTTCTCGGCGCTACGTCTGGCCCTTCATGAACAAGGACATCAAGCGCTGGGTTCAAGCCTGCATTCCGTGTCAGCGGACTAAGGTTCACAGGCACACCCGCCTCCATCCTTCTCAGTTTCCCGCGCCAGACAGCCGCTTCGCTCACATCCACATCGACTTGGTGGGACCACTCCCAATATCATCCGGCTATCGTTACATCTTCACCATCATTGACCGCTTCACCCGTTGGCCCGAGGCTGTACCGGTACCCGACGCCACTGCATCCACAGTTGCAGCCGCCCTCTTGAACACCTGGGTGTCGCGCTTCGGTGTACCGTCTATCATCACGTCAGACTGAGGTCCCCAGTTCGAGTCCGCCCTCTTCTCTAGACTCGTCAACACTATGGGCTGCAAGCGGATTCGAACGACTGCCTACCACCCGGCGTCAAACGGCCTCGTGGAGCGCTTCCACCGACAGCTCAAGGTTGCCCTCCTGGCTGCTCCCGAAACACCCTGGCCAGAAGTCATACCGCTCGCGCTCCTGGGGATCCGTTCCACCTTCAAACCTGACATAGGCTGCTCCGTCGCCGAGATGGTATACGGCACGTCCCTACGCCTCCCCGGAGATCTCATTTGCCCGTTGCCAGGCAGCACTGCTCTCTCACCAGCTGACTACGTTTCGCGGCTCCGCCGTACTATGGCCGCCCTTCGTCCAGCAACATCTCGGCCCTCGCGTGTGTCCTCGGCCTTCCAGCATCCCGACCTCGCCTCCTGCACACACGTCTTTGTGCGCTGTGACGCTGTACGGAAGCCCCTGCAAAGTAGGTTCTCTGGACTGTTAAACGTGCTCGCCCCCAAGGCTCGGATGGTGTCTTCTTCACCAAGTCCAGTTATAATGTATTCAACACAGGCGCGATCATCAAGCTTGCAACGTCGCGCTTTTGTCAGTTTGTCGTAGTAGTACTCCTCGAGGGATTCATTTTTCAACTTCCTTCGGGACTCCATTTCTCGAAATCTGCGCTGAGCACTCACGGTATCGGAGAATGCTTTGCAAAGTTCTTCTTGCCATTCATCCCATGTGTTGCAGGGTGATGGCACCCCATTGTACCAAGTTTTTTGCGACACCTTGAAGATTCAGAAGAGCGTAACAGCATTTCTGCTTGTCGTTCCCGTCGTACGCTCCTGCCAAGTAACCAACTTACACGTGCGTACAGTTTGGTGACATGTTGATCCCACTTCTGAAATGTGAGCTTCCCTCGGAGACAGAATGGCAGAGACTGGTCGATTAGCGATTACTAACTTTAATTAAAGAAAGGGACATCATACAGAGACGTCCAGGGCACGTCTACCCCATCCTGCGGTGTCTTCCAGTGTTGTTTGCCGCTCGTTCGCATCGCTTGTGCGTTCGTAGAACCAGTTTCGGTTTTGATTTCGTTTGGTAGTATTACACAAGTACAACTGAATGTAACATTCATCGAAAAGGCGCCTTGTTTTTCACGTCCCTTTCGAAATGCAAGTTGTTATGACTAAGTGAAGTGAAAACCAAGTGCTTAAATGGAAGCAAAGAGAACTGTCGATTTTTCAGCGAGCTTCAGCGTGTAATATTTTTTTTGTTTCAAAACTGTTATACCTGCTACAAGTACTAGCCATTTCACGCAAAAATATCACCGGGTTTTTGCGACATATGTATGGCTGTCAACCTTTGAGAGTATGCGTAGGGACAACCTTTTCCACAGTGTCAGGCAGGGTGGTGTGTTGCTGAGGCACCTCTTTGTTACAAAGCTTGCGATGAGGGTTTCTTTCTTCAAAAGAAGTGACCATCCTCTGTTAAGAAGTGTACTATAGTCAGTGGACAATACCACCGACGCGACGGTTGATGTAATAACCAGTTTCCTTTCCCCCGTGTATTTCCACGTCCATTGAATTCGATCTCACAGCTTTAATATAATACAGACAAGTAGCTACAACGTGCGTCGGAAGGAGTCGAACCCGGGTCAACCGCTTGGAAGGCAGCTATGCTAGCCACAACACCACCGACGCCACGGTTGACGTAATAACGAGTTTCCTGTCCCCGTGTATTTCCACCTCCACTGAATTCGATCTCACAGCTTTAGTATAATACAGACATGAGCTATAACGTGTGTCGGCCGGGAATCGAACCCGGATCAACTGCTTGGAAGGAAGCTATGCTTGCCACAATACCACCGACGCGACTGTACCACCGACGCGAGTGTACTTATTGCCTGTCTAACTTCATCAAGTGATAAAGGTCTTTCAAGAATATCTTGATTATCACCCGACAACTGCGGAACACGTGCTCATAGACATTCTTTCACACCCGAATCTCGTTTGTCTGTCGTTCTTCCTATCAGTTGAGCATAGTATTTCTCGAAAGTGTTCTTTTTTTTATTTTCGCTGGGCTAGATATGATTTGGCCGTCTTCTTCTATCGCAGTAGCTATTTTCATTATGAAGTATTCTTGTTAATTTCATAAAAACACTCGCTGGGCGTCTCGTCTGCCAGATATTATTGTAATCGTGAGCTCACCTTTGCCACCTCATATTTGTGGTCTGCTATTACATTCCGTTCCAACGTTTGGCGTCTCATCCGTTCAGAAAAAGCCCCTGAAAATCTTTATCCAATTTCTATTAGTCTTTGCAGGTTGTACTCCAGTGCCTTTTCTCGATGTTTTGCATCGAAGGCCAGCATGTTGCTGCGTTCGATTGCGAATGCTCGTAGCTTAACCTTGAATTCTTCTGATCAGTGGCGTAGCCAGACCTTCAAGGTAGGGGCGGGGGGGGGGGGGCTCGATCCGAAAGCTCTCCCCCCCCCGATCCTGTGTGCGACAACACAGACATACTTGTGCACACTGCAAACTGAGTATGGAAAAAAAAAAGGAACGAAAATAGTTGATTTGGACGTTCACAATACGATTACATGTATAGGCTGTCATGACCAACGAGGTGGTGTCCCGAGATTGAAAGTATTTTGAAAAGCTCATACTTTGAAAACCATTCAAGAGTGCTTCTTAGATAGATGCCATGAACTGCAAGAACTTTCGCGATCGTCACACTTGTTCCCCCATATATTATGTTCTCCTCCGATTTGCACGATTTGTGTGGGTCGGTCATTGGCAGGTGGGGGGGGGGGGGGGGGGGGGGGCTCGACCTGCTTCCGATGCTTCGCTCCAGCTGGATTGTCCTGTCATAATTGCAGCACTCTCGTCTGTTTGTGTCTCTTACCTCCAAGGAGCGTCCACATTTAGCTTCCATGTTTCCCATCCATTTCGTTGTTTGCGTTCCGGTCAAGTGTGGCCTAATGTTACTGAAACGACGCAGTGTTCGCTGAAATATGAATCCACTCCACTGAATTCGCCGTCGAAGCTTGAACTTGCGTCGGATGGGAATCGAACACGGGTCAACTGCTTGGAAGGCAGCTATGCTAGCCTCTCTACCACCGACGCGACGGTGGATGTAGTAACATGTTCCGTTCCCCCTCCGTGCACTTCCATCTCCACTGATTCCGCCGTCGAAGCTTTAATACAACACAGACAAAAGCTTGAACTTGCATCGTCCGGGAATCGAAACCGGGTCAACTGCTTGGAAGGCAACTATGCTAGCCACTATACCACCGACGCAACGGTTGATGTAGTAACATGTTCCGTTCCCCCTCCGTGCACTCCCATCTCCACTGATACCGCCGTCGAAGCTTTAATACAACACAGACAAAAAGCTTGAACTTGCGTCGGCCGGGAATCGAACCCGGGTCAACTGCTTGGAAGACAGCTATGCTAGCCTCTCTACCACCGACGCGACGGTGGATGTAGTAACATGTTCCGTTCCCCCTCCGTGCACTTCCATCTCCACTGATTCCGCCGTCGAAGCTTTAATACAACACAGACAAAAGCTTAAACTTGCGTCGGCCAGGAATCGAACCCGGATCAACTGCTTGGAAGGCAGCTATGCTAGCCACTATACCACCGTCGCAACGGTTGCCGTACACTCTAAATCAGGTAACGCATATGTAACGGTTAAGTACCGCTTGGACAAGAGGTACATTTTTTAAAAAATGTACCTCTTAAAATTAAGAGGTACATGCGCCCTCACATGCGGTACATGTAACGGATAGCGCGCAGCGATTTAGGCCTACCCGTCGGGGTGGTTCCCCTCCTCCGCGATATATTAACAGCCCCAGGAAGCTACGCTGCACGATAAATATAACAAACAAATACCTTTATTCGAAAATTATATCAATTTCAGGATTGATGCTTGTCCATCGCGAGCGTCCATTGTCATGATGCACAAACGCCGAACACACGGGGCACACCGTATATGGATGAACGATGACCACTGCGTCTCTCCTTCACCACTGCAGCTGCTCTGTGGTCACGCTTCTTTATCTCTTCCACACCTTTGGATAGCTGTTCTTCCCCAACTTCCGTTTCTTCCGCAGAACGTAACACCAACCACAGTAGACGATTGACTCACCCATTTACGACATCGCTTGACGTAACCTAGGAACGAAATTACAATGTAAAAAAAAATCCAACAACCGAAATAGCTTGCCTGAAAAACATGCCTACTTGCTTGTGTAATCCAGGTGTAAAATGCACTCTCGGCTCCTCTAATTCACGCATCAACGTTCGTGCATGAAGCACAAAGTTCGTTTTCTCCGTCCCTCAGTCGTTGTGTCCAGCATGCCGGTGATCAGGACCACTGGGAATCAGAGCCAAGATGAACGAAAATGCGTCGTGAAGACGAATAATTACTTCAGAGATATAATACGCACCTTAAATGACTTCAATCTTGAAAGCGTCGAACGAATTTCTTCGAAGACCGAGCAGACTCGTCCTCGCTCCCCGACGTTTCAAAACAAACTGATTTGCAGCGGTTGCAAGAAACGAATTTTTCTCAAACATGCGATCCCTCACGGTCATGGGTTCTAGTTATCGCACTTCTTTGACAGAATGATAGTGCTCATCCATTACGGCACTGCTGCACAAGGGAATTTATAGACTGGTATTCGGAATCACACGAAATATTTTTGCAGCGCATGGATATCGTGAGAAGGCGTTCGTACTCATGCGCCGGAAACACGCGGTACACATGAGGTACAGCTGCTACAGATCGCGCTTAAAAGGTACCTAGCCGGTACGGATGGGTCTCGGAGCCCTTGTACCGTTTGAATTTCGCAGTGGTCGCGGACTGTACCTGCTGGTTGAGGACTGCACCTCATGTGTACCGCCTGGCCCAGGTGCGGGTCCTCTTTCATGCGGTACATATCGGGTGTCGGATTTAGAGTGTAGTGACGTGTTTCCTTACCCCTCCGTGCACTCATTCGTATTATCTCGTCCCTATCCTGTCCCGCCGCTGGGTGATCCCAATTTCCCTACGAATATGAGTAAGGCTTCTCTGCTATGTGTTATAATGTAAATACGAAGTTTGGGTTTGTATATGTATGCATACTATATGCATTTTCAATTGGTGATATCGCGGGCCCGCCCAGAAAAAGGGAGCGCTTTTGGAGGAAAGCTGGGTATCTTCTGCATCACCCCCAAAAGCCGAGCCAAGTCAAAGGACGCACAAAGCGATCAAACGAGACCTGCTCCACTACAAAATCTTGATCACGGTCTACTAGATTATAACGAGCATGTCATAATCGGCAGCCCCAATGAGGAGCTCGTCCGCACGATTCGCTACGGGCGCTACTCACCAGCCCGCGGGATCTACATCACGATTGGACAATGAAAATTTGACTTTTGAACGCGCAGAAGACGACGCCAACAGCTCCTATGAAAACGTGTTGAATGATGATTATAATCAACTTTAGAAAGGGGCCTCCTCATGGGGGACATCCACCGCTTGTACAGAAATGCTAAGGTAAGCTAAAGTACAAAGTATTGCCGAAATTCAGGAAGCAATAACCGGGCCGATGAGTAGGGTCACCGCTAGGTTCCAAATGCGGCGCTAGGAAGGGGTGCCTATGATATGGTCGTCATCATCTAGTAGGTCGTAATCTAGACAGACGGAAGGACGGATATTCCCTATATTCTGTACCCTGCGACTCGATGTACAAAAGAAGGATGGAAAGAAAAAGGTCGTATAAAGTGCACAGAATGATGCGCTTTTATATTTGCAAGGCAGAAACTGATTTCATGACTTTGATAATCCCTACCACTAATGTCCACACACGTGGACACTTTAGTTCTGCCTGAAAGACACGAGCTGTGCCTTTCTTGTTTCGTTGGTAGATTGATAATGTCATCTGTGTCATAACATTCGTAAGCGAGTTAGCACATTTTTTCATCTTCCATATTGATTGTGTAGAGGCAGCTACCAAAAAAGGAGCAAGTTCCTCAGCGAGTTACTGAAACTGAAACGTAACGAGTTGTGTTAAAAGTTACAGAAACAATGAGTTATCTCAACACCCGAACACACCTATATCATGCACTTTGTTTCACCCTCCTCAAAATGAAATACATTCCTTAAATGCTGGTTCTAACGTGTGAATGACGTAATACTTGCGTCGCAGTTACATTTTTTGCAACAAGCACTATCCCTCGCGAGGCGAGAACCGATGTGGGAAGTGGACGGTTCTCGAGAGCCTCGTTATCATGAGATCGATTTGCAATGGCAGTAAAATGTAATGAGAATATGTGTCGCCATTAACGCAGGACTCTTATCACTGGTGTTGCTTGATCTCTGCGGAGGTCCGGAGGAAGCAACATTACCCCATCAGGGAGGGGGGGATCTATTCATTTTCACAGGAAAGAAATGAAGGGAGATCTCAAATGAAGGGGAACACGACCCGTATACGCTACGGGAACGCTGTTGATTACGATCAGCTTACGTGGTCGCCGGCACGTAATAGTAGGTGGGAAAATCCAATCCATGTTACCTACATGGTACCGACCTGTGCACGTGTGCTACATGGCCTACATGGTACCTCAGACGTTCGGCAAAATTGGCAGTGGGTAGGACGCGATAAGTGCGCGGCCCGCCCGAGGCGGCGATGGGGGATGATCCCCGTCTCATTATAGCCAGCGGCGTTTTACCGTCGACGGGAGCGCCTCAGAAGCCAGGAATTTGAGTACATCTACGACGTAAACCAGGGTGCCTGCTCTCAGACGTTCGGTAAAATTGGCAATGGGTAGGACGCGATAATGATCCTCGTCTCATTATAGGCACCGGCGTTGACCGTCGACGGGGAGTGCATCAGAAGCCAGGAATTTGAGTACGGCTACGACGTAAAACCGGGGCGCCCGTTCTCAGACGTTTGGCAAAATTGGGATTGGGTAAGACGCGATAATTACGCGGCCTGCCCGAGGCGGCGATAGAAGTGATCCTCGTCTCATTATAGGCAGCGGCGTTGACCGTTGACGGGAGCGCTTCAGAAGCCACGAATTTCAGTACGGCTACAACGTAAACCGGGGCGCCTGCTCCCAGACGTTCGGCAACATTGGCATTGGGTAGGACGCGGTAAAACGACCGAGGACAAACTCGAACACTCGTCCGATGGACCGCGTCTTCCTCATTCATTTGCTAGTGCCTGCTTTTCCACGACATGGTATGTTGACGCTGGAGAGGCTAAAGACAAACTGCCAGCAGAGACCGGCCAGCCTGAGGTGGCGATAGGGGATGAATGATCCTCGTCTCATTATAGGCAGCGGCGTTGACCGTTGACGGGAGCGCTTCAGAAGCCACGAATTTCAGTACGGCTACGAGGTAAACCGGGGCGCCTGCTCCCAGACGTTCGGCAAAATTGGCATTGGGTAGGACGCGGTAAAACGACCGAGGAAAAACTCGAACACTCGTCCGATGGACCGCGTCTTCCTCATTCATTTGCTAGTGCCTGCTTTTCCACGACATGGTATGTTGACGCTGGAGAGACTAAAGACAAACTGCCAGCAGAGACCGGCCAGCCCGAGGTGGCGATAGGGGATGAATGATCCTCGTCTCATTATAGGCAGCGGCGTTGACCGTCGACAGGAGCGCTTCAGAAGCCAGGAATTTCAGTACGGCTACGACGTAAACCGGGGCGCCTGCTCCCAGACATTCGGCAAAATTGGCACTGGGTAGGACGTGGTAAATACGACCGAGGACAAACTCAAACACTCGTACGATGGACCGCGTCTTCCTCATTCATTTGCTAGTGCCTGCTTTTCCACGACACGGTGTGTTGACGCTGGAGAGGTTAAAGGGAAACTGCCAGCAGAGAACGGCCAGCCCGAGGCGGCGATGGGGGATGATACTTGTCTCATTATAGGCAGCAGCGTTGACCGTCGACAGGAGCGCTTCAGAAGCCAGGAGTTTCAGTACGGCTACGATGTAAACCGGGGCGCCTGCTCCCAGACGTTCGGCAAAATTGCCATTGGGTAGGTCGCGATAAATACGACCGAGGACAACCTCGAACACTCGTCCGATGGACCGGGTCTTCCTCATTTACTTGCTAGTGCCAGCTTTTCCACGACATGATATGTTGACGCTGGAGAGTTTAAAGACAAACTGCCAGCAGAGAACGGCCAGCCCGAGGTGGCGATAGGGGATGAATGATCCTGATCTCATTATAGGCAGCGGCGTTGACCGTCGACAGGAGCGCTTCAGAAGCCAGGAATTTCAGCACGGCTACGACGTAAACCGGGGCGCCTGCTCCCAGACGTTCGGCAAAATTGGCACTAGGTAGGACGCGGTAAATACGATCGAGGACAAACTCAAACACTCGTCCAATGGACAGCGTCTTCCTCATTCATTTGCTAATGCCAGCTTTTCCACGACATGGTGTGTTGACGCTGGAGAGGTTAAAGGGAAACTGCCAGCAGAGAACGGCCAGCCCGAGCTGGCGATAGGGGATGAATGATCCTCGTCTCATTATAGGCAGCGGCGTTAACCGTCGACAGGAGCGCTTCAGAAGCCAGGAATTTCAGTACGGCTACGACGTAAACCGGGGTGCCTGCTCCAAGACGTTCGGCAAAATTGGTATTGGGTAGGACGCAGTAAATACGACCGAGGACAAACTCGAACACTCGTACGGTGGTCCACGTCTTCCTCATTCATTTGCTAGTGCCTGCTTTTCCACGACATGATATGTTGACGCTGGAGAGGTTAAAGACAAACTGCCAGCAGAGAACGGGCAGCCCGAGGTGGCGATAGGGGATGAATGATCCTCGTCACATCATAGGCAGCAGCGTTGACCGTCGACAGGAGCGCCTCAGAAGCCAGGAATTTCAGTGCGGCTACGATGTAAACCGGGGCACCTGCTCCCAGACGTTCGGCAAAATTGGCACTGGGTAGGACGCGGTAAATACGACCGAGGACAAACTCGAACACTCCTCCGGTGGTCCACGTCTTCCTCATTAATTTGCTAGTGCCAGATGTTCCACGACATGGTATGTTGACGCTGGAGAGGTTAAAGACAAACTGCCAGCAGAGAACGGCCAGCCCGAGGCGGCGATGGGGGATGATTCTCGTCTCATCATAGGCAGCAGCGTTGACCGTCGACAGGAGCGCTTCAGAAGCCAGGAATTTCAGTGCGGCTACGATGTAAACCGGGGCGCCTGCTCCCAGACGTTCGGCAAAATTGCCATTGGGTAGGTCGCGATCAATACGACCGAGGACAACCTCGAACACTCGTCCGATGGACCGGGTCTTCCTCATTCACTTGCTAGTGCCAGCTTTTCCACGACATGATATGTTGACGCTGGAGAGGTTAAAGACAAACTGCCAGCAGAGAACGGCCAGCACGAGGTGGCGATATGGGATGAATGATCCTGATCTCATTATACGCAGCGGCGTTGACCGTCGACAGGAGCGCTTCAGAAGCCGGGAATTTCAGTACAGCTACGACGTGAACCGGGGCGCCTGCTCCCAGACGTTCGGCAAAATTGGCACTGGGTAGGACGCGATAAATACGACCGAGGACAACCTCGAACACTCGTCCGATTGACCGGGTCTTCCTCATTCACTTGCTAGTGCCAGCTTTTCCACGACATGATATATTTATTGACGCTGGAGAGTTTAAAGACAAACTGCCAGCAGAGAACGGCCAGCCCGAGGTGGCGATAGGGGATGAATGATCCTGCTCTCATTATAGGGAGCGGCGTTGACCGTCGACAGGACCGCTTCAGAAGCCAGGAATTTCAGTACGGCTACGACGTAAACCGGGGCGCCTGCTCCCAGACGTTCGGCAAAATTGGCACTGGGTAGGACGCGGTAAATACGACGGAGGACAAACTCAAACACTCGTACGATGGACCGCGTCTTCCTCATTCATTTGCTAGTGCCTGCTTTTCCACGACACGGTGTGTTGACGCTGGAGAGGTTAAAGGGAAACTGCCAGCAGAGAACGGCCAGCCCGAGGCGGCGATGGGGGATGATACTCGTCTCATTATAGGCAGCAGCGTTGACCGTCGACAGGAGCGCTTCAGAAGCCAGGTGTTTCAGTACGGCTACGATGTAAACCGGGGCGCCTGCTCCCAGACGTTCGGCAAAATTGCCATTGGGTAGGTCGCGATAAATACGACCGAGGACAACCTCGAACACTCGTCCGATGGACCGGGTCTTCCTCATTTACTTGCTAGTGCCAGCTTTTCCACGACATGATATGTTGACGCTGGAGAGTTTAAAGACAAACTGCCAGCAGAGAACGGCCAGCCCGAGGTGGCGATAGGGGATGAATGATCCTGATCTCATTATAGGCAGCGGCGTTGACCGTCGACAGGAGCGCTTCAGAAGCCAGGAATTTCAGTACGGCTACGACGTAAACCGGGGCGCCTGCTCCCAGACGTTCGGCAAAATTGGCACTAGGTAGGACGTGGTAAATACGACCGAGGACAAACTCAAACACTCGTACGATGGACCGCGTCTTCCTCATTCATTTGCTAGTGCCTGCTTTTCCACGACACGGTGTGTTGACGCTGGAGAGGTTAAAGGGAAACTGCCAGCAGAGAACGGCCAGCCCGAGGCGGCGATGGGGGATGATACTCGTCTCATTATAGGCAGCAGCGTTGACCGTCGACAGGAGCGCTTCAGAAGCCAGGAGTTTCAGTACGGCTACGATGTAAACCGGGGCGCCTGCTCCCAGACGTTCGGCAAAATTGCCATTGGGTAGGTCGCGATGAATACGACCGAGGACAACCTCGAACACTCGTCCGATGGACCGGGTCTTCCTCATTTACTTGCTAGTGCCAGCTTTTCCACGACATGATATGTTGACGCTGGAGAGTTTAAAGACAAACTGCCAGCAGAGAACGGCCAGCCCGAGGTGGCGATAGGGGATGAATGATCCTGATCTCATTATAGGCAGCGGCGTTGACCGTCGACAGGAGCGCTTCAGAAGCCAGGAATTTCAGTACGGCTACGACGTAAACCGGGGCGCCTGCTCCCAGACGTTCGGCAAAATTGGCACTAGGTAGGACGCGGTAAATACGATCGAGGACAAACTCAAACACTCGTCCAATGGACAGCGTCTTCCTCATTCATTTGCTAATGCCAGCTTTTCCACGACATGGTGTGTTGACGCTGGAGAGGTTAAAGGGAAACTGCCAGCAGAGAACGGGCAGCCCGAGGTGGCGATAGGGGATGAATGATCCTGCTCTCATTATAGGGAGCGGCGTTGACCGTCGACAGGACCGCTTCAGAAGCCAGGAATTTCAGTACGGCTACGACGTAAACCGGGGCGCCTGCTCCCAGACGTTCGGCAAAATTGGCACTGGGTAGGACGCGGTAAATACGACCGAGGACAAACTCAAACACTCGTCCAATGGACAGCGTCTTCCTCATTCATTTGCTAATGCCAGCTTTTCCACGACATGGTGTGTTGACGCTGGAGAGGTTAAAGGCAAACTGCCTGCAGAGAACGGCCAGCCCGAGGCGGCGATGCGGAATGATCCTCGTCTCATTATAGGCAGCAGCGTTGACCGTCGACAGGAGCGCTTCAGAAGCCAGGAATTTCAGTACGGCTACGATGTAAACCGGGGCGCCTGCTCCCAGACGTTCGGCAAAATTGCCATTGGGTAGGTCGCGATAAATACGACCGAGGACAACCTCGAACACTCGTCCGATGGACCGGGTCTTCCTCATTCACTTGCTAGTGCCAGCTTTCCCACGACATGATATGTTGACGCTGGAGAGGTTAAAGGCAAACTGCCTGCAGAGAACGGCCAGCCCGAGGCGGCGATAGGGGATGAATGATCCTCGTCACATCATAGGCAGCAGCGTTGACCGTCGACAGGAGCGCCTCAGAAGCCAGGAATTTCAGTGCGGCTACGATGTAAACCGGGGCACCTGCTCCCAGACGTTCGGCAAAATTGGCACTGGGTAGGACGCGGTAAATACGACCGAGGACAAACTCGAACACTCGTCCGGTGGTCCACGTCTTCCTCATTAATTTGCTAGTGCCAGATGTTCCACGACATGGTATGTTGACGCTGGAGAGGTTAAAGACAAACTGCCAGCAGAGAACGGCCAGCCCGAGGCGGCGATGGGGGATGATTCTCGTCTCATCATAGGCAGCAGCGTTGACCGTCGACAGGAGCGCTTCAGAAGCCAGGAATTTCAGTGCGGCTACGATGTAAACCGGGGCGCCTGCTCCCAGACGTTCGGCAAAATTGCCATTGGGTAGGTCGCGATCAATACGACCGAGGACAACCTCGAACACTCGTCCGATGGACCGGGTCTTCCTCATTCACTTGCTAGTGCCAGCTTTTCCACGACATGATATGTTGACGCTGGAGAGGTTAAAGACAAACTGCCAGCAGAGAACGGCCAGCACGAGGTGGCGATATGGGATGAATGATCCTGATCTCATTATACGCAGCGGCGTTGACCGTCGACAGGAGCGCTTCAGAAGCCGGGAATTTCAGTACAGCTACGACGTGAACCGGGGCGCCTGCTCCCAGACGTTCGGCAAAATTGGCACTGGGTAGGACGCGATAAATACGACCGAGGACAACCTCGAACACTCGTCCGATTGACCGGGTCTTCCTCATTCACTTGCTAGTGCCAGCTTTTCCACGACATGATATATTTATTGACGCTGGAGAGTTTAAAGACAAACTGCCAGCAGAGAACGGCCAGCCCGAGGTGGCGATAGGGGATGAATGATCCTGCTCTCATTATAGGGAGCGGCGTTGACCGTCGACAGGACCGCTTCAGAAGCCAGGAATTTCAGTACGGCTACGACGTAAACCGGGGCGCCTGCTCCCAGACGTTCGGCAAAATTGGCACTGGGTAGGACGCGGTAAATACGACCGAGGACAAACTCAAACACTCGTCCAATGGACAGCGTCTTCCTCATTCATTTGCTAATGCCAGCTTTTCCACGACATGGTGTGTTGACGCTGGAGAGGTTAAAGGCAAACTGCCTGCAGAGAACGGCCAGCCCGAGGCGGCGATGCGGAATGATCCTCGTCTCATTATAGGCAGCAGCGTTGACCGTCGACAGGAGCGCTTCAGAAGCCAGGAATTTCAGTACGGCTACGATGTAAACCGGGGCGCCTGCTCCCAGACGTTCGGCAAAATTGCCATTGGGTAGGTCGCGATAAATACGACCGAGGACAACCTCGAACACTCGTCCGATGGACCGGGTCTTCCTCATTCACTTGCTAGTGCCAGCTTTCCCACGACATGATATGTTGACGCTGGAGAGGTTAAAGGCAAACTGCCTGCAGAGAACGGCCAGCCCGAGGCGGCGATGCGGAATGATCCTCGTCTCATTATAGGCAGCAGCGTTGACCGTCGACAGGAGCGCTTCAGAAGCCAGGAATTTCAGTACGGCTACGATGTAAACCGGGGCGCCTGCTCCCAGACGTTCGGCAAAATTGCCATTGGGTAGGTCGCGATAAATACGACCGAGGACAACCTCAAACACTCGTACGATGGACCGCGTCTTCCTCATTCATTTGCTAGTGCCTGCTTTTCCACGACACGGTGTGTTGACGCTGGAGAGGTTAAAGGGAAACTGCCAGCAGAGAACGGCCAGCCCGAGGCGGCGATGGGGGATGATACTCGTCTCATTATAGGCAGCAGCGTTGACCGTCGACAGGAGCGCTTCAGAAGCCAGGAGTTTCAGTACGGCTACGATGTAAACCGGGGCGCCTGCTCCCAGACGTTCGGCAAAATTGCCATTGGGTAGGTCGCGATGAATACGACCGAGGACAACCTCGAACACTCGTCCGATGGACCGGGTCTTCCTCATTTACTTGCTAGTGCCAGCTTTTCCACGACATGATATGTTGACGCTGGAGAGTTTAAAGACAAACTGCCAGCAGAGAACGGCCAGCCCGAGGTGGCGATAGGGGATGAATGATCCTGATCTCATTATAGGCAGCGGCGTTGACCGTCGACAGGTGCGCTTCAGAAGCCAGGAATTTCAGTACGGCTACGACGTAAACCGGGGCGCCTGCTCCCAGACGTTCGGCAAAATTGGCACTAGGTAGGACGCGGTAAATACGATCGAGGACAAACTCAAACACTCGTCCAATGGACAGCGTCTTCCTCATTCATTTGCTAATGCCAGCTTTTCCACGACATGGTGTGTTGACGCTGGAGAGGTTAAAGGGAAACTGCCAGCAGAGAACGGCCAGCCCGAGCTGGCGATAGGGGATGAATGATCCTCGTCTCATTATAGGCAGCGGCGTTAACCGTCGACAGGAGCTCTTCAGAAGCCAGGAATTTCAGTACGGCTACGACGTAAACCGGGGTGCCTGCTCCAAGACGTTCGGCAAAATTGGTATTGGGTAGGACGCAGTAAATACGACCCAGGACAAACTCGAACACTCGTACGGTGGTCCACGTCTTCCTCATTCATTTGCTAGTGCCTGCTTTTCCACGACATGATATGTTGACGCTGGAGAGGTTAAAGACAAACTGCCAGCAGAGAACGGGCAGCCCGAGGTGGCGATAGGGGATGAATGATCCTCGTCACATCATAGGCAGCAGCGTTGACCGTCGACAGGAGCGCCTCAGAAGCCAGGAATTTCAGTGCGGCTACGATGTAAACCGGGCCCCTGCTCCCAGACGTTCGGCAAAATTGGCACTGGGTAGGACGCGGTAAATACGACCGAGGACAAACTCGAACACTCGTCCGGTGGTCCACGTCTTCCTCATTAATTTGCTAGTGCCAGATGTTCCACGACATGGTATGTTGACGCTGGAGAGGTTAAAGACAAACTGCCAGCAGAGAACGGCCAGCCCGAGGCGGCGATGGGGGATGATTCTCGTCTCATCATAGGCAGCAGCGTTGACCGTCGACAGGAGCGCTTCAGAAGCCAGGAATTTCAGTGCGGCTACGATGTAAACCGGGGCGCCTGCTCCCAGACGTTCGGCAAAATTGCCATTGGGTAGGTCGCGATCAATACGACCGAGGACAACCTCGAACACTCGTCCGATGGACCGGGTCTTCCTCATTCACTTGCTAGTGCCAGCTTTTCCACGACATGATATGTTGACGCTGAAGAGTTTAAAGACAAACTGCCAGCAGAGAACGGTCAGCCCGAGGTGGCGATAGGGGATGAATGATCCTGGTCTCATTATAGGCAGCGGCGTTGACCGTCGACAGGAGCGCTTCAGGAGCCAGGAATTTCAGTACGGCTACGACGTAAACCGGGGCGCCTGCTCCCAGACGTTCGGCAAAATTGGCACTGGGTAGGACGCGGTAAATACGACCGAGGACAAACTCAAACACTCGTCCAATGGACAGCGTCTTCCTCATTCATTGGCTAATGCCAGCTTTTCCACGACATGATATATTGACGCTGGAGAGGGTAAAGACAAACTGCCAGCAGAGAACGGCCAGCACGAGGTGGCGATAGGGGATGAATGATCCTGATCTCATTATAGGCAGCGGCGTTGACCGTCGACAGGAGCGCTTCAGAAGCCGGGAGTTTCAGTACGGCTACGACGTGAACCTGGGCGCCTGCTCCCAGACGTTCGGCAAAATTGGCACTGGGTAGGACGCGGTGAATACGACCGCGGACAAACTCGAACACTCGTCCGATGGACCGCGTCTTCCTCATTCATTTGCTAGTGCCTGCTTTTCCACCACATGGTGTGTTGACGCTGGAGAGGTTAAAGGGAAACTGCCAGCAGAGAACGGCCAGCACGAGGTGGCGATAGGGGATGAATGATCCTGATCTCATTATAGGCAGCGGCGTTGACCGTCGACACGAGCGCTTCAGAAGCCGGGAATTTCAGTACGGCTACGACGTGAACCAGGGCGCCTGCTCCCTGACGTTCGGCAAAATTGGCACTGGTTAGGACGCGGTAAATACGACCGAGGACAAACTCGAACACTCGTCCGATGGACCGCGTCTTCCTCATTCATTTGCTAGTGCCAGCTTTTCCACGCCATGGTATGTTGACACTGGAGAGGTTAAAGGGAAACTGCCAGCAGAGAACGGCCAGCCCGAGGCGGCGATAGGGGATGATCCTCGTCTCATCATAGGCAGCAGCGTTGACCGTCGACAGGAGCGCCTCAGAAGCCAGGAATTTCAGTACGGCTACGACGTGAACCGGGGCGCCTGCTCCCTGACGTTCGGCAAAATTGGCACTGGTTAGGACGCGGTAAATACGACCGAGGACAAACTCGAACACTCGTCCGATGGACCGCGTCTTCCTCATTCATTTGCTAGTGCCAGCTTTTCCACGCCATGGTATGTTGACGCTGGAGAGGTTAAAGACAAACTGCCAGCAGAGAACGGCCAACCCTAGGCGGCGATAGGGGATAATCCTCGTCTCATTATAGGCAGCACCGTTGACCGTCGACAGGAGCGCTTCAGAAGCCAGGTATTTGAGTACGGCTACGTCGTAAACCGGGTGGCCTGCTCCCAGACGTTCGGCAAAATTGGCATTGGGTAGGACGCGGTAAATACGACCGAGGAAAAACTCGAACACTCGTCCGATGGACCGCGTCTTCCTTCTTCCTCATTCATTTGCTAGTGCCTGCTTTTCCACGACATGGTACGTTGACGCTGGAGAGGTTAAAGACGAAGTGCCAGCAGAGAACGGCCAGCCCGAGGCGGCGATGGGGGATGATCCTCGTCTCATTCTAGGCAGGTGCGTTGACCGTCGAAAGGAGCGCTTCAGAAGCCAGGAATTTCAGTACGGCTACGATGTAAACCGGGGCGCGTTCGGCAAAATTGGCATTGGGTAGGACGCGGTAAATACAACCGAGGACAAACTCGAACACTCGTCCGATGGACCGCGTCTTCCTCATTCATTTGCTAGTGCCAGCTCTCGTATTTAAACTAGAGCTATTATAGAGAACTATTTATAAGAGTTAATTTGAAGCTGCAAACATGAAATAGTCATAACATGTCATGCATGCAGGGTGTCTCATACTATTCCTGGCCGAATCCAGCCTACCAACGCTCCACGCTCAAAGCTCACTTGACCTGTAGAGGAGTTGGAGTTCCTCTACATGAGCCCCGACCGGCGATGATGGTATGCCACGGAGAGGCGATGACGGTTGCCTATCTCCATGGCCGCGCTGGTGGAACTGAGGCCGGTGCTCCAGGCGCGTGGCCATCTTCGTCATTGTCCACGGCCCGCTACAGTGCCCCCCCCCCCTCAGACGCGGAGCGGCGATAAGGAAGATCGGAGAATCACGTCTATACCGGAGGGAGAGAGCAAGAGTGACCGTGGATGACGCGCACTGCTGGACATGTCCACGGGCGGCACAGCACACGTTGCAGGCAGAGGTCGATGAGTGGGGCGGGAGCGGCCGAGATGAGGTTTGCCAGAGATGAACGTTGACGACGTCGGAGTCGTGGTCTGGCGTTGGAGTCGTGGCCTGGGGTGCCGCAACCGGCACGGGAGCGAGAGCTCATAGGGTCCCAGGAAGTGAGGCTGCGTAGCCGTGAGGACTGCCGAGACGCCGGCTGATGCGTGCCGTGGCGTCGGCTGCCGCGACTGCCGAAACCGGCAGGCGAGCACGTTGCTCAGGTGTCACGGCCGGCAGTGGGTGCGAGTTGAGATGCAGAAATGAAGAAGAGGGTGGTGAGTGTGCCGGGGGCCGTGGACAGCGCAGGTCGGTCCCTGGAAGCCGTGAAGCGATGGTCGGTGGGGTCGAGCGGTGCGGGTCGGTAGCGTGGACGGAAGCGGTCGGCGTTTCGTGCAAGAGGCAAAGGGCGTTATGATGCGGTCGTGATGAGTCGCGTAATGGCGGTGGCTTCCAGGGAGAGCGTGCCGTGGTAGTGCTGGTCGATGGTGTCGTCAGAAATTTAGGATGGTGAAGGGCCGAATTGCGCCGAACTTGATGTTCACCGTTTGGGTCACCAAATGTAGAGGAGTTGGAGTTCCTCTACATGAGCCCCGACCGGCGATGATGGTATGCCACGGAGAGGCGATGACGGTGGCCTATCTCCATGACCGCGCCGGTGGAACTGAGGCCGGTGCTCCAGGCGCGTGGCCATCTTCGTCATTGTCCACGGCCCGCAACAGACCTTTCTAGACACAATCGGACTTCGATCCTTATTGTGAAGGGGCTAATTTTTCATTCACCACATCACCACCGCCAATGGGATAAGGTATGACTTCTGGCCACGAAACTTTCCGTTCATTATCTTCAAATAATGTTGCTGTTGTTGTATTCCATTGTAGCACACACTGTAGTAGTAGCCACAAAAAGATCATTTGTAGCTGTAAACCAGGGTATGTCATAACAGGTCATAGATTATGTTGGCAGTCTTATAATGTCCCTTTGTTGTGCAAAGAATAATTGCCTGCATCAAAATCAGTTCGTAGCTACAAATGAGGAAATAGTCATAGCAGGTCATTCAGGTACCTTAAATTATCCCATAGTAGTTCAAATAGCACTCATAGTCATAAAAAATCAATTTTGTAAACATGGGTTGATTAGAGCTTGTGTATTATGTTAATAAAATTTCCCTTAACAACAATGAAATAGTCATAACAGGTTATAGATCATGCAGGTGCTCACATACTACACATATTACATAGTGGTGCATTTAGCAGTGATAGTCAATTTATAGCTGCAAATGAGGAAATAGTCATAACAGGTCATAAAGCATACAGGTAGTTCCATATCATCCCATAGTAGAGCATAGAGTAGGCATAGTCATACACAGTCAATTTATACCCAATAAGGTAATGGTCATATCAGGCCATAAATCATGGAGGTAGTCCCATGCTATCATATAGTAGTGCACAAACGTCAATTTATAGCTGTAAATCAGAAAATAGTCTATAAGGTCATAAATCATCCAGGTAGTTCCATACCATCCCATAGTAGTGCATAGAGTAGGTATAGTCATAGAAATTCAATATATGACTGTAAATGAGGAAATAGTCGAAACAGGTCATAAATCATGCACATAGTCCCATACTATCACACAGTGTTGCATTGAACACAGAGTCACAAAAAATTAATTTATAACCGTAAACAAGGAAATAGTCATATCACCTCATAAATCATGCATGTAGTCTCATACCATCCCATAGTAGTTTATAGAGTATGCATAGTCACAAAAAGTCAATTTATAGCCATAAACAAGGCAATAGTAAATTCAGGTCATAAAGCATGCAGGTAGTCCCATACCATCCCATAGTAATGCATAGAGTAGGTATAGTCACAGAAATTCAACACATGACTTCAAATGAGGAAATAGTCAAAACAGGTAATAAATCATGCACATAGTCCCATACTATCACACAGTGGTGCATTGAGCAGTGATAGTCACAAAAAAGTCAATTTATGGCCATAAACAAGGAAATAGTCGTATCAGGTCATAAATCATGCAGGTAGTCCCGTACCATCCCATTCTAGTGCATAGAGTTGGTATGGTCAGAGAAATTCAATATATGACTGTAAACGAGGAAATAGTCAAAGCAGGTCGTAAATCATGCAGGTAGTCCCATACTATCGCATAGTAGTACATTGGACAGTGATAGTCACAATAAAATCAATTTATAGCCATAAACAAAGAAATAGTCATATCCGATCATAAATCATGCAGGTAGTCCCATACCATCTTATGGTAGTGCATAGAGTAGGTATAGTCACAGAAATTCAACACATGACTGTAAATGAGGAAATAGTCAAAACAGTTCATAAATCATGCACATAGTCCCATACTATCACACAGTGGTGCATTGAATACTGAGAGTCACAAAACGTCAGTTTATAGCCATAAACAAGGAAATAGTCATATGAGGTCATAAATCGGGCACGTAGCCCCATACGACCCCATGGTTGTGCATAGAGTAGGCATAGTCATATAAATTGAATACATGACTGTAAACGAGGAAATCGTCATAAATCATGCAGGTAGTCCCATACCATCCCATAGTGGTTCATAGAGGATGCATAGTCACAAAAAGTAAATTTATAGCCATAAACAAGGAAATAGTAAATTCAGGTCAAAAATCATGCAGGTAGTCCCATACCATCCCATAGTAGTGCATATAGCAGGTATAGTCACAGAAATTCAACACATGACTGTAAATGAGGAAATAGTCAAAACAGGTCATAAATCATGCACATAATCCCATACTATCATACAGTGGTGCATTGAACAGTGATAGTCACAATAAAGTCAGTTTATAACCATAAAAAGAAATAGTCATATCAGCTCATAAATCATGCATGTAGTCCCATACCATACCATGGCAGTGCATAGAATATGCAGTCACAAAAAAGTCAATTTATAGCCATAAACAAGGAAATAGTAAATTCAGGTCATAAATCATGCAGGTAGCCCCTTACGATCTTATAGTAGTGCATAAAGTAGGCATAGTCATAAAAAGTCAATTTATACCCATAAACAAGGAAATAGGCATATGAGGATGTAGGTCGTAGAGGTAGTCCCATACTATCACATACAGAGCACTGAGCAGTGATAGTTACAAGGAAGTCAATTTTTTGCTATAAACAAGGAAATAGCTCTCGCAGGTCATAAATCATGCAGGTAGTCCCATACCATACCATAGTAGTGCATAAAGTAGGTATAGTCACAGAAATTCAACACTGGAAATGACTGTAAATGAGGAAATAGTCAAAACAGGTCATAAATCATGCATGTAGTCCCATACTATCCCATAGTAGTTCATAGGGTATGCAGTCACAAAAAAGTAATTTATAGCCATAAACAAAGAAATAGTAAATTCAGGTCATAAATCATGCAGGTAGTCTCATACCATCCCATAGCAGTGGATAGAGTAGGTATAGCCACAGAAATTCAACACGTGACTGTAAATGAGCAAATAGTCAAAACAGGTCCTAAGTTGTGCATGTAGTCCCATACTCTCACATAGTAGTGCATTGAACAGTGATAGTCACAAAAAAGTCAATTTATAGCCATAAACAAGAAAATAGTCATATCAGGTCATAAATCATGCAGGTAGTCCCATACCATCCCATAGTAGTGCATAGAGTAGGTATAGTCACAGAAATTCAACACATGACTGTAAATGAAGAAATAGTCAAAACAATATAATAGCGAATAATAGGAAATAGTCATATCAGGTCATAAATCATGCAGGTAGTCCCATAGTATTCCATGGCAGTGCATAGAGTAGGCATGGTCACAAAAAAGTCAATTTATGGCTGTAAACCAGGAAATAGTCAAAACAGGTCATAAATCTTGGAGGTGGCCCCTTACCACCCTATAGTGTGCATAGAGTAGGCATAGTCATAAAAAAGTCAATTTATACCCATAAACAAGGAAATAGGCATATGAGGGTATAAGGGTATAATATGAGGCATAACGACGGGAAAACCTGTAGAAGGGCATCATGGCAATGTACCCCAACGTAAGACCCAACATAAGACCCACCCTAACATGACCTAGAATAATGTAACGACCAGAAGGACAGTGTGGTTATAGATTACCTGATCAACAAACACCAGAAGAAACAGAGGATTCAACCTAGCCTAACCTGCCACAAGCTAACCTAACCCAACCTACCCTAACCTGACCTAAGCTAACCTAACCTAACCGAAAATAATCTAACCCAACCTAACCTAACCAAAGGTAACCGAACCCAAGCTACCCTAACCTAACCATGACCTAGCATAACCTAAGGAATAGAAGGACATTGGGGTTAGTGATTACTGAACAACAAACCTAACCCAAGCTAACCTAAGCTGATGTAACCCAAGGCAATCTAACCTAATCCAACCCAACTGTACCTAACGTAACCAAACTAAACTACACCAACCTGAATATAACGTAAGCCAACATAACCTAAGCTAAGCTAACCCAATGTAACCTAACCTAACCCAGCTTAACATGACCTAGCATAGCCTAAGGACTATAAGCACATTTTGGTTAGTGATTACCTGCTCACCAAACAGCAAAAGAAACAAAGGGCTCAATGTAACTTATTCTGCCCAAACCTAACCTAACCTAACCACACCAACCCCAACCTAATGTACCCAAACATACCTTACCTAATCCAATGTAACCTAACCTTAACCACCCTGACCCAACGTAACCTAACAATCTAACCCAGCGAAACCTAACCTAATGTAACCTAACCTAACCCAACCCAACCTAGCCTAACCCAACCCAACCTAGCCTAACCCAACATAACCTTACCTGACCCAACCCAACCCAACCTAACCTTACCTAACCTAACACAATCTAAGGAGCAGCTTTTTCTGTCGTTATTAATTATCTTGTACATTTTAATCCTTATCGCACAACATTTAATTCCTTTGCCATTACAATTAATCCTTCTATAATTTTTATCGTCATTTCACTCGATTTAATCCCCTTGTCACACAATGGAATCCACTTGACTATTCGCAGCTTTCGTGATTTTTTGGGGTTGTTTTGGGACCACTCCTATGTCAGTGGGTACTACCCATCCCTTTCATTAAAATATATATTTATTTTCATGTCAACCAGAATTGCCCATGCTTTTCATTAAAAATTCGGGATCTGTACTGTAATTGGATACTGTGGAACTGTCAACCTGGATTATGATATTGTAGGGCTCTTCCCATGTGCACTGGTAATACACATGCTTTTCATTAAAAGTTCCACACATTCCATTCCACTGAATTCAATCTCACAGCTTTAATATACTACAGACAAAAGCTAGAAAGTGCGTCGATCGGGAATGGAACCCCGTTTAACCACTTGGAAGGCACCTATGCTAGCCGCTATACCACCGACGCGACGGTTGATGTAATATCACGTTTCGTTCCCCTTCATACATTTCCATCTCCACTGAATTCGATCTCACAGCTTTAATATACTACAGACGAAAGGTAGAACGTGCGTTGGCCGGGAATGGAACCCGGGTCAACCACTTGGAAGGCAGCAATGCTAGCCACTATACCACCGACGCGACGGTTGATGTAATATCATATTTCCTCCCCCTCCATGCATTTCCATCTCCACTGAATTCGATATACGGGCGACCACTAAGGCGCCACAGAAAGGCCACGCCTCTTCATTTTTCGTCCGCTTTGGCCGACGGAATGCCACTGTGGTGGAACACAGGGGTGGCATTCACTGCATTGCTCTATAGACGAAAGCGTCGTGGGTGAACGCAATGTGTTCTGCTCACAGGTCACCGCACACATGACCTTAAAGATCGTCGCGTCCGTGATCGGCGGCCAAACCTTCGTAAAGAACGCGTTTGCTCTATCTCTGCGCCATTTTGGACGTATTTCAATCTCGGTAATTATTTTTATTAGATAATACCGCAGTAAAACACGCAGTTTTTTACATGAGGGCTCGTACTCTGTTGACCGCTTCCAACGATGTGATGACGACCCCGCGTTAATACACGCTGAGCTGGTGTGATAGTTAAATTCTGCTTCCAAACACTTTTCAGTAGAAGTTTTATTTTTTAGCGTTTTAAACTGTTTTCAAAAGATGATTCGTAAGATTCGTGGATTCGAAGAACCTTCCTTGGATTCGGATTCGCAAAATTCTGGATTCGTCCTATCTCTAGTAGTTACAAAAATAGAAGGTTTTCGTCGCCCTTATATGGGTGGGAGCATGATAATCGTCCGCTATGACCGGGCGCCGGAAATGTGCCTCTCCTCTGCCGCTCGCTCGCAATGTGGCATCGGGCGTCGCCAAGTCCGAACTGGCCTGAATAATAGTAATTCATTCACTCCCTCCAAAGCTGTTGATGACGAAACTACACGGCTGTCTGCCTTGGTGGGCCCTATGACGCTTTCATGAGGTTAAATGCAGGCAACATGGGGGGATAAACACATTGACACAAACTCTCTGCGAACGTGTGACAATTACTGAGCAATGTGAAATCACCTACCTTTTGTTAGGACATGTTTCTATGTGCAGGCATGTTTGTTGAGAGCATAAAATGAGATATTGAGATATAGTTCGCTTTAATACTGCAAATAATTTGACAGGTGGAGAGAGGAGAGCAGGAAGGAGTGGGGAAACAGGGGGGTTAGTATGCGCCCTGGGCCGACTTCAGGTTCAAGAGAATTCACTGATTTTTCCACCCTTTCTCTATAGGTACAATAAGTGCTCGATCCTGTACTCTGCCTTGTGTCACACGTTACTGCATATCTTGCAGTTCCATTAAAGGAAGACACACACAATTACACATCCTATGGTGCTGTCTAACAAAGTGCTTCACAACACAGGTGGAATAACAGTGGGGACAATTAGGTATCCCTGCCGTACGGAGGAACGTACTGGCACTGGATTTGTACACTGATTATTTACAATTAGTTTCGTTGTCACATTCAAATAACACAGTCTTACGCGAACCGTGAAAGCCGGCTCAAATTTCATTGCTTCCATTACTGTGAACAAGAAGAGGTGACAAACCCTTTCGAATGCCTTCGTCCAGTGTCCTTGCAGCACTGCTACGTGATCTCATTGCGTTCTGCCAATGTCGAACATATTTCGTAAAACATGAATGTTCGTCTGAATGTTCCTTCCTAATGGCGCATATCTGATGATCTCCCACAAGTCCTCTCGCAACAGAGTGGAGTCTCGATGCTAGTACCTTGGCAAACACCTTGCAGTCTACGCTCGACAAAGTTATCGGCCCGTAGTCTATCACCTTAGGCACTTTTCTTTCGGGCACTTGCTTTGGAATAAGTACAGTATGGGACTTTCTGAAAGAGGGGGGGTGGCACTCCATTTGCCTCCGCTCCAGGATATATTTGCAGTACTATCACTGATATATAATGTATATACCTGATATAGAAATCCGCCTCGATATCATCCGGAACGGGTGTCCGATTCCTCTTCAGTGTACTTAATGCCTGTCTAACTTCATCAAGTGATAAAGGTCTTTCAAGAATATCTTGATTATCACTCGACAACTGCGGAACACGTGTTCATAGGCATTCTTTCACACCCGAATCTCGTTTGTCTATCGTTCTTCCTATCAGTTGAGCATAGTATTCCTCGAAAGTGTTCTTTGTTTTATTTTCGCTGGATAAGATATGATTTGGCTGTCTTCTTCTACCACAGTAGCTATTTTCATTATGAAGTATTCTTGTTAATTTCATAAAAACACTCGCTGGGCGTCTCGTCTGGCAGATATTATTGTAACCATGAGCTCACCTTTGCCACCTCATATTTGTGGTCTGCTATTAAATTCCGTTCCAACGTTTGGCGTTTTTATCCGTTCAAAAAAAGCCCCTGAATTTCTTTGTTCAATCTCTATCAGTCTTTGCAGGTTGTACTCCAGTTCTTTTTCTCGGTGTTTTGCATCGAAGGCCAGCATGTTGCTGCGTTCTATTGCGAATGCTCGTAGCTTAACCTTGAATTCTTCCGATCAGTTTCGTAGCCAGACCTCCAAGGTAGGGGGGGGGGCGTCTCGATCCGAAAACTCGCCCGCCCCCCCGCTGATCCTGTGTGCGACAACACACACTGCACACTGCAAACTGAGGATGAAAAAAAAGGAACGAAAATAGTTGATTTGGACGTTCACAATACGATTACATGTATAGGCTGTCATGACCAATGAGGTGGTGTCACGAGATTGGAAGCATTTTGAAAAGCTCATACTTTGAAAACCATTCAAGAGTGCTTCTAAGACAGACGCCATGAACTGCAAGAACTTTCGCGATCGTCACACTTGTTCCCCCATATATTATGTTCTCCTCCGATTTGCACGATTTGTGCAGGTCGGTCATTGGCAGGTAGGGGGGGGCTCGAGCCCCACCTAGCCTCCCCGTGGCTACGCCACTGCTTCCGATGCTTCGCTCCAGCTGGATTGTCCTGTCATAATTTCAGCACTCTCGTCTGTTTGTGTCTACAAATTTTGTCTACAAAATTTGTAAGTTTCTTACCTCCAAGGAGTGTCCACATTTAGCTGCCATGTTTCCCATCCATTTCGTTGTTTGCGTTCCGGTCTCGTGTTGCGTAATGTTACTGAAACGACGCAGTGTTCGCTAAAATACGAATCCACTCCGCTGAATTCGCCGTCGAAGCTTTAATATAACACAGACAAAAGCTTGAACTTCCGTCGGCCGGGAATCGAACCCGGGTCAACTACTTGGAAGGCAGCTATGCTGGCCACTGTACCACCGACGCGACGGTTGATGTGGTAACATGTTCCCTTCCCCCTCCATGCACTTCCATCTCCACTGATTCCGCCGTCGAAGCTTTAATACAACACAGACAAAAGATTGAACTTGCGTCGGCTGGGAATCGAACCCGGGTCAACTGCTTGGAAGGGAGCTATGCTAGCCACTATACCACCGACGCGACGGTTGATGTAGTAACATGTTCCGTTCCCCCTCCGTGCACTTCCATCTCCACTGATTCCACCTTCGAAGCTTTAATACAACACAGACAAAAGCTTGAACTTGCGTCGGCCGGGAATCGAACCCGGGTCAACTGCTTGGAAGGCAGCTATGCTAGCCACTATACCACCGACGCGACGGATGATGTTGTAACATGTTCTGTTCCCCCTCCGTGCACTTCCATCTCCACTGATTCCGCCGTCGAAGCTTTAATACAACACAGACAAAAGCTTGAACTTCCGTCAGCCGGGAATCGAACCCGGGTCAACTGCTTGGAAGGGAGCTATGCTAGCCACTATACCACCGACGCTTTTTTTTTCCACCAGGTACTCACGTTTATTTACAAACATTAAAATAAGCTATGACTGTACAGTGTTAATGAGTGATGTATGATGAATGAATGATGCACACCGTAGCATCCAAATACACAGGATACAAAAAAAATACATTGTACACAACACACAGGTTACACAGGTCACATACAGAGAGTAAAAATTTACATACACACAGGATAGAAAAAAATACATGGTACACAACGCACAGGTTAAACACGTCACACACAGAGAGTAATAATTTACATAGAGGACAGCGATTCACACAGATGCTCTAACCACGGTGGTGCTTCCAAATGCTGCATGCAGCATAGCTTCAGCTGCGTTATTTCTACTTTAAAATACTGCATGGGCGACGCCAATGGCTCTTCATTTCTGTCTGCCATACGCAGCTTCCACAAGCAATACATAGCTATCAGCATGATAATATCGTAGCGTATATCTTCATTCGGATGTAAAGGTAGGAATCTGATTGTATGTGGGTTCAGAGAGAGGCGTTTATTCAGTACTTTAATCTGTATGTCATCCCAGAAAAACTGTGCTTCCGTACAATCAAGAAAGATGTGGTCAACGGTTTCAGGAACTTTGCAAAACCTGCAGTTGGCAGACCATGGAACATATATGCCTTTCTGTTCCAACCATGCTTTCACAGAGAGCGTTGATGTATGAAGCTTGAAAAAGAATGTTTTCATATTCGGCTTTATGTGCATGCGTTTGACCCTGTGTAAAACGTCCGCTCCAGGCCACTCAGACGGAATTTGCAGGTAAATTGGCACGGGAAACAAGGTATCTATCAAATGGGCTGCCAACACTTTCTTTGAAACCGAAAAGAGTTAATCTGGGGTAAACCTGACTTTTAGAAAGTTGACGCAGTCCACGACCTCCTGATAAAACCCTGTCAACTGAAAGCCTTGCTCGTGGAAGCCAACATATATATCAGGCATATAGTTGTAGGCTACTGCTCTCTTCACGGCGTCTAATAGGGGGTGCACAGACTGCCTATAAAACCAGAGTCTCATAATTAGCTGCTTTACAAACAAGTGCTGTAGACCTAAACCTCCATCCTTGACTTTCTTGAAAAAGTTTTCTCGGCGCATTCTTTCAAATGTTGAGCACCATATCGTGGTGGCAAACACGCGATGGCATGCATGTACGATTTTACGGGAACACTGAAGTACTTGCAAAATGTATACCATTTTCGCCACCAAAAACACATTGCAAACTGAAGCCCGCTGGAATATTGACAGTTCCTTGCCTCTCCAAGTGAATGCATGCTTTTTCATCTTATCAATTCTTTCTGACCACATCCTGTTTGTGTTTCTACTTGCGTGTAATGGCACCCCCAGGTAGTCCGGGTTGCTCGTCTGCCACTTGATATTGCAAAATATTTCTGGAGTTGAACCCCAAAGCCCACACCATACTCCTAAAGACTTCTCTTTGTTTACTTGAGCTCCAGAAGCTGCACAA
Organism: Ornithodoros turicata; assembly: GCF_037126465.1. Classification (NCBI taxonomy): domain Eukaryota; kingdom Metazoa; phylum Arthropoda; class Arachnida; order Ixodida; family Argasidae; genus Ornithodoros; species Ornithodoros turicata. Next base: position 219,466,171 of record NC_088201.1, read on the forward strand.
AACAAGTCGACCTGCTCCATTATTTTTTCGACACTTCTCTTATCTTTCACCAAGAACGCAACGTCATCTGCATAAGCCACAACTTTAACTTCAACACCACCCAGCTGAAAGCCATGAACGTCATACTGACAGATTACGTGTCTACACAACGGTTCTAAGTACAAATCGAAAAGTAAAGGCGATAAAGGACAACCTTGCCGGACCGAAGCTCCAAGCGCAATCGGGGTGGCAATGAATCTATTCACCACAAGGCTCGTTGCAACTAGTTTGTAGCACAACTGGATGCGATTTACAAACCTATCTCCCATGTTGACATGACGCAGCAATGCGAACAGGTATGTATGACAAACTCTATCGAAAGCTTTCGAAAGATCCAACTGTAGCATCGCCACATGCCCACCCTCATATCTGCACCAGTCCAACACCGTACGAACTAGATGTATATTGGTTTGTATTCTTCTATTCTTGATGGCACACGTTTGATGTTCCCCTACTAGATGGGGCAACACAAATTGCAGACGTGCAGCAAGCACTTTAGCGAAAATTTTGTAGTCCACATTGCAGAGGGTAATAGGCCTATAGTCAGTCACTTTCGGAGTGGACCCCTCAGCTATTTTCTTCGGGATTAATACAGTGTGCGACCTCCGAAAACTGAGAGAAAAAATGCCCTTTTCCTCCGCTTCTGCATAAAGATTAAGTAAAACAGGCGTGAGCAGCTCTACGTACTTCTTGTAGAACTCCGCTCCCAAGCCATCCGGCCCGGGAGTTCGGTTGAAAGCTAACTCTTTGATTGCACACTGTAGTTCTGTTGCTGCAATGTCTGACCCTAACATTTCTTTCTCCTCCTCACTTAGCTTTGGCATGGTTGCAATGTACCTATTTATCAAACTCTCATCGACTTTTCGTGCTGTTTGTCCAAACAAACTCTTATAGTAATCGACGAATATCTCCCTCACTTTCTCAGAGTCACCCACTACTTTACCCCCGTGCTCTAAACTTTCAATGCGCCCACTACGCGTCTGCTTCCTCTCTGTTGCCAAATAGCTTTTGTTTGGCGTTTCATCCGGCAAATATCTCTTTGTTCGACATCTAACCCTTGCGCCTTCATACCTATGTTCGCTGAAAAGGCCGAGCCGGAGCTCGATTTCCTTTATATCGTCAAAACATGTGCCTGGGTTTTTCGCATCAAGCTGTACCAGACTGCGATGAGCTTCTTTCAATTTGGTTTCTTCACACATTCCTTGATATGCTATTATATTACTCCTCTCAATCGCGTAACCTCTAACCTCCTGCTTGAAGATTTCCCACTTTTCAGCCCAGCCTAAGGGATCCTGGGCAAGACATGCAAGCTTTCGTCGTATGTAATCATCGAAAACAGAGTCCTGTAAAAGCTTCGAATTCATTTTCCATAGCTTCCACGTCTTTGGAGTGTCTTGGGCCGTTTCGGGATTTCCAATTGTTGCCACTACGAGACAATGATCGCTGAAGTGGACTGGGAAGACTTGGTATTTCGTCACCTCTCTGAGTTTGTTGGCGGAATAGTATATGCGATCCAATCTAGCGTGTGAGTTCCTTTGAAAATGTGTGTATTTAATTGTGTCTGGTGTACTATATTCTGCAGCATCAATCAAATTATGAGTTTCTACAATGTATTGCAGACACTCGGCACTATCACCTTCAAGATTTCGGAACGTGGTTCTGTCACTCGCTGAGAGGACGCAATTAAAATCTCCCAGAAACACCATGTTATATTGGTCATCAAAATATTGTCTGGTCGATTCGAAGAACGCACAGCGTTGATTCTTATCATTTGGAGCATATACGACTAAAAACCTCCAAAGTTCCCCCCTAATGTCTACATCTAGCATTGCTGACCTACCATCTGCATCTACGGCATGGTATACATGGGTATAGGAAAGCCTTCTCTTAATGAAAAGCATGACACCAGCAGAATATCCAATGGAATGGCTAACGAGCACTTCGTATTGATTCATGAAATACTGCGATAGCATTTGTTCGGTGTCCCGCTGGGACTCAATTTTCGTCTCTTGAATAGCAAGAATGTCAATTTGAGGAAACCCATCCAGTAGCCTTCTGAGTTGGTATTGTTTCTTTTTAGAGTTCAACCCTCTAACATTAAGGGTTGCAATGACCAAATGACCCACAGCCATGATTTCTATGCTTCAATAGTGATTATGTACAGGGTGTGTGCAGAAAAACATGACCCGCATTTTGGCACATATCTTGTTGCCTACCTAACTAACGAACTTCCGGTGGCGCACGATGGCGCATTTATGCGTGCGAAATCTGTAGAAAAATTGTGGAAGCCATACCCAGCTTAAAAAATAAACGGAACAACGAAAACGTCGGCTTCCGTGCATCAGAATAGGACAACATGGTGGGCAACAGGGTGTATATGAAAGGGCAACATGGTGCACGTAGGAGAGTTGTGTTCAAGTACCGCTAGGGGAGCTATCGGTGCATAAATCGAAACGATATCCCACATGGATGCTAATCGGCAGTGCCCCTAGCGGTGCCTGCACATAACTCTTATGAGACCGAAATACACTACCATGCAGTGTCATGACCGCCCTATTCTAATGCATGGAAGCCCATGTTTTCGCGCTTTGTTTATTTTTTTACATTGAGTATGGCTTCCAGGATTTTTTTGTAGCTTTCGCACGCATAAATACGCCGTCGTGCGCCACCGGAAGTTCCTCGGCTAAGTAGACAACAAGTTACATGTAAAAATGCGGGTCATGTTTTTCTGCACACACCCTGTATTTACTTATCAAATCAAATCACTTATGAAATCACTTTAGTGAACTGGAAGAGCAGCTTAAGCTTACCGACTTTGGAGGAATCTAGCTGCGCATCCTGCTAACACAACACTGAGGTAATCCAATCTCCCCAACACACTATGCTGACAAAAACCCAATATCGTCAAGAACAGAGCGGTCCACTTCAACAATCTTCGGAGGCATTGTCGCCGGCGCCGACTTCCTTCCCTTCTTCCTCTTTGGTGTGATGCAGAAATCATCTTCTATCTCTTCGGTCGCTTCATTTCCAGATCCTTCTAAACCCGACGAGGCTGTATCTTGACGCTCCTGGAGAACGCTTTTCTCCTCTTCTTGTTGAGGGTCACCCATTGCTGGAGCAACGGGCGTGCCTGCTTGGGAAGCTACTGTCGCCGCAGCAGGTGCAGCAGCAGACGAAGGAACAGGAGCGGCAACAGGTGCAGCTCCATCAGCATCGTCGTCGCATTCCATGTTGTGCTGACTGTCCTGGCTTCCATGTTGTTGACGAACCCTTGACGCGTATGTCCCAACGCACTCATCTTCCTCGTGTCCAAAACGGCGACACGTTTTGCACCAAGGGGTGTGACATTGCTTCCTAATGTGCCCCACGCCTTTACACCGTAGGCACAATGGCGGTCGCCCTGGTATTGCCACAAGAACTTGACAACCGCACACATACATCTGGTGCGGCAAGCTGTCCGCAGTTACACCATTTTGCAGTGTAATTACCACTTGCCGAGTCGTCGACTCAGCTCCTTCAAAGAATGAGTCCTTCCACTTTTCTCTGACAATGTTTGTCACAACGCCGTATCTTTCAAGCGCTGCTTCGATTGCCTCGTCAGGTACATGTTAAGGGAGCCAATGCATTTTGATATGAAGCTCTTTCTTATGCGGATCAATGAGCACACATCGTATCTCTTTCACCGCTACTTCGCTGAGATTAAGAAACTTATCCTTTGCACTCACGCTACTAAAGGTCAGGGCCCAAAGGTGGTTGAACAGAAACGGACCGACCGATGTGACCTCGCTCCGAACAACTTTGCCCTTCAAAGCGTCACTAAAATGGCCAATGTTGTATGGCCTCCCAGTTGGATCAGCATGTAGAAAAACGGTATTTAACGCTACAGTACCTGATGGAATCGTTGGCAGAATCATTTTGTAACCTTCCACCGACGCGACGGTTGATGTAGTAACATGTTCCGTTCCCCCTCCGTGCACTTCCATCTCCACTGATTCCGCCGTCGAAGCTTTAATACAACACAGGCAAAAGCTTGAACTTGCGTCGGCCGGGAATCGAACCCGGGTCAACTGCTTGGAAGGCAGCTATGCTAGCCACTATACCACCGACGCGACGGTTGATGTAGTAACATGTTCCGTTCCCTCTCCGTGCACTTCCATCTCCACTGATTCCGCCGTCGAAGCTGTAATGTAACACAGACAAAAGCTTGAACTTGCGTCGGACGGGAATCGAACCCGGGTCAACTGCTTGGAAGGCAGCTTTGCTAGCCACTATACCACCGACTCGACGGTTGACGTAGTGACGTGTTCCCTTCCCCCTCCGTGCACTCATCCGTATTATCTCGTCCCTATCCTTTCCCGCCGGTGGGTGATCCCAATTTCCCTACGAATATGAGTAAGGCTTCTCTGCTATGTGTTATAATGTAAATACGAAGTTTGGGTTTGTATATGTATGCATACTATATGCATTTTCAATTGATGATATCAATGGCCCGCCCAGAAAAAGGGAGCGCTGTTGGAGGAAAGCTGGGTATCTTCTGCATCACCCCCAAAAGCCGAGCCAAGTCAAAGGACGCAGAAAGCGATCAAACGAGACCTCCTCCACTACCAAATCTAGATCACGACCTACTAGATTATAACGAGCATGTCATTATCGACAGCTCCAATGAGGAGCTTGTCCGCACGATTCGCTAGGGGCGCTACTCACCAGCCCGCGGGATCTACATCACGATTGGACAATGAAAATTTGAATTTTGAACGCGCAGAAGCGGACGTAGGACTACCGTAGCAGACGACGCCAACAGCTCCTATGAAAACGTGTTGAATAATGATTATAATCAACTTTAGAAAGGAGCCTCCTCATGGGGGACATCCACCGCTTGTACAAAAATACTAAGCTAAGCTAAAGTATTGCCGAAATTGAGGAAGCAATAACCGGGCCGATGAGTAGGGTCTCCGCTAGGTTCCAAATGCGGCGCTGGGAAGGGGTGCCTATGACATGGTCGTCATCATCTAGTAGGTCGTAATCGAGACAGACGGAAGGACGGGCATTCCCTATATTCTGTACCCTGCGACTCGATGTACAAAAGAAGGATGCAAAGAGAAAGGTCGTATAAAGTGCACAGAATGATACGCTTTTATATTTGCAAGGTAAAAACTGAGTTCATGACTTTGATAATCCCTACCACTAATGTCCACACACGTGGACACTTTAGTTCTGCCTGAAAGACACGAGCTGTGCCTTTCTTGTTTCGTTGGTTGATTGATAATGTCATCTGTGTCATAACATTCGTCAGCGAGTTAACACATTTTTTCATCTTCCATATTGATTGTGTAGAGGCAGCTACCAAAAAAGGAGCAAGTTCCTCAGCGAGTTACTGAAACTGAAACGTAACGAGTTGTGTTAAAGGTTACAGAAACAATGAGTTATCTCAACACCCGAACACACCTATACACTTTGCACATTGCATGCACTTTGTTTCACCCTCCTCAAAATGAAATACATTCCTTAAATGCTGGTTCTAACGTGTGAATGACGTAACACTTGCGTCGCAGGCACATTTTTTGCAACAAGCACTATCCCTCGCGAGTCGAGAACCGTTGTGGGAAATGGACGGTTCTCGAGAGCCTCGTTATCATGAGATCGATTTGCAATGGCAGTAAAATGTAATGAGAATATGTGTCGCCATTAACGCAGGAGTCTCACTGAAACCATAAAATAATTTACACATATCTCTTATCACTGGTGTTGCTTGATCTGTGCGGAGGTGCGGAGGAAGCAACGTTACCCCATCAGGGAGGGGGGGATCTATTCATTTTCAGAGGAAAGAAATGAAGTGAAATCTCAAATGAAGGGAAACGCGACCCGTATATGCTACGGGAACGCTGTGGATTACGATCAGCTGACGTGGTCGCCGGCACGTAATAGTAGGTGGGAAAATCCATCCATGTTACGTACATGGTACCGACCTGTGCACGTGTGCTACATGGCCTACATGGTACCTCAGACGTTCGGCAAAATTGGCAGTGGGTAGGACGCGATAAGTACGCGGCCTGCCCGAGGCGGCGATTGGGGATGATCCTCGTCACATTATAGGCAGCGGCGTTGACCGTCGACGGGAGCGCTTCAGAAGCCAGGAATTTGAGTACATCTACGACGTAAACCAGGGTGCCTGCTCTCAGACGTTCGGTAAAATTGGCAATGGGTAGGACGCGATAATGATCCTCGTCTCAGTATAGGCACCGGCGTTGACCGTCGACGGGGAGTGCATCAGAAGCCAGGAATTTGAGTACGGCTACGACGTAAAAACCGGGCCGCTTGCTCTCAGACGTTTGGCAAAATTGGGATTGGGTAAGACGCGATAATTACGCGGCCTGCCCGAGGCGGCGATAGGGGATAATCCTCGTCTCATTATAGGCAACGGCGTTCACCGTTGACCGGAGCGCTTCAGAAGCCAGGTATTTGAGTACGGCTACGACGTAAACCGGGGCGCCTGCTCCCAGACGTTCGGCAAAATTGGCATTGGGTAGGACGCGGTAAATACGACCGAGGACAAACTCGAACACTCGTCCGATGGACCGCGTCTCCCTCATTCATTTGCTAGTGCCTGCTTTTCCACGACATGGTGTGTTGACGCTGGAGAGGTTAAAGACAAACTGCCAGCAGAGAACGGCCAGCCCTAGGCGGCGATGGGGGATGATCCTCGTCTCATTATAGGCAGCACCGTTGACCGTCGACAGGAGCGCTTCAGAAGCCAGGTATTTGAGTACGGCTACGTCGTAAACCGGGTCGCCTGCTCCCACACGTTCGGCAAAATTGGCATTGGGTAGGACGCGGTAAATACGACCGAGGAAAAGTAGTAATGTAACAACCCAAGATTTACACAGAAAATCCACGGCAAGTATTGCACATTTTACTTTAAATTATTTTAAAATTACTTTAAATTTTTAAAAAAAATTTAAATTTTTAAAATTTTGAAATTTGGCAAAATCTGACTCAGTGCAATACTTGCCGTGTAAAACTCGGGTTGTAGGAAATAAAAAACTAGATAGAAAGGAAGCAGACAGTAGGAAATGATTTATTTGAAAATCAACGACGCCATCTTGAAGAAATCCCGCCTGTGCGGGCGACTGGAGCACGACGGTTGCAGAGGCAGGTGGCACGCTAGTTCCAAGGCATCACACCAGATGGCGCCAGCATCGTAGCTCTATACGAGAAAGAGAACATGAAAGTACTAGCGACACGTAAAAATGGCAACACTGCTCGACAAGTCTAAGCATGCCAGAGCGCGGGGAAAAGGCCTAACCGCTACTGCTAAACAGCACGGAGAAAACACTACACATAGGGGGGAAAGGCTTAAGGCAATCGACAAGGCCTAACCACAGCGTCACAACACTTCGCGGCTAACACAAGGCGGGAACCACACGATGGTAAACGTGCGTCAACAGGCTTGGACACCGCTAAACAAGTCTAAACATGCGAGAAAAGGCTTAACACGAGCACGGTAAAACAACGCGCAAACATCGGTAAATCACTCACCTTTTTTCCCCGCTGCGACGGAGCGTCCGCTCTCGTCGACAGCCAGGGATCAAGTGACGACGGAGCGAACGACCGCACGTCTTCTCCCAACGAGAGCCAGAGGTGGACTGACGTAAGCGCCACTCTACGGGTGCTACGCATGCGCGCGCTCCTAGCGCCCTCTGCTCCACCCGACCGCGCATGCGCGCGCGCGCGCGCGCTCCTAGCTCTCTCTGCGCCGCCCGCGGGTGTTTTCGGTTTCGGCTCTCCGCTGCGCGCGCGCGCGCTCCTAGCGGCGACGGGTGGCTTCTGACTTCCGGTTTTACTCTCGTTTCTTTGCGCGCGCGTTTATCTGTATAAAGGCAGCGCGCACCGCGCTCGCGTCATCACTACGTGAATATGTTCAGCTACCACTCTTTACAAAATTGTTCCCGCACCCACGCTTCTTGGGAAGAAGTGGAGAAGGAATGTTTCAACAGCGAAAGTCCCCGCAACGAGCTCGTCATCACTGCTTTTCGCTACGTGATAGACATGGTAGGCTTTGGCAATATAGGAGAGATCTCGCCGGGGCCGCTGCAGGAGATGGTGCGTCGAATTTACGCCCGTTACAAGAACGTCTGCATAACGGTTCCGGACGGACCCCTGGGACTAATGAGCGAATTTGTGAGCTTGTCCAACGCAGAATTCAACTACATCGCTGCAGACATCGTGGACCTTCTCGCTCGTGCCATCGCTCATATTAAGCACGCTCTACGGAAGCAGCGACATTTGCAAGCAGTCTACATCGCCAACTTTGTCATTGATTTATTGAAATACCGCTTAGTTATTGACATGCAACGCATTAAACAGTCCGAATAACGTTGACGAGACTCTGTCTTTTCTTTCACTGAAACATGTTTATTGAATACAAACAAAGGAGTTGGACGATAGATGCCTGCCCCCTCCCCCCTCCCTGACTTGTCTGATCTAACGAACAGAACGAGATGATCAGACGTGTCAGAAAAGGGGAATCTTCATCGCAGCGTCGTCATTGCACGGGTCACGGTACCAGTACGATGACGGTATGGTCATTCTTTTCGTGCACCCATTCCGCTACCGCACTGCCACGATGACCCCTGCTTCTCCTGTTTGCGAGAGAGAGAGAGAGAGAGAAGCATATCTCGACTACAACTTTTATTCTCGATTACATGCGCGTGCAGCTCTTTGTTCCGCGGTTACTCGATCCCTGACGACGACGCTCTCGGGCTCTCTTCCGGGTTTTCCGATGCTGCACAAAGAGAGAGCACTATCGTAATCCTATACGCGTCAAAACACTAGGAAAGCTTACCGTATTCACAGCTTCCATAAGGGAAGGAGTGTACGGAATCCACGAGATAGCGCTTGTCGTCGTAGGGGACCAAGCTCTTCTTGAGTCTCGAAATGGTGTACATTGTTTGCTTTATACTCTGGATGGTGCACTGCTTCTGAGAAACTGTCTTTTCATTGAACAGAGAATCTCGGTACACTTCGTGCAATAAATGTTTCCTCACCACGTCTTTCTTAACTCCCTTCGCTCTCGCGATCTGTTTGTGTGACCCAGCCAAGAGAATGCTGTACATTTTCGCTCGGATGGCTACGACTTCCTGAATAACACCACCTCCCGTCTCGTCTTTGAAGTACCCCATCTGGTTCGCGTGCTCGTCGTTGAAAAGCGGGTGGTCCGGTGGATAGGAAGACAGATCTAACTCATTCTCAATCTTCATGAGCTGTTCTTCCAGGCTTTCACACGTGAGAGAAAAAATTATGCTGTCCGTATCGCTATAGATCAATTGCACTGGACACGTCAAGCGAGAAAAGAGAGACTCGTAGATGAAGCTGTACATTCGGACTTTGGATATCTCTAGAATGGCAAAGCCCACGTAAAGGGGGTGCGTGCATTTGACCCTCCTATTCTGCATCTCGTATAAGATGCACTTGTCACTCAGAATGTGAAAATGCTGACTGCTGACGGAGCTAGCTTTTCGGAGCGCGCTTTCTTTGTCGTAGGCTATAGCGTACCTTTTCATGCGTCTCACATTTTGTATCGACTTACCGAACGTACTGTTGGACATGGTTTTGTACAAAAGTCGTTCGAATTTCGTGGTGGCGGCATTCCTCAACGTGACGTTTCTGTGCACGAAGGCTCGCAAAAAATTGTCTTGGCGGAACGAAAGAATGCTGTGAACACGCTTTATTTTCATGCCCAACCTCACATACAGTGCGAGCAATGCATAATGAACGACGTAGCGTTCTTTATCGTAGCACGTCAGCAAGAGTTTCTTTGTGGGAGGGGCGTTCAGCGCCAACGCGTCTTTCAAGTGTCGCTGGTAGGGGGAGAGTTCGTTCTCGTTCACACACCTGTGTTCGGGTGCCAGGGGAAAATCCCTGGTGAGTGCGTGCAGTTCTTCGGGGTATGTCAAGTCTACCACGTAGACGTAACCCACTTCCGAATCGTGAGGAATGTTGAGAAAATCGATCTCGCTCCACCTCGAAGGATCGACCCACTCAAAACCACCTGTCGGGAGATGGAAAGTCATCGCGTACGGGTACAAACTATTCACGTCGAGGTACTGGATAAAAGTCTTTTCTTGCTGTGGATCGTAATCGTCGCACTCCTCGTGATTAGCCCGACAGTATCTATGGAAGCTGTTACAAATGCCTCCCCTGATTCCTTTCTCGATCGTTTCGTACATCTCCTGATCACTTATGAGCTCGAGCTTGACTTTAGTGAACTTCAGAGCGCTGCTCCACGCGTAACTGGCAAGGGACACGGTGCGTAAGATATCTATCCTATCCGTTTCTTGCGCAATTCTCCTGAAATGCAGCACGACGTCGCAGAGCTGACAAGTGTCGAGCGTAACGTAGAGACGCGTGTAATCGCCCAGGTCCTCGCATTCGAACAATTCGAAAATCTCGAGGGCGTACTGATAGTCCTCGTCCGTGATCTCTTGGTCGTTCAGGTCACTTTTGAAAGCTTCCTTTGGCGGTAGTGCGGGCAAATTGTACGCTTCGAAACTGTCGACGAAGGTGTACGGGTAAATTCCCTTCTTGAGGAGGCGTCGGAAACGGTCACCAAACATTTGACGAGTACAATGAAACGCGCTCTCACCACCGCTGGCGAGCAGAGTTTCCACCAGGTTCGACAAGGACAGGTTGAAAAACTGCGTGGTATCGCGGAAATGGAGATCTCCAATATTGAACCCTCTTATGTTTTCCGAACTCGAAGCTAAGATCCACGGTTCACCCATATTTAGAACGTGCATGTATCGGAGAAGGGAGCTCAAATCGTATTGCAGGTTGTGCACGCACACGACGAGTTCTTTGGTATTACGACACGTAAGGTTACACGTATCACACAGCGTCGCGACAAAATTCGAAGAACCGGGCTCTACGAAGTGGGTGTGGTCGTGATGCGACACTTTCCGTGTGTGTCGGTTAAATTCGATTCCACAAAATTCGCAGTGCGTAGCGCTCGCGTGCCGAAAGTGGTCTTCCACACTCATGACCAACGGTGAGGGAAGACGGTTCAGCCTATGGATTTGTTCGCTAAATCCCTTGAGCGCGAACAAGCATTTTTCTGCCGCGTTGGGTCCCAAATAGCCATCTACGCCCATTATTTTCCCGTCACAACTCCGCACTACAACGATGCTGTACGAACTCATCCTGTGCACACTCACGGCGTCCTTAACAAGTGCATCCTTTTCCAAGACGCTCTCCGTGTCTAACACCGCGAAATAGGGGTAGGGATGCGTGTACTGTATCTTGTTGAAGGAGACACTCTCCCCCGCTTTTGGCATTTCGAGGATCACTTCGTCTACGTCTCGACACAGACGTTCGTGCTGCTCCAACGCCTGTCTTGTCCCATAGCCGCTCGTACACTTCTCACAATAAAAATAGTCACCACGTCCCATGAAAGTGCTAAATTTTTTACTGCCATAGAAATGCTCCCTAACCTCGAGCAGATAGACTTTATCCTTATAGAGCGTACAGGGAACCCGTCCGGTAGATATCGAACTCGTCTGCTCGTCGAACACGTAGATGTACACGGAGATTTTGTTTTTTCTCTCCCACAGGGTAATGTCTTCGTAAGTGACTGGGAAGTAGGGGGGCCAGTACGTCACGCGCGTCTCCGGGTTCCGCGGATTCATATATTTGTGATATCTGACATAATGGTTTGCATTCCTCTTTAACGGATGCAAGAGTGCCAGCACGCTATACTTGAAACATTCGTTTTCGTGGTTCGGTGGAAGTTTGACGTTTGTGAGAGTCTTTCGTTTTCTTTTTAGCAGCTCGGGAAGCTCGATCGTGCACCCAATCCGCTTCGGTTTTAAGCGCGTTAGTTTTAAGTCGACACATTGGACGTCGTTCGAGGTGAAACCAGACCCTTCTCTCGCATAGTTTTCAACGCGTTGCGAGGATTCTGCGATAGCAGCATTTATCGCACCTTCGATTTCTTGACGGTTATGAACCACTCTCATGTGAAGGTTCACGTGAAGGAGATGAGAAGTCAACCCGTCGGCTCCGTCCTTAACCATGAGCGCTTTCGAGCACAGACAAAATTTGAAAGGCATGGGATAAGCTTTGAGGACGCGCGCGATTATTGGAGCTATGCTCGGTAGATAGAGTCGCAAATCGTCGACGTTGTCGTCGTGCGGGGAGCAGAGAAGCGTGTACCTAGTAGCCGTTCCGTCGAATGCCTCGTCTGTGACAAAAAAAGGAAGGAATCGTCTCTCCGTGACGGAGGGATGATTCTCTACGACGTGTTCTCGCAATTCAATGATTCTACGACCCTGGACAGGCTCAGCTTCGTTTTGAAATTCTGGACTTGCACCTGGTGATTCATCTCTAGCCCTACCAGACAGAGGAATGAAATCTGCATAGGACTGATCCCCTTCCCACATGAGCAATTCGTCTGCATTGTCGTGCTCATCTAGGGGTTCGTCGTCGTCGTCGTCGTCGTCATCCGTTTCAGGTATTACGAAAGGAGGACTACTGACTCTGTCGTCGTCATCTGAAAGGACGACTGGGCTGTTACCGAGATTCTCTATTCTAGCTTCGTGCTCTCTTTCTACGGCCACGAGCATGGCATCGATGGGGTCGTACTGACATACGAGACAGCGCGGCACTGCGGTCAAACAAAATCAGTACGAGATTCCCCCTCACGAAACAATGCTCACTTTTCCATTCAGTTGAGGAACGCTTGAGATTGATGATGAGAGAAAGGATGGGATGAGTCCCTGTGTGTGTGTGTTCAGTGTCATGCGGTGACAGCGGCTATTGGTTCCTGAAAAACAATGTCATACATAGAATACACTCTCACAGCAGAGACGGTCAACTTACATTCTGCTCCACGAAACGCCTCGCGTCGTGGATGGATGCCCCTTGTGGGCTTTCGATCAATCGTCGTAGAACCAGCGCACCTTTTATAGTCGCTACACCGCTCTCCTCCTCGTCCTCGCATTGCGACGGTGTCGTCTGTACTTTGACCACCCCGCCTTCCGTCTTTCGCGCCTTTTTGCGATGTCGCATATGACAATGATAATACCATCGACGTTGAATAAAACATTACACTATTTTCTAGCTAACACTCTGGGCCGACTTGTATATGATGACGAGAAGACCCAGAGTGGGATTCGAACCCAGGATCCTTCTACACTGGGCGCGACACACTAACCACCAGTCTAATTCGTGCTGCGTGACGTTTTTCGTATTGCGGGGTTCGTGTCTACACACGTCACAACATGTTCAAACACGTCCAAACATGTTCAGACACGTTCAATGACGTCATAGAGAGGGTGAGAGGAACGAGTGTGTCCAGGGGCGACTTCGCCGCCCGTGTCTGAACACGTCCAAACATGTTCAAACACGTCTTAACATGTTCAAACACGTTCAATGACGTCATAGAGAGTGAGAGGCAAAGCTTTACTATAAATGTCGAAGCGAATGGTCGATCGTCATTCCATCATGATCAGCTTGGTAGATCCTCGTAAGTAATACCCATGACGTCATCATCGCCGAAATGTTTGAAGAGTTTCGTTTCCAGTGTACAACACTTTTGCTGCGCGTGAAGTCGGTTTTTTCCCGCCTCACATATTTCGGGAGATTGGCAGCGCCCGCTTCTTCTGCACCAATTGTGGTGGATTGTGGTCCAAAGGTACGCTTCCTCGTTATTTTTTTAATACGTTCTATAACCAGTCACATTTTTTTCAGAGCAAAAGCATTGGACGGACCGATTGATTCGCCCGTTTCTCGGTTGTCGGACGGTACCGTTCGACGTACGTTGCGAAGGACTTCGACTATTGAAGGAAGATGGAGAAGATGGACCATCAGTGTCACTCTGTGACTGAAGAAGATTGTACGTGTGTGTGTTTGAGTTAAAAAAACACGCGTTTCTCACACTCCTTTCGTTGCAGATTACGAATGGCTATTGACGGGAGATCTACCCCTGGTCCTAACCTTCAAGCCTCCTCCAAAGACCTTCTTTTTGCGAATCGGCGATCAACTGACTACCTGTCGCTGCGGTGGACTCTGGTCGAGAAACCCCAGCCATTGGTTAGACTCGAGCCTTCGTCCGTATTTGGGCTGCCTTCCCGGCTACGAAACCAAAGCTGGAGCCTAATTTTTGTGTAACGAGAAATAAAAAAAAAGGTTGTCTACTCTCATTCCGTCTCAGTCATGATGACGCCCGAGCAGAGGTTTGCCACCTTTGTGCAAACGCGAATGTATCGGGACTTGCTGCGATTACGCGATTATATTCACGGCGATAGCTGCGAGGGAGACTTTCGCTCGATTCTCAAGACGATACCCCTACGTCTGTTCACCGTCAGTGGGAAGATTGCAAAGAAAATGAAGCGTTTCGTAGATTACAAGCTCGAGCTGTTGGAAAAGTATAGACGAGGAGAGACAGTCGACCCGTGTCTCATCAACGCGGGTTTCAACCGACCTATCGTCCGTCGCTACTGGCTTCTCCACACATCCCTCGACGTCACGGTGCAGACCGGCGACGACGACGGCGGTGAGCGTCGGGTCAGCACGTTGGAAGATCGTCTCGCAAGGGTCTTGTGTATGTCGTGAAAAAATAAATAGTCTATTTTTTACGAAACGAGTTCGCTCACGAGGAGACGTTTTATTGTTTCGTCATTCTCTTCGAGGTTACAGGAAAACATGGATACACAACTTTTCAAGCTGTAGCGTTTCGACATGCGCGTGGCTACGTAGATACAAAAAAGCCCGCAGTAAGGCGAAAAAGGCGATTGAATACACTTGTCGTTATACTCGTCCACTACAGGTAAAGTCTTTCGAAGGTTTGCTTCGATGGGGGGAAGTCCGTAGCTGTCGAAAAACACGGCAGACCCGTCGTAGTTTTTCAGGTAGAGCACCCAGTGCTGCCCGCGCCTTCTTCGCTCTTCCGTATTGATGATTAAATAACCGGGCTTGCGTAAAACGAAGGCTTCGTCGGAAGCGCAAATGCCTCTCAGCATGGAGGAAGCGAGGGGGTTCAGGGACACGAGTTCCAAGATGTCGCTCTCGTACATCTTTTCTTATGGGAAGGTGACCGTACGGTCCTTGTCGACGTACATGAGCTTGGGACACTCGGAAATCAAGAGGACGGTGACCGCGTGTGGAAGGGCTTTAGCGAAGCGTAATTGCAGGCGAACGTTTCCTTTTCGCCACTCGTTCAAATGCGAAGGAGAAGAACACTTGTCCACGTCCAAGTTGAAGTAGAGAAGGAACCCGTTCGTTTTAAATCGCTCGTAGCTATACTTGAAATGTTTCTCTCCCAGTTCTTGCAAGAAGTTAAAGTAGGGAATTTTGACGAGGTCGTTCTGAAAGTCGTACTCGGCTCGCACTTGCTGGCCGTCCACGGAGAGCATCGAATGAGACAGGTCGTAATGACGGAATTTGTAGGGGTTCGATTGGATGTCGCCGAGAAAGTCGGACGTGGCGAGCAGGGCGACGCATAATTTGGAAGGTACCCTTTCTGGGTAAACGTTTTCAAAGTGAGCGTCCAAGCTCCCGGCACTCAAGCTCCGCACCTTGGTTTCCAATCCGCGTAACACGTAGATGGCCGGCGTGGTCTGAAGCCGCCGCTCGTATTCCAAAAACAGGGAAGGTGCCAGCGTCACCTTTTTCAAGTGTAACGTCATTTCTTTAATGTCCACCTCGTAATTGTACGTTTTCTTGTCTTTGGGGACCGATACGAGTTTAAATTCGTCGTTGTTTAACAGGAAAACGACGCGAATTTCGACGGCAGGTACCATCAGGCGCGGCTGTTGAAACAGGTCGGTATTGATCTGTCCGACCAGGTTAAAGTATTTTCCACCCTTCGTCGCTTCGTAACGTTGTTTCGGACCGCGAGACGAGACGTCGTAATCGTCCTTTAAATGTTCGTCGTCCTCGACATAAAGTCCAGCCGCGTGCACTGTTTCTTGAGCCGCGGGCGTGGAATGAAGCACGACGTCCAAAATACTCCTGTAGGCGTACAACTCGTTGGAACTGACGAGTTTGTTGTTCGCGTAAACGGTGACCGTCTTAAACATGCCGCTCATCAGGTGGTTTATTGGGAAAACGACATCTTTCTCGTCCATTTCTTCCCCGTCGTCGCGAACAATGCGCACGGTCAAAGACACGAAACTGCCGTAGAGATCCAAGTGTGCCCTTTGCAAATTTTGAATACAAAATTCGATCACGGAATTATTTACCCCGTTGACCGGATAAAAAAGTTGGTACGAAGTATCTTCCACGCCGTATTGAATGGAAGGGGGTTCGAATATCATCACGTCACTCGTAAGACAATGCGGTGACCGTTGCGTCTGTATTTTTGCTTTCGTTGACGTCATGGCGGAGCGCGCGCAGCGGATGTGTGACCTTCACGGCCTACCAAAGATATCTGCAGGTGCGTCGTGTGTCGGCGCCTTTTGTTGTCTTTTGCGGCGTTTCTTTCCATTGTTGTTGTTGTTTCCAGAGCCCTCCATGGAATCCAGCACGTCTCTCCCCGTTGCTATGGCCGTCTTTTTTACTGCGCGCGATATTCCTTCGCCATCGGCCAAATTCCGCGCCAAGCGCTTCAACGTTCTCTTGGCGATCGGTTTTATTTGCTGCCACATGGGAACGATAAACTTGGATATGTTGCTCAACACACCGCCGCCTCGTTGGAAAAGGGGTCCCGTGTACACGGGAATTATTTTGGGGGAATTACGGTACATATTTGAAATGCAACGTTAGATTGGTTCTGCCTTTGGACCGCAACGGCAAACGTCTTCCCGTTTCGTCCGCGAGAACGATCGTCACTGAGGGAATTTCGAATTGAGACAGGTTAAAATACTGGATGTTATCTAACGTGTAGGTGACGACGTGCTTGTCTTTCTCGTAATAAAAGGGTAGTATTTTTAATATAGGTTTTTTCCCGCTCCCCACGTACGTGGGTTCCACGATATCCGTGTACACGATTATGTTGTGAAACGGGGGTTCCAGGAGTACCTCGACGGAGCTCGTAGCATCCTCATCCCTTGTGAACACGGTACGCGATTCGAAGCCCAAAAGCACAGCCAGGTACTCGGAAAGTCTTAGGGTGGAGGTGCCCTCGGAAAGCCGAATTTTACATTTCTGTTCGGTTCCGTCGAAGCTGAAGCGCGCGCGTTCGCCTACGCGCTGATTAATCGCATTTAGAAGTGCTTGTGGCGTCGCATAATAGCCGGGAGGCAGATGTACTTGCAAAGATCGAGGAATTTTCGTCTTGATCGTGAAAGAAAATTGACGCGCTACGGGGAGAGAGACGCGTAGCGTTTCTTCGTGTCCCTCGACGGGTGTGAGATGTAGCAGCTTGACAAAGGGTTCCGGTACGTGCAACCCTTTCGGTGTTTTCAGAGAGTACACGTTATCCGCGAATTCTAGCGAGGCGTCCAGCTTGTGCGTCTGGAAATACTTGTTGAGTGTGTTCCGTAGGGACGTGGTTTCCGAATTCAGAGTGACGTCGCCGAAAGCGGCGGGTGCGGCGTGCTCCAATAGATGGAGGTGGCTTCGCGTTCGCTCAATTTGGGGGGTTTCACCGCACGACCTGCTTCGCGGGACGCTAGCGAGGCGTCGAGCGCCTGTGCGAGCCGAGGGTCCAATTCCACGGCTTTCACGTCCACGGGTAAGACGAAGTCGTATCGCGATTTATTGTACGCGAAAGAAACGTCGAATTCCGAAAGGGCTTTTCCCAAATCCCTCTCGAGATCCGAGGTGACACGAAAAGTTCTGCCGGCTTCCACCGTGTCCTCGAAAGAAACCTCGATTTTCGCATCTTGCCTTTCGTACCCGATATTTAAAAAATCGTTACTTATGCTGAGATCCATCAGACCGACTTTACACCGATTCGAGAGCTGAAGCGGACTATTGAAAGCTACCGTGAAGGCGTTGAGTTTATTCGAGGGAAACTTATCCATGCTGGCGTTCGAGAGCAGGTGGACGTAGATGTCCGACATCATTTCCCAATCTTGACCACGTCGCTGCTCGGAACCCAACTGTCGTGTTCTTTGTCGTAACCGAACCAGCGAACCAAGGAGAAGCTCTGACCGTTCAGTTGCTTCTTTCTGAGCACTTTCGTTACTGACCAAGGCTGATTGGCGTCTCGGGTTACGACGAGTACCTCCTCCGGGTAGAAAGATCCGTCCACTTCCTTACCCCGGTAATCTTCCAGGTGTACGACGGGAGGAGAGGTGTCTCTCAGGCGGGAGACGGTGAAAATCTGAGGCGACCAACTCCCTTCCGAGCTCTTATGAAAACCTTTTCTGTGAAGTAGGACCCTCACTTTATCCCCCAGTTTGAGCTTCTTTTTCACGGAGGGTACGACGGGCTTCCCATTTATCTTATTGAACAGCTCCAATTCGTTTTCGGGCGTGACTTCGGACGGGCTGATGCCCAAAGTCCTGTGTTTGGTGGTGTTGTAGTCGCGCACGATCTTGGGAAGCGCGGAAACGAAGTGGTATTTTCCCGTTACTCTAAAATAACGGAATATTCTGTCGCGTAAAGTGCGTATGACGCGCTCTGCCTGCGACGCTTTGATTACTGGAGAGAAGGTAGAATACATCTGTACCTTCTTTCGTGAGAGATACTCCTTGACGGTCTTGTTGTAGAATTCCCCACCTCTGTCGCAAAAGATGCGTGTAGGTACGTTACCTCCCCGAAAAAGTCTTATCATGGCCCTTTTCATTTCGGCGGGGCGCTTCGTCTTTAGCGGGAGGGTGCGCAGAAAGCGGGAGAGGGAATCGATTGCCACGAGAATGTAGCGGTAGCCACCGTTGAATCTCTTGTATTTTGAAAAATCGGCGAGGTCCATTTGCCACACGTCGTTGATCTTGAGCGCGATGATGCGTCTCCTATTAAACTTTCTTCTGACCGGATGGTGGAGCGTGTAGGCATCCAGCTTTCTGAGAATGGCGAGAGCCTTCTTTTTGCTCAAGTGATGCGCTTTTCTATAGCGTTCCACACCCCCCAAACCACCCTCTGGTTTCTCATATCCCTCCATAAGTCGTCCACGCAATGGAGGCTTGCTGCTGCTGCTGCTGCTGTTGTTGAGGCTCGCGAGATTTGGGTAGAGAAATCAGACGCAATAGTTTCGAGACTTTGGGGAACCAGGAAGGTTTCTTTCCCGTTTTACGTTGCAACAAATAATTGACGAGTTCGTAAACGGAGGAGTGTCTGATGGGCTTGCCCGACACGGAGACACAACCCTCGCGATCCCAGGAAAGAACCTTCTTTAATTCCGAGACGACCCTTTCCGCTTCCTCTTCGTCCACCTCTGGAGAGAGGAGCGAATAGTCAAAGTCATTTGTAGCGTCGGACGCCTTGTTTTTATTGTCGTAGGGGTCAAATCCGTACTGCTTGAGTATACGATACAGTGCTTGCAGTATGAGTTTCACTTTGACGTCGTCACTCTCCTTCGAGGAAAGAATGTTTCCGATGGAGGTGGTCACTTCAATTCTCTTGGCCATTGGCGAAAAGGTTCAACACGGCGGAAAGCAGGAGAGGAACCACCGACGAAAGAACGCCCTGTCCTCGCTGCTGAGACAGATAGCGCTTCAAACGTTGCGGATTCTTGTGAATCTTTTTGTAGGCGAGCCGTCGTAAAAAGCGTTTGTGCTTCTTCAAACGCGCGAACGTATCTGGAGCTAGAGCCACCTTTCCGTTCAATACATTGAGGCAAATTTCGGAGAGGTGTTTCATGTCGGACGAGGACGAACGTCTCAAGACGTCGCGGCGGCGTGGAGGGGGTAGAGTGGAGAGTACTTTGAGTAAAGTGAGGTGAGGGCGGAGATTCATTTCGGAGCGTAAATATATTGACGTTCTCCCGGAAAGATATTGCTACGCAACCTGTGATCCTCGTGCGTATAGTTGTGAAGATCCACGAGTAAATATGCGTGGGGCGACGACATCGCTTTTATATGCGTCCAGAAAATACTCCAATCTTTTTCTGCCAAATAGCTGTTGGCCGAAATGTTCCATCTGGTGCACGCTGCGCACGGTGCGCCACAGGACGACGTAACTGGCGTTGTAGGATATTGTTCTAAAATGGCTACTGTCGAAAAAGATGTTTTGAACGAGTAAGAAGATCGACGCGTTGGCGTGGTGAGAACCCCGAATGAAAAGATCGGTCACCTCCTTCAAGGAACCGGCGTCGGTCATGTGATCGTCGACGACGATCAGCGTAGCGCGCGACGTGTCCCACTCTCGCGGTAGCTCCTTGGTAAATTTTACGGAGTCCCCGAATTCGTCCTGCATGCTCGGCGAAGCATATTTCTGCACGTAGAATATTTGTGACGGAGGCTTGTCTACCACGTCGTTCAGGTTCCTCAACACGTTAGCAACGAAAGTAGATTTGCCGCACATGGAGGGGCCGCTTAAGATACAGCGAAAGGGATGACGGAAACGAAAAGGTTCGGGGGAAGACATGTTGCGTGCGTACACGTTGCACGAAGAAAAAGAAGAGACTGAGACTCGAAGAGAAATGTATCGCTTTTATTTACACATCCTCGTCGTCGTCCTCTACATCGGAACTGCGTTCCCAATACAGATTGTCCAGGCTAAAGTTGGACTTCTTTTTCGCCAGTCTGTCCGCCGCTAAGATGCGGTCGAGCGTCTTCATCTTGTCCTGACACATTTCTTGACGCGCTTGCAACCATTCCAGGCGGTGGACTTGAAAGGCTTCCTCCACGATGCCGCGAATAAATTCGCGAAGTTCTTCGTTTTTTGTCTTTTCCTTGCGACGACGAGAAGCGCAGGAGAATAAACCACACATGGCGTTTTTCACGTATCGCTCAGAATGATGACGCGAGCGCGGTGCGCGCTGCCTTTATAGAGATAAACGCGCGCGCGCGCGCGCAAAGAACGGAGAATGAAAGCGAAACTGAAAAGCCACCCGTCGCCGCTAGGAGCGCGCGCGCGCGCAGCGGAGAGCCGAAACCGAAAACACCCGCGGGCGGCGCAGAGGGAGCTAGGAGCGCGCGCGCGCATGCGCGGTCGGGTGGAGCAGAGGGCGCTAGGAGCGCGCGCATGCGTAGCACCCGTAGAGTGGCGCTTACGTCAGTCCACCTCTGGCTCTCGTTGGGAGAAGACGTGCGGTCGTTCGCTCCGTCGTCACTTGATCCCTGGCTGTCGACGAGAGCGGACGCTCCGTCGCAGCGGGGAAAAAAGGTGAGTGATTTACCGATGTTTGCGCGTTGTTTTACCGTGCTCGTGTTAAGCCTTTTCTCGCATGTTTAGACTTGTTTAGCGGTGTCCAAGCCTGTTGACGCACGTTTACCATCGTGTGGTTCCCGCCTTGTGTTAGCCGCGAAGTGTTGTGACGCTGTGGTTAGGCCTTGTCGATTGCCTTAAGCCTTTCCCCCCGATGTGTAGTGTTTTCTCCGTGCTGTTTAGCAGTAGCGGTTAGGCCTTTTCCCCGCGCTCTGGCATGCTTAGACTTGTCGAGCAGTGTTGCCATTTTTACGTGTCGCTAGTACTTTCATGTTCTCTTTCTCGTATAGAGCTACGATGCTGGCGCCATCTGGTGTGATGCCTTGGAACTAGCGTGCCACCTGCCTCTGCAACCGTCGTGCTCCAGTCGCCCGCACAAGCGGGATTTCTTCAAGATGGCGTCGTTGATTTTCAAATAAATCATTTCCTACTGTCTGCTTCCTTTCTATCTAGTTTTTTATTTCCTACAACCCGAGTTTTACATAGAAAATCCACGGCAAGTATTGCACTGAGTCAGATTTTGCCAAATTTCAAAATTTTAAAAATTTAAATTTTTTAAAAAAATTTAAAGTAATTTTAAAATAATTTAAAGTAAAATGTGCAATACTTGCCGTGGATTTTCTGTGTAAATCTTGGGTTGTTACATTACTACTAGGAAAAACTCGAACACTCGTCCGATGGACCGCGTCTTCCTTCTTCCTCATTCATTTGCTAGTGCCAGCTTTTCCACGACATGGTGTGTTGACGCTGGAGAGGTTAAAGACAAACTGCCAGCAGAGAACCGCCAGCCCGAGGCGGCGATGGGGGATGATCCTCGTCTCATTATAGGCAGCAGCGTTGACCGTCGACAGGAGCGCTTCAGAAGCCAGGAATTTCAGTACGGCTACGATGTCAACCGGGGCGCCTGCTCCCAGACGTTCGGCAAAATTGGCATTGGGTAGGACGCGGTAAATACGACCGAGGACAAACTCAAACACTCGTCCGATGGACCGCGTCTTCCTCATTCATTTGCTAGTGCCAGCTTTTCCACGACATGGTGTGTTGACGCTGGAGAGGCTAAAGACAAAGTGCCAGCAGAGAACGGCCAGCCCGAGGCGGCGATGGGGGATGATCCTCGTCTCATTCTAGGCAGGAGCGTTGACCGTCGAAAGGAGCGCTTCAGAAGCCAGGAATTTCGGTACGGCTAGGATGTAAACCAGGGCGCGTTCGGCAAAATTGGCATTGGGTAGGACGCGGTAAATACGACCGAGGACAAGCTCAAACACTCGTCCGATGGACCGCGTCTTCCTCATTCATTTGCTAGTGCCAGCTTTTCCACGACATGGTGTGTTGACGCTGGAGAGGCTAAAGACAAACTGCCAGCAGAGAACGGCCAGCCCGAGGCGGCGATGGGGGATGATCCTTCTCTCATTATAGGCAGCAGCGTTGACCATCGGCAGGAGCGCTTCAGAAGCCAGGAATTTCAGTACGGCTACGATGTAAACCGGGG
Organism: Ornithodoros turicata; assembly: GCF_037126465.1. NCBI lineage: Eukaryota > Metazoa > Arthropoda > Arachnida > Ixodida > Argasidae > Ornithodoros > Ornithodoros turicata. The sequence goes on from NC_088201.1 coordinate 219,488,948, forward strand.
CGCCTGCTCCCAGACGTTCGGCAAAATTGGCATTGAGTAGGACGCGGTAAATACGACCGAGGACAAGCTCAAACACTCGTCCGATGGACCGCGTCTTCCTCATTCATTTGCTAGTGCCAGCTTTTCCACGACATGGTGTGTTGACGCTGGAGAGGCTAAAGACAAACTGCAGGCAGAGAACGGCCAGCCGGAGGCGGCGATGGGGGATGATGCTCGTCTCATTATAGGCAGCAGCATTGACCGTCGACAGGAGCGCTTCAGAAGGCAGGAATTTCAGTACGGCTACGACGTAAACCGGGGCGCCTGCTCCAAGACGTTCGGCAAAATTGGCACTGGTTAGGACGCGGTAAATACGACCGAGGACGAACTCGAACACTCATCCGATGGACCGCGTCTTCCTCATTCATTTGCTAGTGCCAGCTTTTCCACGACATGGTATGTTGACGCTGGAGAGGTTAAAGACAAACTGCCAGCAGAGAACGGCCAGCCCGAGGCGGCGATGGGGGATGATCCTTGTCTTATTATAGGCAGCAGCGTTGACCGTCGACAGGAGCGCTTCAGAAGCCAGGAATTTCAGAACGGCTACGTCGTAAACCGGGTCGCCTGCTCCCAGACGTTCGGCAAAATTGGCATTGGGTAGGACGCGGTGAATACGACCGAGGACAAACTCGAACACTCGTCCGATAGACCGCGTCTTCCTCATTCATTTGCTAGTGCCTGCTTTTCCACGACATGGTGTGTTGACGCTGGAGAGGTTAAAGACAAAGTGCCAGCAGACAACGGCCAGCCCGAGGCGGCGATGGGGGATGATCCTCGTCTCATTCTAGGCAGGAGCGTTGACCGTCGAAAGGAGCGCTTCAGAAGCCAGGAATTTCAGTACGGCTACGATGTAAACCAGGGCGCGTTCGGCAAAATTGGCATTGGGTAGGACGCGGTAAATACGACCGAGGACAAGCTCAAACACTCGTCCGATGGACCGCGTCTTCCTCATTCATTTGCTAGTGCCAGCTTTTCCACGACATGGTGTGTTGACGCTGGAGAGGCCAAAGACAAACTGCCAGCAGAGAACGGCCAGCCCGAGGCGGCGATGGGGGATGATCCTTGTCTCATTATAGGCTGCAGCGTTGACCGTCGGCAGGAGCGCTTCAGAAGCCAGGAATTTCAGTACGGCTACGATGTAAAGCGGGGCGCCTGCTCCCAGACGTTCGGCAAAATTGGCATTGGGTAGGACGCGGCAAATACGACCGAGGACAAGCTCAAACACTCGTCCGATGGACCGCGTCTTCCTCATTCATTTGCTAGTGCCAGCTTTTCCACGACATGGTGTGTTGACGCTGGAGAGGCTAAAGACAAACTGCTAGCAGAGAACGGCCAGCCCGAGGCGGCGATGGGGGATGGTCCTTTTCTCTTTATATGCAGCAGCGTTGACCGTCGGCAGGAGCGCTTCAGAAGCCAAGAATTTTAGTACGGCTACGACGTAAACCGGGGCGCCTGCTCCCAGACGTTCGGCAAAATTGGCATTGGGTAGGACGCGGTAAATACGACCGAGGACAAACTCGAACACTCGTCCGATGGTCCGCGTCTTCCTCATTCATTTGCTAGTGCCAGCTGTCGTATTTAAACTAGAGTATTTAAATAATAGTTAATTTGAAGCTGCGAACATGAAATAGTCATAACATGTCATGCATGCAGGTTGTCTCATACTATTCCTGGCCGAATCCAGCCTACCAACGCTCCATGCTCAAAGCTGACTTGACCTGTAGAGGAGTTGGAGTTCCTCTACATGAGCCCCGACCGGCGATGATGGTATGCCACGGAGAGGCGATGACGGTGGCCTCTCTCCATGGCCGCGCCGGTGGAACTGAGGCCGGTACTCCAGGCGCGTGGCCATCTTCGTCATTGTCCACGGCCCGCAACAGACCTTTCTAGACACAATCGGACTTCGATCCTTATTGTGAAGGGGCTAATTTTTCATTCACCACATCACCACCGCCAATGGGATAAGGTATAACTTCTGGCCATGAAACTTTCCGTTCATCATCTTCAAATAATGTTGCTGTTGTTGTATTCCATTGTAGCACACACTGTAGTAGTAGCCACAAAAAGATCATTTGTAGCTGTAAACCAGGGTATGTCATAACAGGTCATAGATTATGTTGGCAGTCTTATAATGTCCCTTTGTTGTGCAAAGAATAATTGCCTGCATCAAAATCAGTTCGTAGCTACAAATGAGGAAATAGTCATAGCAGGTCATAAACCATTCAGGTACCTTAAATTATCCCATAGTAGTTCAAATAGCACTCATATTCATAAAAAATCAATTTTGTAAACATGGGTTGAGTAGAGCTTGTGTATTATGTTAATAAAATTTCCCTTAACAACAATGAAATAGTCATAACAGGTTATAGATCATGCAGGTGCTCACATACTACACATATTACATAGTAGTGCATTTAGCAGTGATAGTCAATTTATAGCTGCAAATAAGGAAATAGTCATAGCAGGTCATAAAGCATACAGGTAGTTCCATATCATCCCATAGTAGAGCATAGAGTAGGCATAGTCATACACAGTCAATTTATACCCAATAAGGTAATGGTCATATCAGGCCATAAATCATGGAGGTAGTCCCATGCTATCATATAGTAGTGCACAAAACGTCAATTAATAGCTGTAAATAAGAAAATAGTCTATAAGGTCATAAATCATCCAGGTAGTTCCATACCATCCCATAGTAGTGCATAGAGTAGGTATAGTCATAGAAATTCAATATATGACTGTAAATGAGGAAATAGTCAAAACAGGTCATAAATCATGCACATAGTCCCATACTATCACACAGTGTTGCATTGAACACAGAGTCACAAAAAAAATTAATTTATAACCGTAAACAAGGAAATAGTCATATCAGCTCATAAATCATGCATGTAGTCTCATACCATCCCATAGTAGTTTATAGAGTATGCATAGTCACAAAAAGTCAATTTATAGCCATAAACAAGGCAATAGTAAATTCAGGTCATAAATCATGCAGGTAGTCCCATACCATCCCATAGTAATGCATAGAGTAGGTATAGTCACAGAAATTCAACACATGACTTAAAATGAGGAAATAGTCAAAACAGGTCATAAATCATGCACATAGTCCCATACTATCACACAGTGGTGCATTGAGCAGTGATAGTCACAAAATGTCAATTTATAGCCATAAACAAGAAAATAGTCATATCAGGTCATAAATCATGCAGGTAGTCCCATACCATCCCATTCTAGTGCATAGAGTTGGTATGGTCAGAGAAATTCAATATGACTGTAAACGAGGAAATAGTCAAAGCAGGTCGTAAATCATGCACGTAGTCCCATACTATCGCATAGTAGTATATTGGACAGTGATAGTCACAATAAAGTCAATTTATAGCCATAAACAAAGAAATAGTCATATCCGATCATAAATCATGCAGGTAGTCCCATACCATCTTATGGTAGTGCATAGAGTAGGTATAGTCACAGAAATTCAACACATGACTGTAAATGAGGAAATAGTCAAAACAGTTCATAAATCATGCACATTGTCCCATACTATCACACAGTGGTGCATTGAATACTGAGAGTCACAAAAAGTCAGTTTATAGCCATAAACAAGGAAATAGTCATATGAGGTCATAAATCGTGCACGTAGCCCCATACGACCCCATGGTTGTGCATAGAGTAGGCATAGTCATATAAATTTAATACATGACTGTAAACGAGGAAATCGTCATAAATCATGCATGTAGTCCCATACCATCCCATAGTGGTTCATAGAGGATGCATAGTCACAAAAAGTAAATTTATAGCCATAAACAAGGAAATAGTAAATTCAGGTCAAAAATCATGCAGGTAGTCCCATACCATCCCATAGTAGTGCATATAGCAGGTATAGTCACAGAAATTCAACACATGACTGTAAATGAGGAAATAGTCAAACAGGTCATAAATCATGCACATAGTCCCATACTATCATACAGTGGTGCATTGAACAGTGATAGTCACAATAAAGTCAGTTTATAGCCATAAAAGAGAAATAGTCATATCAGCTCATAAATCATGCATGTAGTCCCATACCATCCCATGGCAGTGCATAGAATATGCAGTCACAAAAAAGTCAATTTATAGCCATAAACAAGGAAATAGTAAATTCAGGTCATAAATCATGCAGGTAGCCCCTTACGATCTTATAGTAGTGCATAAAGTAGGCATAGTCATAAAAAGTCAATTTATACCCATAAACAATGAAATAGGCATATGAGGATGTAGGTCGTAGAGGTAGTCCCATACTATCACATACAGAGCACTGAGCAGTGATAGTTACAAGGAAGTCAATTTTTTGCGATAAACAAGGAAATAGCTCTCTCAGGTCATAAATCATGCAGGTAGTCCCATACCATACCATAGTAGTGCATAAAGTAGGTATAGTCATAGAAATTCAACACTGTAAATGACTGTAAATGAGAAAATAGTCAAAACAGGTCATAAATCATGCATGTAGTCCCATACTATCCCATAGTAGTTCATAGGGTATGCAGTCACAAAAAAGTCAATTTATAGCCATAAACAAAGAAATAGTAAATTCAGGTCATAAATCATGCAGGTAGTCTCATACCATCCCATAGCAGTGGATAGAGTAGGTATAGCCACAGAAATTCAACACATGACTGTAAATGAGCAAATAGTCAAAACAGGTCCTAAGTTGTGCATGTAGTCCTATACTCTCACATAGTAGTGCATTGAACAGTGACAGTCACAAAAAAGTCAATTTATAGCCATAAACAAGAAAATAGTCACATCAGGTCATAAATCATGCAGGTAGTCCCATACCATCCCATAGTAGTGCATAGAGTAGGTATAGTCACAGAAATTCAACACATGAGTGTAAATTAAGAAATAGTCAAAACAGGAAACAAGGAAATAGTCATATCAGGTCATAAATCATGCAGGTAGTCCCACAGTATTCCATGGCAGTGCATAGAGTAGGCATGGTCACAAAAAAGTCAATTTATGGCTGTAAACGAGGAAATAGTCAAAACAGGTCATAAATCTTGGAGGTAGCCCCTTACCACCCTATAGTGTGCATAGAGTAGGCATAGTCATAAAAAAGTCAATTTATACCCATAAACAAGGAAATAGGCATATGAGGGTGTAGGTCGTAGAAGTAGTCCCATACTATAACATACAGAGCACTGAGCAGTGATAGTTACAAAGAAGTCAATTTTTTGCTATAAACATGGAAATAGTTCTCTGAGGTCATAAATCGTGCAGGTGGCCCCATCCTGTCACGTAGTAGTACATTGAGCAGTGATAGTCAGAAAAAGTAAATTTATAGCCGTAAACAACAAAATACTCATAACAGGTCATAAATCATACAGGTAGTCCCACACTGTCGCACCGTATTGAAAAGGTAATGAAAAGGCAACCTGCAAATTTAGGATTAAATTTCATGACATAAGGATTAGAATTGGTACCAGCAGGATTAAATTTAACAGAAGAAGGATTAAGACTCAAGTATGAGGATTAAAAGTGGTGGCATAGGAATTAAATCCAGCCAAACAAGTATTGAAAGTGGCGAGATGAGGATTAAATTCCACAGTATAAGGATTAGGTTCTGCGGTATGATTTAACGACGGGAAAACCTGTAGAAGGACATCGTGGTAATGTACCCCAACGTAAGACCCAACATAAGACCCACCCTAACATGACCTAGAATAATGTAACGACCAGAAGGACAGTCTGGTTATAGATTACCTGATCAACAAACACCAGAAGAAACAGAGGACTTAACCTAGCCTAACCTCCCACAAGCTAACCTAACCCAACCCACCCTAACCTGACCTAAGCTAACCTAACCTAACCGAAAATAATCTAACCCAACCTAACCTAACCAAAGGTAACCGAACCCAAGCTACCCTCACCTAACCACGACCTAGCATAACCTAAGGAATAGAGGGACATTGGGGTTAGTGATTACTGGACAACAAACCTAACCCAAGCTAACCTAAGCTGATGTAACCCAAGGCAATCTAACCTAATCCAACCCAACTGTACCTAACGTAACCAAACTAAACTACACCAACCTGAATATAACGTAAGCCAAAATAACCTAAGCTAAGCTAACCCAATGTAACCTAACCTAACCCAACCCAACCTAACCTAACCCAGCTTAACATGACCTAGCATAGCCTAAGGACTATAAGCACATTTTGGTTAGTGATTACCTGCTCACCAAACAGCAAAAGAAACAAAGGGCTCAATGTAACTTATTCTGCCCAAACATACCTTACCTAATCCAATGTAACCTAACCTTAACCACCCTAACCCAACGTAACCTAACAATCTAACCCAGCGAAACCTAACCTAATGTAACCTAACCTAACCCAACCCAACCTAGCCTAACCCAACATAACCGTACCTGACCCAACCCAACCCAACCTAACCTTACCTAACCTAACACAATCTAAGGAGCAGCTTTTTCTGTCGTTATTAATTATATTGTACATTTTAATCCTTGTCGCACAACATTTAATTCTTTTGCCATTAGAATTAATCCTTCTATAATTTTTATCCTCATTTCACTCGATTTAATCCACTTGTCACACAATGGAATTCACTTGACTATTCGCAGCTTTCGTGATTTTTTGGGGTTGTTTTGGGACCATTCCCATGTCAGTGGGTACTACCCATCCCTTTCATTAAAATATATATTTATTTTCATGTCAACCAGAATTACCCATGCTTTTCATTAAAAATTCGGGATCTGTACTGTAATTGGATACTGTGGAACTGTCAACCTGGATTATGATATTGTAGGGGTCTTCCCATGTGCACTGGTAATACACATGCTTTTCATTAAAAGTTCCACACATTCCATTCCACTGAATTCGATCTCACAGCTTTAATATACTACACACAAAAGCTAGAAAGTGCGTCGGTCGGGAATGGAACCCCGTTTAACCACTTGGAAGGCACCTATGCTAGCCACTATACCACCGACGCGACGGTTGATGTAATATCACGTTTCGTTCCCCTTCATACATTTCCATCTCCACTGAATTCGATCTCACAGCTTTAATATACTACAGACGAAAGGTAGAACGTGCGTTGGCCGGGAATGGAACCCGGGTCAACCACTTGGAAGGCAGCAATGCTAGCCACTATACCACCGACGCGACGGTTGATGTAATATCATATTTCCTCCCCCTCCATGCATTTCCATCTCCACTGAATTCGATATACTGGCGACCACTAAGGCGACACAGAAAGGCCACGCGTCTTCATTTTTCGTCCGCTTTCGCCGACGGAATGCCACTGTGGTGGAACACAGGGGTGGCATTCACTGCATTGCTCTATAGACGAAAGCGTCGTGGGTGAACGCAATGTGTTCTGCTCACAGGTCACCGCACACATGACCTTTAAGATCGTCGCGTGCGTGATCGGCGGCCAAACCTTCGTAAAGAACGCGTTTGCTCTATCTCTGCGCCATTTTGGACGTATTTCAATCTCGGTAATTATTTTTATTAGATAATACCGCAGTAAAACACGCAGTTTTTTACATGAGGGCTCGTACTCTGTTGACCGCTTCCAACGATGTGATGACGACCCCGCGTTAATACACGCTGAGCTGGTGTGATAGTTAAATTCTGCTTCCAAACACTTTTCAGTAGAAGTTTTATCTTTTTAGCTTTTTAAACTGTTTTCAAAAGATGATTCGTAAGATTCGTGGATTCGAAGAACCTTCCTTGGATTCGGATTCGCAAAATTCTGGATTCGTCCTATCTCTAGTAGTTACAAAAATAGAAGGTTTCCGTCGCCCTTATATGGGTGGGAGCATGATAATCGTCCGCTGTGACGGGGCGCCGGAAATGTGCCTCTCCTCTGCCGCTCGCTCGCAATGTGGCATCGGGCGTCGCCAAGTCCGAACTGGCCTGAATAATAGTAATTCATTCACTCCCTCCAAAGCTGTTGATGACGAAACTACACGGCTGTCTGCCTTGGTGGGCCCTATGACGCTTTCATGAGGTTAAATGCAGGCAACGTGGGGGGATAAACACATTCACACCAACTCTCTGCGAACGTGTGACAATTACTGAGCAATGCGAAATCACCTACCTTTCGTTAGGACATGTTTCTATGTGCAGGCATGTTTGTTGAGAGCATAAAATGAGATATTGAGATATTGTTCGCTTTAATACTGCAAATAATTTGACAAGTGGAGAGAGGAGAGCAGGAAGGAGTGGGGAAACGGGGGGTTAGTATGCGCCCTGGGCCGACTTCAGGTTCAAGAGACTTCACAGATTTTTCCACCCTTTCTCTATAGGTACAATAAGTGCTCGATCCTGTACTCTGCCTTGTGTCACACGTTATTGCATATCTTGCAGTTCCATTAAAGGAAGACACACACAATTACACATCCTATGGTGCTGTCTAACAAAGTGCTTCTCAAAACAGGTGGAATAACAGTGGGGACAATTAGGTATCCCTGCCGTACGGAGGAACGTACTGGCACTGGATTTGTACACTGATTATTTACAATTAGTTTCGTTGTCACATTCAAATAACACAGTCTTACGCGAACCGTGAAAGCCGGCTCAAATTTCATTGCTTCCATTACTGTGAACAAGAAGAGGTGACAAACCCTTTCGAATGCCTTCGTCCAGTGTCCTTGCAGCACCGCTACGTGATCTCATTGCGTTCTGCCAATGTCGAACATATTTCGTAAAACATGAATGTTCGTCTGAATGTTCCTTCCTAATGGCGCATATCTGATGATCTCCCACAAGTCCTCTCGCAACAGAGTGGAGTCTCGATGCTAGTACCTTGGCAAACACCTTGTAGTCTACGTTCGACAAAGTTATCGGCCCGTAGTCTATCACCTTAGGCACTTTTCTTTCGGGCACTTGCTTTGGAATAAGTACAGTATGGGACTTTCTGAAAGAGGGGGGGGGGTGGCACTCCATTTGCCTCCGCTCCAGGATATATTTGCAGTAATATCACTGATATATAATGTATATACCTGATATAGAAATCCGCCTCGATATCATCCGGAACGGGTGTCCGATTCCTCTACAGTGTACTTAATGCCTGTCTAACTTCATCAAGTGATAAAGGTCTTTCAAGAATATCTTGATTATCACTCGACAACTGCGGAACACGTGTTCATAGGCATTCTTTCACACCCGAATCTCGTTTGTCTATCGTTCTTCCTATCAGTTGAGCATAGTATTCCTCGAAAGTGTTCTTTTTTTATTTTCGCTGGGCTAGACATGATTTGGCCGTCTTCTTCTACCACAGTAGCTATTTTCATTATGAAGTATTCTTGTTAATTTCATAAAAACACTCGCTGGGCGTCTCGTCTGTCAGATATTATTGTAATCATGACCTCACCTTTGCCACCTCATATTTGTGGTCTGCTATTAAATTCCGTTCCAACGTTTGGCGTTTTTATCCGTTCAAAAAAGCCCCTGAATTTCTTTGTTCAATTTCTATTAGTCTTTGCAGGTTGTACTCCAGTTCTTTTTCTCGGTGTTTTGCATCGAAGGCCAGCATGTTGCTGCGTTCTATTGCGAATGCTCGTAGCTTAACCTTGAATTCTTGCGATCAGTGGCGTAGCCAGACCTCCAAGGTAGGGGGGGGGGGGGGCTCGATCCGAAAACTCGCCCCCCCCCCGCTGATCCTGTGTGCGACAACACACATATACTTGTGCACACTGCAAACTGAGGATGAAAAAAAAAAGGAACGAAAATAGTTGATTTGGACGTTCACAATACCATTACATGTATAGGCTGTCATGACCAATGAGGTGGTGTCACGAGATTGGAAGCATTTTGAAAAGCTCATACTTTGAAAACCATTCAAGAGTGCTTCTAAGACAGACGCCATGCACTGCAAGAACTTTCGCGATCGTCACACTTGTTCCCCCATATATTATGTTCTCCTCCGATTTGCACGATTTGTGCGGGTCGGTCATTGGCAGGTAGGGGGCGCTCGAGCCCCACCTAGCCTCCCCGTGGCTACGCCACTGCTTCCGATGCTTCGCTCCAGCTGGATTGTCCTGTCATAATATCAGCACTCTCGTCTGTTTGTGTCTACAAATTTTGTCTACAAAATTTGTAAGTTTCTTACCTCCAAGGAGTGTCCACATTTAGCTGCCATGTTTCCCATCCATTTCGTTGTTTGCGTTCCGGTCTCGTGTGGCCTAATGTTACTGAAACGACGCAGTGTTCGCTGAAATACGAATCCACTCCGCTGAATTCGCCGTCGAAGCTTTAATATAACACAGACAAAAGCTTGAACTTGTGTCGGCCGGGAATCGACCCGGGTCAACTACTTGGAAGGCAGCTATGCTGGCCACTGTACCACCGACGCGACGGTTGATGTAGTAACATGTTCCCTTCCCCCTCCATGCACTTCCATCTCCACTGATTCCGCCGTCGAAGCTTTAATACAACACAGACAAAAGCTTAAAGGGGCCGTAAACAGGCCACCAAACATTTCTGAAATAATGATACCCCATGAAAGAACACAGCTCATAATACCCAAATATACATTTCGTTCGGCTCGTGCCAGCTCATTGACCCGTATGACTGCTTTCAAAGATGACTAACCAGCGAGCCTCTCTCCACAACGCATACGTCACATGGCTACGTAGCGTTTTGCCGTCCAATCGGGGGGCCGAGCTGCGCACATGACGTTTCAAATTACCAGCCAATGAACATACTTCGTTATCAGGTGTGAGTCGGAGCGCTCAGTTTGTTTGTGTGAAACGACGTTTTGCGTTCCGTGGTTCCGAAATTCAACGTCATGACATCTTCAATAATCTCCGGCTGGCGCAAACGTCAACAGCTGGGCTGCTATCACATGACGCGATTCGAACCCGGGTTCCTCCCAGTCACGACGTGACATGGCCAGCACGCTATCCACTGTACCACGCGAGCTGGTGACGCGATGCCGCGTGGCTCAAACCAAAGCACTGCAGCCCAGTTGTCGGAACCATTCGAAGATGACGAAGATGTTCCATAGCGCACCTACCTAAGATTCCGGAACTGTAGTCCCGGATATTCATTCGCGCTCGTGGTGTGCTGCGTGCTACTGCCCAGAAAACGTAGTGCGCGTATGATACCTAAATTAAACACATTTCTTTCTCAGTTTGAGGCTCTAACTGTTTAGACTTTAAATAGAAGAAGATTCACGTTCATCTAGTCCAATTCCGCATTTGAAATAAAATCGTACGTGGAACACTCAATCGTAATTGGTGGGGAAAGCGCTACGTCAAAATGACGTAAAATTAGAGCGTGGGGCGGAGCTAAAATGCGAAAGAGTGCAGTGAATATTTCATTCGTATGCAAGCGCCTTTTGTTTTTGAGCGTTAGTAATTGCAAGGAGTTTTCACGGCCTAAGTTCCAATAATATAACACAAAGCAATGTGCACCTTTTGTACCTGTTTACGGCCCCTTTAAACTTGCGTCGGCCGGGAATAGAACCCGGGTCAACTGCTTGGAAGGGAGCTATGCTAGCCACTATACCACCGACGCGACGGTTGATTTAGTAACATGTTCCGTTCCCCCTGCGTGCACTTCCATCTCCACTGATTCCGCCGTCGAAGCTTTAATACAACACAGACAAAAGCTTGAAGTTGCGTCAGCCGGGAATCGAACCCGGGTCAACTGCTTGGAAGGCAGCTATGCCAGCCACTATACCACCGACGCGACGGTTGATGTAGTAACATGTTCCGTTCCCCCTCCGTGCACTTCCATCTCCACTGATTCCGCCGTCGAAGCTGTAATGTAACACAGACAAAAGCTTGAACTTGCGTCGGACGGGAATCGAACCCGGGTCAACTGCTTGGAAGGCAGCTTTGCTAGCCACTATACCACCGACGCGACGGTTGACGTAGTGACGTGTTCCCTTCCCCCTCCGTGCACTCATCCGTATTATCTCGTCCCTATCCTTTCCCGCCGGTGGGTGATCCCAATTTCCCTACGAATATGAGTAAGGCTTCTCTGCTATGTGTTATAATGTAAATACGAAGTTTGGGTTTGTATATGTATGCATACTATATGCATTTTCAATTGGTGATATCACGGGCCCGCCCAGAAAAAGGGAGCGCTGTTGGAGGAAAGCTGGGTATCTTCTGCATCACCCCCAAAAGCCGAGCCAAGTCAAAGGACGCAGAAAGCGATCAAACGAGACCTCCTCCACTACCAAATCTAGATCACGGCCTACTAGATTATAACGAGCATGTCATAATCGACAGCTCCAATGAGGAGCTTGTCCGCACGATTCGCTAGGGGCGCTACTCACCAGCCCGCGGGATCTACATCACGATTGGACAATGAAAATTTGAATTTTGAACGCGCAGAAGCGGACGTAGGACTACCGTAGCAGACGACGCCAACAGCTCCTATGAAAACGTGTTGAATAATGATTATAATCAACTTTAGAAAGGAGCCTCCTCATGGGGGACATCCACCGCTTGTACAAAAATACTAAGCTAAGCTAAAGTACAAAGTATTGCCGAAATTGAGGAAGCAATAACCGGGCCGATGAGTAGGGTCACCGCTAGGTTCCAAATGCGGCGCTGGGAAGGGGTGCCTATGACATGGTCGTCATCATCTAGTAGGTCGTAATCGAGACAGACGGAAGGACGGGCAATCCCTATATTCTGTACCCTGCGACTCGATGTACAAAAGAAGGATGCAAAGAGAAAGGTCGTATAAAGTGCACACAATGATACGCTTTTATATTTGCAAGGTAAAAACTGAGTTCATGACTTTGATAATCCCTAGCACTAATGTCCACACACGTGGACACTTTAGTTCTGCCTGAAAGACAAGAGCTGTGCCTTTCTTGTTTCGTTGGTTGATTGATAATGTCATCTGTGTCATAACATTCGTCAGCGAGTTAACACATTTTTTCATCTTCCATATTGATTGTGTAGAGGCAGCTACCAAAAAAGCAGCAAGTTCCTCAGCGAGTTACTGAAACTGAAACGTAACGAGTTGTGTTAAAAGTTACAGAAACAATGAGTTATCTCAACACCCGAACACACCTATATCATGCACTTTGTTTCACCCTCCTCAAAATGACATACATTCCTTAAATGCTGGTTCTAACGTGTGAATGACGTAACACTTGCGTCGCAGGCACATTTTTTGCAACAAGCACTATCCCTCGCGAGGCGAGAACCGATGTGGGAAATGGACGGTTCTCGAGAGCCTCGTTATCATGAGATCGATTTGCAATGGCAGTAAAATGTAATGAGAATATGTGTCGCCATTAACGCAGGGGTCTCACTGAAACCACAAAATAATTTACATATATCTCTTATCACTGGTGTTGCTTGATCTCTGCGGAGGTGCGGAGGAAGCAACGTTACCCCATCAGGGAGGGGGGGATCTATTCATTTTCAGAGGAAATAAATGAAGTGAAATCTCAAATGAAGGGAAACGCGACCCGTATATGCTACGGGAACGATGTTGATTACGATCAGCTTACGTGGTCGCCGGCACGTAATAGTAGGTGGGAAAATCCATCCATGTTACGTACATGGTACCGACCTGTGCACGTGTGCTACATGGCCTACATGGTACCTCAGACGTTCGGCAAAATTGGCAGTGGGTAGGACGCGATAAGTACGCGGCCTGCCCGAGGCGGCGATTGGGGATGATCCTCGTCACATTATAGGCAGCGGCGTTGACCGTCGACGGGAGCGCTTCAGAAGCCAGGAATTTGAGTACATCTACGACGTAAACCAGGGTGCCCGCTCTCAGACGTTCGGTAAAATTGGCAATGGGTAGGACGCGATAATGATCCTCGTCTCATTATAGGCACCGGCGTTGACCGTCGACGGGGAGTGCATCAGAAGCCAGGAATTTGAGTACGGCTACGACGTAAAACCGGGGCGCTTGCTCTCAGACGTTTGGCAAAATTGGGATTGGGTAATACGCGATAATTACGCGGCCTGCCCGAGGCGGCGATAGGGGATAATCCTCGTCTCATTATAGGCAACGGCGTTGACCGTTGACCGGAGCGCTTCAGAAGCCAGGTATTTGAGTACGGCTACGACGTAAACCGGGGCGCCTGCTCCCAGACGTTCGGCAAAATTGGCATTGGGTAGGACGCGGTAAATACGACCGAGGACAAACTCGAACTCTCGTCCGATGGACCGCGTCTCCCTCATTCATTTGCTAGTGCCTGCTTTTCCACGACATGGTGTGTTGACGCTGGAGAGGTTAAAGACAAACTGCCAGCAGAGAACGGCCAGCCCGAGGCGGCGATGGGGGATGATGCTCGTCTCATTATAGGCAGCACCGTTGACTGTCGAGAGGAGCGCTTCAGAAGCCAGGTATTTGAGTACGGCTACGTCGTAAACCGGGGCGCCTGCTCCCAGACGTTCGGCAAAATTGGCATTGGGTAGGACGCGGTAAATACGACCGAGGAAAAACTCGAACACTCGTCCGATGGACCGCGTCTCCCTCATTCATTTGCTAGTGCCTGCTTTTCCACGACATGGTGTGTTGACGCTGGAGAGGTTAAAGACAAACTGCCAGCAGAGAACGGCCAGCCCTAGGCGGCGATAGGGGATAATCCTCGTCTCATTATAGGCAGCACCGTTGACCGTCGACAGGAGCGCTTCAGAAGCCAGGCATTTGAGTACGGCTACGTCGTAAACCGGGTCGCCTGCTCCCAGACGTTCGGCAAAATTGGCATTGGGTAGGACGCGGTAAATACGACCGAGGAAAAACTCGAACACTCGTCCGATGGACCGCGTCTTCCTTCTTCCTCATTCATTTGCTAGTGCCAGCTTTTCCACGACATGGTACGTTGACGCTGGAGAGGTTAAAGACAAACTGCCAGCAGAGAACCGCCAGCCCGAGGCGGCGATGGGGGATGATCCTCGTCTCATTATAGGCAGCAGCGTTGACCGTCGACAGGAACGCTTCAGAAGCCAGGAATTTCAGTACGGCTACGATGTAAACCGGGGCGCCTGCTCCCAGACGTTCGGCAAAATTGGCATTGGGTAGGACGCGGTAAATACGACAGAGGACAAACTCAAACACTCGTCCGATGGACCGCGTCTTCCTCATTCATTTGCTAGTGCCAGCTGTCGTATTTAAACTAGAGCTATTATAGAGAACTATTTATAAGAGTTAATTTGAAGCTGCAAACATGAAATAGTCATAACATGTCATGCATGCAGGGTGTCTCATACTATTCCTGGCCGAATCCAGCCTACCAACGCTCCACGCTCAAAGCTCACTTGACCTGTAGAGGAGTTGGAGTTCCTCTACATGAGCCCCGACCGGCGATGATGGTATGCCACGGAGAGGCGATGACGGTTGCCTATCTCCATGGCCGCGCTGGTGGAACTGAGGCCGGTGCTCCAGGCGCGTGGCCATCTTCGTCATTGTCCACGGCCCGCTACAGTGCTCCCCCCCTCAGACGCGGAGCGGCGATAAGGAAGATCGGAGAATCACGTCTATACCGGAGGGAGAGAGCAAGAGTGACCGTGGATGACGCGCACTGCTGGACATGTCCACGGGCGGCACAGCACACGTTGCAGGCAGAGGTCGATGAGTGGGGCGGGAGCGGCCGAGATGAGGTTTGCCAGAGATGAACGTTGACGACGTCGGAGTCGTGGTCTGGCGTTGGAGTCGTGGCCTGGGGTGCCGCAACCGGCACGGGAGCGAGAGCTCATAGGGTCCCAGGAAGTGAGGCTGCGTAGGCGTGAGGACTGCCGAGACGCCGGCTGATGCGTGCCGTGGCGTCGGCTGCCGCGACTGCCGAAACCGGCAGGCGAGCACGTTGCTCAGGTGTCACGGCCGGCAGTGGGTGCGAGTTGAGATGCAGAAATGAAGAAGAGGGTGGTGAGTGTGCCGGGCGCCGTGGACAACGCAGGTCGGTCCCTGGAAGCCGTGAAGCGATGGTCGGTGGGGTCGAGCGGTGCGGGTCGGTAGCGTGGACGGAAGCGGTCGGCGTGTCGTGCAAGCGGCAAAGGGCGTTATGATGCGGTCGTGATGAGTCGCGTAATGGCGGTGGCTTCCAGGGAGAGCGTGCCGTGGTAGTGCTGGTCGATGGTGTCGTCAGAAATTTGGGATGGTGAAGGGCCGAATTGCGCCGAACTTGATGTTCATCGTTCGGGTCACCAAATGTAGAGGAGTTGGAGTTCCTCTACATGAGCCCCGACCGGCGATGATGGTATGTCACGGAGAGGCGATGACGGTGGCCTATCTCCATGGCCGCGCCGGTGGAACTGAGGCCGGTACTCCAGGCGCGTGGCCATCTTCGTCATTGTCCACGGCCCGCAACAGACCTTTCTAGACACAATCGGACTTCGATCCTTATTGTGAAGGGGCTAATTTTTCATTCACCACATCACCACCGCCAATGGGATAAGGTATAACTTCTGGCCATGAAACTTTCCGTTCATCATCTTCAAATAATGTTGCTGTTGTTGTATTCCATTGTAGCACACACTGTAGTAGTAGCCACAAAAAGATCATTTGTAGCTGTAAACCAGGGTATGTCATAACAGGTCATAGATTATGTTGGCAGTCTTATAATGTCCCTTTGTTGTGCAAAGAATAATTGCCTGCATCAAAATCAGTTCGTAGCTACAAATGAGGAAATAGTCATAGCAGGTCATAAACCATTCAGGTACCTTAAATTATCCCATAGTAGTTCAAATAGCACTCATAGTCATAAAAAATCAATTTTGTAAACATGGGTTGAGTAGAGCTTGTGTATTATGTTAATAAAATTTCCCTTAACAACAATGAAATAGTCATAACTGGTTATAGATCATGCAGGTGCTCACATACTACACATATTACATAGTAGTGCATTTAGCAGTGGTAGTCAATTTATAGCTGCAAATAAGGAAATAGTCATAACAGGTCATAAAGCATACAGGTAGTTCCATATCATCCCATAGTAGAGCATAGAGTAGGCATAGTCATACACAGTCAATTTATACCCAATAAGGTAATGGTCATATCAGGCCATAAATCATGGAGGTAGTCCCATGCTATCATATAGTAGTGCACAAAACGTCAATTAATAGCTGTAAATAAGAAAATAGTCTATAAGGTCATAAATCATCCAGGTAGTTCCATACCATCCCATAGTAGTGCATAGAGTAGGTATAGTCATAGAAATTCAATATATGACTGTAAATGAGGAAATAGCCGAAACAGGTCATAAATCATGCACATAGTCCCATACTATCACACAGTGTTGCATTGAACACAGAGTAACAAAAAAATTAATTTATAACCGTAAACAAGGAAATAGTCATATCAGCTCATAAATCATGCATGTAGTCTCATACCATCCCATAGTAGTTTATAGAGTATGCATAGTCACAAAAAAGTCAATTTATAGACATAAACAAGGCAATAGTAAATTCAGGTCATAAATCATGCAGGTAGTCCCATACCATCCCATAGTAATGCATAGAGTAGGTATAGTCACAGAAATTCAACACATGACTTAAAATGAGGAAATAGTCAAAACAGGTCATAAATCGTGCACATAGTCCCATACTATCACACAGTGGTGCATTGAGCAGTGATAGTCACAAAATGTCAATTTATAGCCATAAACAAGAAAATAGTCATATCAGGTCATAAATCATGCAGGTAGTCCCATACCATCACAGTGTTGCATTGAACAGTGATAGTCACAAAAAGTCAATTTATGGCCATAAACAAGGAAATAGTCATATCAGGTCATAAATCATGCAGGTAGTCCCGTACCATCCCATTCTAGTGCATAGAGTAGGTATAGTCACAGAAATTCAACACATGACTGTAAATGAGGAAATAGTCAAAACAGGTCGTAAATCATGCACGTAGTCCCATACTATCGCATAGTAGTACATTGGACAGTGATAGTCACAATAAAGTCAATTTATAGCCATAAACAAAGAAATAGTCATATCCGATCATAAATCATGCAGGTAGTCCCATACCATATTATGGTAGTGCGTAGAGTAGGTATAGTCACAGAAATTCAACACATGACTGTAAATGAGGAAATAGTCAAAACAGTTCATAAATCATGCACATAGTCCCATAATATCACACAGTGGTGCATTGAATACTGAGAGTCACAAAAAGTCAGTTTATAGCCATAAACAAGGAAATAGTCATATGAGGTCATACATCGTGCACGTAGCCCCATACGACCCCATGGTTGTGCATAGAGTAGGCATAGTCATATAAATTGAATACATGACTGTAAACGAGGAAATCGTCATAAATCATGCATGTAGTCCCACACCATCCCATAGTGGTTCATAGAGGATGCATAGTCACAAAAAGTAAATTTATAGCCATAAACAAGGAAATAGTAAATTCAGGTCAAAAATCATGCAGGTAGTCCCATACCATCCCATAGTAGTGCATATAGCAGGTATAGTCACAGAAATTCAACACATGACTGTAAATGAGGAAATAGTCAAAACTGGTCATAAATCATGCACATAGTCCCATACTATCATACAGTGGTGCATTGAACAGTGATAGTCACAATAAAGTCAGTTTATAGCCATAAAAAAGAAATAGTCATATCAGCTCATAAATCATGCATGTAGTCCCATACCATCCCATGGCAGTGCATACAATATGCAGTCACAAAAGAGTCAATTTATAGCCATAAACAAGGAAATAGTAAATTCAGGTCATAAATCATGCAGGTAGCCCCTTACGATCTTATAGTTGTACATAAAGTAGGCATAGTCATAAAAAGTCAATTTTTACCCATAAACAAGGAAATGGGCATATGAGGATGTAGGTCGTAGAGGTAGTCCCATACTATCACATACAGAGCACTGAGCAGTGATAGTTACAAGGAAGTCAATTTTTGCTATAAACAAGGAAATAGCTCTCTCAGGTCATAAATCATGCAGGTAGTCCCATACCATACCATAGTAGTGCATAAAGTAGGTATAGTCACAGAAATTCAACACTGTAAATGACTGTAAATGAGGAAATAGTCAAAACAGGTCATAAATTATGCACATACTCCCATACTATCACACAGTGGTGCATTGAACACTGAGAGTCACAAAAAATGAATTGAAGAAAGAAGGAATGAAGGAAAGAAGGAAAGGAATGAAAGAAGGAAATAGTCATATCAGCTCATAAATCATGCATGTAGTCCCATACTATCCCATAGTAGTTCATAGGGTATGCAGTCACAAAAAAGTCAATTTATAGCCATAAACAAAGAAATAGTAAATTCAGGTCATAAATCATGCAGGTAGTCTCATATCATCCCATAGCAGTTGATAGAGTAGGTATAGCCACAGAAATTCAACACATGACTGTAAATGAGCAAATAGTCAAAACAGGTCCTAAGTTGTGCATGTAGTCCCATACTCTCACATAGTAGTGCATTGAACAGTGATAGTCACAAAAAAGTCAATTTATAGCCATAAACAAGAAAATAGTCATATCAGGTCATAAATCATGCAGGTAGTCCCATACCATCCCATTCTAGTGCATAGAGTAGGTATAGTCACAGAAATTCTACACATGACTGTAAATGAGGAAATAGTCAAAACAGGTCGTAAATCATGCACGTAGTCCCATACTATCGCATAGTAGTACATTGGACAGTGATAGTCACAATAAAGTCAACTTATAGCCATAAACAAAGAAATAGTCATATCCGATCATAAATCATGCAGGTAGTCCCATACCATCTTATGGTAGTGCATAGAGTAGGTATAGTCACAGAAATTCAACACATGACTGTAAATGAGGAAATAGTCAAAACAGTTCATAAATCATGCACATAGTCCCATACTATCACACAGTGGTGCATTGAATACTGAGAGTCACAAAAAGTCAGTTTATAGCCATAAACAAGGAAATAGTCATATGAGGTCATACATCGTGCACGTAGCCCCATACGACCCCATGGTTGTGCATAGAGTAGGCATAGTCATATAAATTGAATACATGACTGTAAACGAGGAAATCGTCATAAATCATGCATGTAGTCCCACACCATCCCATAGTGGTTCATAGAGGATGCATAGTCACAAAAAGTAAATTTATAGCCATAAACAAGGAAATAGTAAATTCAGGTCAAAAATCATGCAGGTAGTCCCATACCATCCCATAGTAGTGCATATAGCAGGTATAGTCACAGAAATTCAACACATGACTGTAAATGAGGAAATAGTCAAAACTGGTCATAAATCATGCACATAGTCCCATACTATCATACAGTGGTGCATTGAACAGTGATAGTCACAATAAAGTCAGTTTATAGCCATAAAAGAGAAATAGTCATATCAGCTCATAAATCATGCATGTAGTCCCATACCATCCCATGGCAGTGCATAGAATATGCAGTCACAAAAAAGTCAATTTATAGCCATAAACAAGGAAATAGTAAATTCAGGTCATAAATCATGCAGGTAGCCCCTTACGATCTTATAGTAGTGCATAAAGTAGGCATAGTCATAAAAAGTCAATTTATACCCATAAACAAGGAAATAGGCATATGAGGATGTAGGTCGTAGAGGTAGTCCCATACTATCACATACAGAGCACTGAGCAGTGATAGTTACAAGGAAGTCAATTTTTGCTATAAACAAGGAAATAGCTCTCTCAGGTCATAAATCATGCAGGTAGTCCCATACCATACCATAGTAGTGCATAAAGTAGGTATAGTCACAGAAATTCAACACTGTAAATGACTGTAAATGAGGAAATAGTCAAAACAGGTCATAAATTATGCACATACTCCCATACTATCACACAGTGGTGCATTGAACACTGAGAGTCACAAAAAATGAATTGAAGAAAGAAGGAATGAAGGAAAGAAGGAAAGGAATGAAAGAAGGAAATAGTCATATCAGCTCATAAATCATGCATGTAGTCCCATACTATCCCATAGTAGTTCATAGGGTATGCAGTGACAAAAAAGTCAATTTATAGCCATAAACAAAGAAATAGTAAATTCAGGTCATAAATCATGCAGGTAGTCTCATATCATCCCATAGCAGTTGATAGAGTAGGTATAGCCACAGAAATTCAACACATGACTGTAAATGAGCAAATAGTCAAAACAGGTCCTAAGTTGTGCATGTAGTCCCATACTCTCACATAGTAGTGCATTGAACAGTGATAGTCACAAAAAAGTCAATTTATAGCCATAAACAAGAAAATAGTCATATCAGGTCATAAATCATGCAGGTAGTCCCATACCATCCCATAGTAGTGCATAGAGCAGGTATAGTCACAGAAATTCAACACATGACTGTAAATGAAGAAATAGTCAAAACAGGATACAAGGAAATAGTCATATCAGGTCATAAATCATGCAGGTAGTCCCATAGTATTCCATGGCAGTGCATAGAGTAGGCATGGTCACAAAAAAGTCAATTTATGGCTGTAAACGAGGAAATAGTCGAAACAGGTCATAAATCTTGGAGGTATCCCCTTACCACCCTATAGTGTGCATAGAGTAGGCATAGTCATAAAAAAAGTCAATTTATACCCATAAACAAGGAAATGGGCATATTAGGGTGTAGGTCATAGAAGTAGTCCCATACTATAACATACAGAGCACTGAGCAGTGATAGTTACAAAGAAGATAATTTTTTGCTATAAACCTGGAAATAGTTCTCTGAGGTCATAAATCGTGCAGGTGGCCCCATCCTGTCACGTAGTAGTACATTGAGCAGTGATAGTCACAAAAAGTAAATTTATAGCCGTAAACAACGAAATACTCATAATAGGTCATAAATCATACAGGTAGTCCCACACTGTCGCATCGTATTGAAAAGGTAATGAGAAGGTAACCTGAAAATTTAGGATTAAATTCCATGACATAAGGATTAGAATTGGTACCAGCAGGATTAAATTTAACAGAAGAAGGATTAAGACTCAAGTATGAGGATTAAAAGTGGTGGCATAGGAATTAAATCCAGCCAAACAAGTATTGAAAGTGGCGGGATGAGGATTAAATTCCACAGTATAAGGATTAGGTTCTGCGGTATGATTTAACGACGGGAAAACCTGTAGAAGGGCATCATGGTAATGTACCCCAACGTAAGACCCAACTTAAGACCCACCCTAACATGACCTAGAATAATGTAACGACCAGAAGGACAGTGTGGTTATAGATTACCTGATCAACAAACACCAGAAGAAACAGAGGACTCAACCTAGCCTAACCTGCCACAAGCTAACCTAACCCAACCTACCTTAACCTGACCTAAGCTAACCTAACCTAACCGAAAATAATCTAACCCAACCTAACCTAAGCAAAGGTAACCAAACCCAAGCTACCCTAACCTAACCATGACCTAGCATAACCTAAGGAATAGAAGGACATTGGGGTTAGTGATTACTGAACAACAAACCTAACCCAAGCTAACCTAAGCTGATGTAACCCAAGGCAATCTAACCTAATCCAACCCAACTGTACCTAACGTAACCAAACTAAACTACACCAACCTGAATATAACGTAAGCCAACATAACCTAACCTAAGCTAACCCAATGTAACCTAACCTAACCCAACCCAACCTAACCTAACCCAGCTTAACATGACCTAGCATAGCCTAAGGACTATAAGCACATTTTGGTTAGTGATTACCTGCTCACCAAACAGCAAAAGAAACAAAGGGCTCAATGTAACTTATTCTGCCCAAACCTAACCTACCCACACCAACCCCAACCTAATGTACCCAAACATACCTTACCTAATCCAATGTAACCTAACCTTAACCACCCTAACCCAACGTAACCTAACAATCTAACCCAGCGAAACCTAACCTAATGTAACCTAACCTAACCCAACCCAACCTAGCCTAACCCAACATAACCTTACCTGACCCAACCCAACCCAACCTAACCTTAGCTTACCTAACCTAACACAATCTAACGAGCAGCTTTTTCTGTCGTTATTAATTATCTTGTACATTTTAATCCTTGTCGCACAACATTTAATTCTTTTGCCATTAGAATTAATCCTTCTATAATTTTTATCCTCATTTCACTCGATTTAATCCACTTGTCACACAATGGAATCCACTTGACTATTCGCAGCTTTCGTGATTTTTTTGGGTTGTTTTGGGACCATTCCCATGTCAGTGGGTACTACCCATCCCTTTCATTAAAATATATATTTATTTTCATGTCAACCAGAATTACCCATGCTTTTCATTAAAAATTCGGGATCTGTACTGTAATTGGATACTGTGGAACTGTCAACCTGGATTATGATATTGCAGGGCTCTTCCCATGTGCACTGGTAATACACATGCTTTTCATTAAAAGTTCCACACATTCCATTCCACTGAATTCGATCTCACAGCTTTAATATACTACAGACAAAAGCTAGAAAGTGCGTCTGTCGGGAATGGAACCCCGTTTAACCAGTTGGAAGGCAGCAATGCTAGCCACTATACCACCGACGCGACGGTTGATGTAATATCATATTTCCTCCCCCTCCATGCATTTCCATCTCCACTGAATTCGATATACTGGCGACCACTAAGGCGACACAGAAAGGCCACGCCTCTTCATTTTTCGTCCGCTTTGGCCGACGGAATGCCACTGTGGTGGAACACAGGGGTGGCATTCACTGCATTGCTCTATAGACGAAAGCGTCGTGGGTGAACGCAATGTGTTCAGCTCACAGGTCACCGCACACATGACCTTAAAGATCGTCGCGTGCGTGATCGGCGGCCAAACCTTCGTAAAGAACGCGTTTGCTCTATCTCTGCGCCATTTTGGACGTATTTCAATCTCGGTAATTATTTTTATTAGATAATACCGCAGTAAAACACGCAGTTTTTTACATGAGGGCTCGTACTCTGTTGACCGCTTCCAACGATGTGGTGACGACTCCGCGTTAATACACGCTGAGCTGGTGTGATAGTTAAATTCTGCTTCCAAACACTTTTCAGTAGAAGTTTTATTTTTTAAGTTTTTTAAACTGTTTTCAAAAGATGATTCGTAAGATTCGTGGATTCGAAGAACCTTCCTTGGATTCGGATTCGCAAAATTCTGGATTCGTCCTATCCCTAGTAGTTACAAAAATAGAAGGTTTCCGTCGCCCTTATATGGGTGGGAGCATCATAATCGTCCGCTATGACGGGGCGCCGGAAATGTGCCTCTCCTCTGCCGCTCGCTCGCAATGTGGCATTGGGCGTCGCCAAGTCCGAACTGGCCTGAATAATAGTAATTCATTCACTCCCTCCAAAGCTGTTGATGACGAAACTACACGGCTGTCTGCCTTGGTGGGCCCTATGACGCTTTCATGAGGTTAAATGCAGGCAACGTGGGGGGATAAACACATTGACACAAACTCTCTGCGAACGTGTGACAATTACTGAGCAATGCGAAATCACCTACCTTTCGTTAGGACATGTTTCTATGTGCAGGCATGTTTGTTGAGAGCATAAAATGAGATATTGAGATATAGTTCGCTTTAATACTGCAAATAATTTGACAGGTGGAGAGAGGAGAGCAGGAAGGAGTGGGGAAACAGGGGGGTTAGTATGCGCCCTGGGCCGACTTCAGGTTCAAGAGACTTCACAGATTTTTCCACCCTTTCTCTATAGGTACAATAAGTGCTCGATCCTGTACTCTGCCTTGTGTCACACGTTACTGCATATCTTGCAGTTCCATTAAAGGAAGACACACACAATTACATATCCTATGGTGCTGTCTAACAAAGTGCTTCACAACACAGGTGGGATAACAGTGGGGACAATTAGGTATCCCTGCCGTACGGAGGAACGTACTGGCACTGGATTTGTACACTGATTATTTACAATTAGTTTCGTTGTCACATTCAAATAACACAGTCTTACACGATCCATGAAAGCCGGCTCAAATTTCATTGCTTCCATTAGTGTGAACTAGAAGAGGTGACAGACCCTTTCGAATGCCTTCGTCCAGTGTCCTTGCAGCACTGCTACGTGATCTCATTGCGTTCTGCCAATGTCGAACATATTTCGTAAAACATGAATGTTCGTCTGAATGTTCCTTCCTAATGGCGCATATCTGATGATCTCCCACAAGTCCTCTCGCAACAGAGTGGAGTCTCGATGCTAGTACTTTGGCAAACACCTTGTAGTCTACGTTCGACAAAGTTATCGGCCCGTAGTCTATCACCTTAGGCACTTTTCTTTCGGGCACTTGCTTTGGAATAAGTAGAGTATGAGACTTTCTGAAAGAGGGGGGGTGGCACTCCATTTGCCTTTGCTCCAGGATATATTTGCAGTAATATCACTGATATATAATGTATATACCTGATATAGAAATCTGCCTCGATATCATCCGGAACGGGTGTCCGATTCCTCTTCAGTGTACTTAATGCGTGTCTAACTTCATCAAGTGATAAAGGTCTTTCAAGAATATCTTGATTATCACTCGACAACTGCGGAACACGTGTTCATAGGCATTCTTTCACACCCGAATCTCGTTTGTCTATCTTTCTTCCTATCAGTTGAGCATAGTATTCCTCGAAAGTGTTCTTTTTTTATTTTCGCTGGGCTAGATATGATTTGGCCGTCTTCTTCTACCACAGTAGCTATTTTCATCATGAAGCATTCTTGTTAATTTCATAAAAACACTCGCTGGGCGTCTCGTCTGGCAGATATTATTGTAATCATGAGCTCACCTTTGCCACCTCATATTTGTGGTCTGCTATTAAATTCCGTTCCAAGGTTTGGCGTTTTTATCCGTTCAAAAAAAGCCCCTGAATTTCTTTGTTCAATTTCTATTAGTCTTTGCAGGTTGTACTCCAGTTCTTTTTCTCGGTGTTTTGCATCGAAGGCCAGCATGTTGCTGTGTTCTATTGCGAATGCTCGTAGCTTAACCTTGAATTCTTCCGACCAGTGGCGTAGCCAGACCTCCAAGGTAGGGGGGGCTCGATCCGAAAACTCGCCCCCCCCCCGCTGATCCTGTGTGTGACAACACACATATACTTGTGCACACTGCAAACTGAGGATGAAAAAAAAAAGGAACGAAAATAGTTGATTTGGACGTTCACAATACGATTACATGTATAGGCTGTCATGACCAATGAGGTGGTGTCACGAGATTGGAAGCATTTTGAAAAGCTCATACTTTGAAAACCATTCAAGAGTGCTTCTAAGACAGACGCCATGAACTGCAAGAACTTTCGCGATCGTCACACTTGCTCCCCCATATATTATGTTCTCCTCCGATTTGCACGATTTGTGTGGGTCGGTCATAGGCAGGTAGGGGGGGCTCAAGCCCCACCTAGCCTCCCCGTGGCTACGCCCCCCCTTCCGTGCACTTCCATCTCCACTGATTCCGCCGTCGAAGCTTTAATACAACACAGACAAACGCTTGAACTTGCGTCGGCCGGTAATCGAACCCGCGTCAACTGCTTGGAAGGGCAGCTATGCTAGCCACTACACCACCGACGCGACGTTTGATGTAGTAACATGTTCCGTTCCCCTTCCGTGCATTTCCATCTCCACTGATTCCGCCGTCGAAGCTCTAATACAACACAGACAAAAACTTGAACTTGCGTCGGCCGGGAATCGAACCCGGGTCAACTGCTTGGAAGGGAGCTATGCTAGCCACTATAGCACAGACGCGACGGTTGATGTAGTAACATGTTCGGTTCCCCCTCCGTGCACTTCCATCTCCACTGATTCCGCCGTCGAAGCTTTAATACAACACAGACAAAAGCTCTAACTTGCGTCGGCCGGGAATCGAACCCGGGTCAACTGCTTGGAAGGCAGCTACGCTAGCCACTATACCACCTACGCGACCGTTGATGTAGTAACATATTCCTTTCCCCCACCGTGCACTTCCATCTCCACTGATTCCGGCGTCGAAGCTTTAATATAACACAGACAGAAGATTGAACTTGCGTCGGCCGGGAATCGAACCCGGGTCAACTGCTTGGAAGGCAGCTACGCTAGCCACTATACCACCTACGCGACCGTTGATGTAGTAACATATTCCTTTCCCCCACCGTGCACTTCCATCTCCACTGATTCCGGCGTCGAAGCTTTAATATAACACAGACAAGAGTTTGAACTTGCGTCGGCCGGGAATCGATCCCGGGTCAACTGCTTGGAAGGCAGCTATGCTAGCCACTATACCACCGACGCGACCGTTGATGTAGTAACATGTTCCGTTCCCCCACCGTGCACTTCCATCTCCACTGATTCCGCCGTCGAAGCTTTAATATAACACAGACAAAAGCTTGAACTAGCGTCGGCCTGGAATCGAACCCGGGTCAACTAGTTGGAAGGCAGCTATGCTAGCCACTATACTTTTTTTTCGATTTTATTCATATAGTTTAAAGAAACACTCAGTAAAAAAGCTGACTTGTCTTCGGTCAGCCGAAGATGCCTTTCAGCAGAGCCCCCCTTTTCCATACAGTGCTGTCCTCAAGTCCAGGTCCCCCCTCTCAAGCTTATTTCTTATCGCCTGCCACTGTCCGTCCAGTTCCTCTTTTGGCACCACACTTAGCATCCATTGCAACTTCTGTTTGAACTTGACTAAGGGTGGCATTGGTTTTTCCCGGCACTCTACTTCGTCCGTTCTGAAAGACCAAAGAGAATGACGGTCGAGAACTACCAGGCACGAGACTATATGTTCCTCCTGCGTGCTTGCAACTCGGAGATACTTAAGGTAATGCCACCGAAGCTTCAAGTCTTGGTCTATGAAGCCCTTGAAGATGTCCCAAAACTGGATTGCCCTCTTGCTGTGCAGGAAGACGTGCAATAGTGTTTCCTCTTCTTGCGGACATGCTATGCAATTTGGTGCACAAGGTATTAAGAAGCCCTTTCTTTCTAGCCATGCTTTTACTGGCAAAACTTCCCAGTGGAACAGAAAAAAGAAGTCCTTCGAACCAGTGGGAATTAACATTTTCCGGACCTTTCTTAATACGCCTTCTGCCCCTTTCGGAGGATTACAATGTCTGTACAGAGGCGTCGGTACTATTGCAGAATCGAACCCCGGTCAACTGCTTGGAAGGCAGCTATGTTAGCGACTATACCACCGACGCGACGGTTGATGTAGTAACATGTTCTGTTCCCCCTCCGCGCACTTCCATCTCCACTGATTCCGCCGCCGAAGCTTTAATATAACACAGACAAAAGCTTGAACTTGCGTCGGCTGGGAATCGAACCCGGGTCAACTGCTTGGAAGGCAGCTATGAAGCTATGGAAAGTACCTAATTTAAACAATTTTATGTTTACACACCTGATAATTGCCTGGCATAACGGTTCTAGATATATGGCAAAAAGCAAGGGGGAGAGGGGGCATCCCTGCCTCACCGATGATTTCATAGGTATCGGGTCACTACAATTACCGTTTAAAATCAGCTTCGTTGACACGTCATCATAACACAACCTGAGTCTGCCTGTAATTATGTCACCAAAACCAACTTTCTTTAGCTCAGATAATAGGTATGCATCATTAACTCTATCAAATGCCTGGGACAAGTCTACTTGAACAACACCAACGTGATCACCTTCCGTTCTTGCAATGTCCAGAATGGTTCGAAGTACGTGAATGTTCGTTTGAATGCTACGTCCTTTGAAAGCGCACACCTGGTGATCCCCCACTACTGATTGTATCGCTTTTTGAATTATTGCTGCAATCACTTTTGCATACACTTTGTAGTTCACGATGGGCTCTTCTAGTAACTGACGTTGTTCTCCATCCAAAGTGAGTAGTTTCAAATCTCCCAGCTTTTCATCTATGTCCAACTGCAGTCCATGGGTCATGCCCAGTAGTTTCGTATAGTGACCAACAAAGGCCGCCTGTATGTCCTAATCCTGGCTGATTACTTTGCCTTGGTATTCAATATTATCCATCTTTTTTCCGCTTCCGCGATGTCGTTCCTTATAGAGATACTTCTTGCTAGGAGTTTCGTCCGGTAGAAAATAGCGCATTCTGGCCTTACACGAGCGCCTTCCCATTTGCATTTATTAATGAGTTGCAGCTCCAATTTTATTTCGTCCATTTCTTGATGAAACTCTCCTGGGTTTAAGGATTCTAGCTGTATTATTTTAGACAGTCTTCTTTTGAGTCCCTCCTCATGTCCCTTACGGGCATACACCAGCACATTACTTCTTTGTATCGCGTAGGCCCTAAGTTTCAGCTTAAAGTCTTCCCAGGCCAAGGATCACGACGACGCGGAAGTTACAACTTCCACAATTTGGTCGTTGACAAAATTGACAAATGCCTCGTCTTCCAGAAGCTTACAATTGAATTTCCACAGCTAGCCACTATACCACTGATGCGACGGTTGATGTAGTAACATGTTCCGTTCCCCCTCCGGGCACTTCCATCTCCACTGGATCCGCCATCGAAGCTTTAATACAACACAGACAAAAGCTTGAACTTGCGTCGGCCGGGAATCGAAACCGGGTCAACTGCTTGGAAGGCAGCTATGCTAGCCACTATACCACCGACGCGACGGTTGATGTAGTAACATGTTCCGTTCCCCCTCCGTGCACTTCCATCTCCACTGGATCCGCCATCGAAGCTTTAATATAACACAGACAAAAGCTTGAACTTGCGTCGGCCGGGAATCGAAACCGGGTCAACAGCTTGGAAGGCAGCTATGCTAGCCACTATACCACCGACGCGACGGTTGATGTAGTAACATGTTCCGTTCCCCCTCCGGGCACTTCCATCTCCACTGAGTCCGCCGTAGAAGCTTTAATATAACACAGACAAAAGCTTGAACTTGCGTCTGTCGGGAATCGAACCCGGGTCAACTGCTTGGAAGGCAGCTATGGTAGCCACTATACCACCGACGCGACCGTTGATGTAGTAACATGTTACGTTCCCTCTCCGTGCACTTCCATCCGCCGTCGAAGCTTTAATATAGCACCGACAAAAGCTTGAACTTGCGTCAGCCGGGAATCGAACCCCGTTTGACTGCTTGGAAGGCAGCAAGTCGAAACACACTCGAAATACATGAATGGCACACAGTACAGCATGGTACAGTTCTGTGACTGGGAGTGGGGATGTTTTTGTATTTTTACCTTTTCTTCGCATCAGCTTTCTTTTTCCTTTCATTCATTTCATTTCCTTTGTGGGAGTAGCAGAATTCGTCAGGTGGCGAATTCAATATCATACGTTTTTTTTCTATAATCAAACTCAAACTCAACTCAACTAGACTGGCCAAGCTCTCGTTATCAATGAGTCTGCGACGCTGGAAAGCGGTGGACCTTCAAACCGTGTCGTTTGGCATCCATGCATGTTAAGCATGGTTCACACAAGTGCGTTCTGCTGTGTGCGGGCGCCTGCGTGCGTATGCGTGCGTTGTAAGCAATCGGTTCCGCTGTTCGCATCGCGTCACCAAACCGTAAGCCAATGAGTGCCGAGCGGGATTTCCACTCCGGTGTCCGCTATGTTGAAAACAGTCTCACAGAGAGAAACCTACTGCGCACTCTCGGAAGGGGGCCTCGCGATCCGTTCTCCGCTTGCGGGCTACTGCGTGCATCGGAATAAGTTCAGCTCGGGCGAACTCCTTGCGTTCTGCAGCGGTAGGTCGCGCACGTATCTGTTGCCACGGTAACCAGCGCCCGCACGCATCAGCACGCAGCAGAACGCACTAGTATGAACCATGCTTTAGCCTCCTTGTCAGCAATTGAGGATAGCGACTTGGAACCTTCACTCTACCTTCGAAATGAGTTTTGGAGCAATCTGTTTTCTTCATGTTGAAATGACTGGTTCTCTTCTTCATATTTGTTCTTCTTCATGTTGAAATCTTCGTGGTTGTTATGGCGATGACCGCCACACTTCCTGCCGTGCGACGCTCGTGCGATGCGGTGACGTGAACTGAGATAATGTACTCGCGCTGATTGTTTTTAAATTCCGTATTAGTGCCGCGAAGCAAATTTTCCCGCCATGAGTGTAGGGTTGCCACCAGGCCGGAATTATACCGGCACGGCCGGTTATTTGCTTCCTCTGCCGGTTGCCGGTAGGAAGGTGATACCGGCAGCCTTTCGCCGGTATTTGTGGCTCAAGACCTCTCATAAGGGCTTTTACGGGGTTTTTCCTTCAACATTCCACTACACCTTGAATAAATCTGGAGCACAGACCCGACTCCGCAGTCACCAGTCGTTTTCTTAGTTATTCATTGTTATTATTATTATGATTGTTATTCATTACGTCTTGTGTTCGGAGGGTACAAGAGCAGTGGTTGGGCAAAGCTGTTGGTGGTTGTGTCGAGCCAGCTAGAACGTTCCTCACCCACTTTCCCTTTCCCACGAGCCTTTCCTCCTTTCCCTCTATTCCACCCCCTCTCCCTCAGCCGGTATTTTTCACTCCGAAAGGTGGCAACACAACATGAGCGGCGTACGGTCGCTGACAGATGGAGAGAGGACAGAAGGAAGGAGTTGGGGACAGTGGGGTTAGTATGCGTCCTGTGCTCACTACGGGGGAACTGCGCCGACACTCGTCGACAAGATGTGTCGCAAAACCCATGTCAAATATCAGACAGCACATCCGGAGGTAGGATTCGAACCCACCACCTTCCAAGACAATATTTGCTGCCAGCAACGATCGGATGCCTCGCTGTTTAGAAGTGCTACTGGTGATTGATTATACAGGGAAAAGACAGCTCATGAGGAGGACAATACATCGAAAATACCAACATAATGAAATGCACGGAAGCTTACTAGGGGTATTATCTTAGCGGTCCCTATTTGTTGTACTGAAAAACAAAAGCAGTCCGAGCTACCACTAATGCAGAATATCATTCTAACTACCACAAACTAACACAAATCACAAACCTAAGAGTCCGCATAAGAATGACATAGCTATATAGTTCGCGAAATTTTTTGGGTTGTCTGTGTGGTTCCTCTGTCTCGGGGTTGCTTTTCGTCTTACATGATTGTCGGCTATGGTTCCCCTGTAAAGGCGCACATTATCTCTCACACACAATTTCTCATCCCAAGTAGCGTGTATAATTAGAAAAGGAATAGTTGCCTTTAGTGGTTAGGCGCTCCTCAACTCCAGCAGTCCAGCAACACTGGGCTTCACCTCACCGGTATACCTGGTGTACGGCTTTCTGTAGGCTTTGCTTTTACCGCTGGCGAATATTTTAGAACGAAAGAGAGGAAGATGATGACTGGTGGTCCATGATACAGGAAGAAATTACAAAGCGCGTGCCCGAAAAACAGCCGGTGGCCCACACGAGACTACCGGTGACGTCAAACATGGTAGAGGATATAGGAGAGGGAACCTTGTGAAGTTTGGGTTCCGTATTGAGCGTCCCAGCTCTTTTGGCCACTAACGACTGACAAACCAACTTTATTTCTCATTTCGGAAGAATGTATCGAACCGATTTACACATTGGTTATAATAGTTTCGGATTATCCCAGAGTCTCCCTTTGAGAACTGGATTCTCGAGGCCTTTACCTCGACTAATACCCTAGTCAGACAGCATTTCAAATGTCAATTGCGAGAAATGGCCTTCGGCCTCTCAAATGACCTTTGTTCGGGGGCGCCTGCCAGACAGGCGGGAAAGAAGTGCTCCTCAAATGACTGCCCTCACCGGCTCCCTTTTTCGGTTTCGTTTTCTCTGTCTGCTGTGGAAATTTGAAGTTGTTCTGTGCGCCGCAAATCAAGATGCAGAAGCCATATGCACTTCTCTAAATAGGATATAAATACGCTTACACAGTTTCACTCCATTATCCGCATTTTATAGGTTTTCCTACATTCAGCTGCGAAGGTAGCGAGGGTACAATGGCATAACACTGTTGTCGAGATTGCTCCTTTCTGCTTCTCAAATGTCGTTGGGGGCCTCCTTTCGCGTTGATGGTCATTTCTCTGAAAGGTCCTATGACCTGCCGTCTGACACGGCTGTCAGAGGTCATTTTTTTTGCAAATGAAAATTCCCCGAAGTCCTTCGAGCATGCCGTCTGACTGGGGTATAAGTCATGGCCACACTTACATTACACATGGTATTTTGCATAGCAGGGAGGAGCCATTGCAGTGCACAAGTCGCGGGGAGCATCCCGCTGTGCTCGGAATCGTCATGGTGGGACCGACGGTGTGGCTGACGTGCACGCTGGACGTATCAGCTCCGTGGATAAGGTGACACCGTGTGCGCACCAGCGTCGTTGATGAGGTGGCACGACAGTTGCTTCCTCCCAACACATTATGAGATGCGCAATGGTAATGTTCTGGTGCTGGACGTGGACTGGAAATGCCATGATGAATGCTTCTTCCCAGAAAGGTATGACGCAACACCGTACACTAAACAACATAATGGATGACACAGCACTGTCGATGAGGTGGCCACAATGTTTCTTCATCAGCAGAGATGCTTCTATCGGCTAGGCATCCCTCACCGAGAGGTAGAGTACAGGTTTTGTTTGTGGCAAACAATCGCAGCTGCAAGAAAATATGGTCAACATCCACACATTTCTTATTTTATTACATTTTAATTACAACACACAACTTTATTTCGAGTTACGGCAACCAACTCGCGCTCTATTGGCAATCGACGTTGCTCCGTAAGCATCTCTTAGATTTGAGCCTATACGATGAGACAGACTGCAGCGCGAGACAACCTGATGTATGACGGTCCTCCGCTCTAACTTGCTTCTTCACGAATCGGACGAACTCCTACCGTGATTTCTTTCGCGTTCAGAACGGTGAACCCTTTGGTGAAGGTCAGCGGAACCTGTTCAAGAGAACGGACATAATGCTATACTTGAGCAAGCAGTGGCAATGGAGCCACCTCGGCCACATAAGGCCTGATAGCTAATTGATGTGACTCTGGTGCGACTCCCGCAAATCAGTCTGCGAATCACATCCCTGCTGCGGTTGTCCCAGAGACAACTGGTATTCGCCGCGTTGGCATCCACTAGCAGAAATACGATTCCTGTGTTTGAAATTACTGGCTGCGTTTTTCCACAGTGAACGGCATCGCGACGTCATTCATTTGGTACATCGTTAAAAGCCCATAAGATGACATTACATAATGTAGGCGTGGACATGGGCAACGTAAGTATAGAAATCTGCTACTATAGAGTACAGTGACTTAAACACTACGTAGCACTTCAACGCTCATTAAGGAACAAATATAATAGATAACGTAACGGTCTTTTGCACGAAAGACGTAGAGTGTAGCATACTGTATGCCACTACACCACATGCACATATGTAACGCTCCCTTTTACACGCACCCTGCCCGCCTATTGGTTTCAAAGTAGCTGTTTGGAACCCAAAGTGGCTGTTTCGAGCCGTTCTACTAAGCACCACCAGGGTCAACAGGCCAGGATAGCGTTCAAGTTGACTCTCATGCGAGCTGTACGAGTGTTATATGCCCATGATATGGGTTGCGACGGAATTACCTGAGTTTGCGAAGTTCGAACAAACTTAGTGCAGTGGATGGCGTGCATGAGACACAGTTTGACAACGTGCAAGGCAAGTTGCATGCCCACACAGTTAGTTCCTCGGCCCGGCACCGAAAGGCAGGTACGTGTATGGGCGGACGGATGATGCATTACCCTCGCTGAACCTGAACAGCAATGGGTTCACTTAATAGAATGCAACACACTTCAATGTACACACGAAAGCATAAATGTGTTTAAGAGATTACCTTTCAGGATCAAATTTTTCTGGATTGGGGAAGTATTGAGGGTCGTGGTGCATCGCGTAGATTGGAATTACGACGACGCAGCCTTCAGGGACGGTGATTTCATCAGTGATGTAGGGCTCGGTTGCCGTACGCTCCACCCTAAAAGTAACGCAATAATTAGCCTTCCCCTGTGGCGCAAATGACATTTCTATTGGCAGCATTTCTTGAGTCTGGAACACATTCACAACGGCGTGCGATGTGGTAACGTAACTTTTTTTAATATGTCGTGTTAGCGACGCGACACAACTGTGGCTTTGAGTGGCAAATAGTCGTGGACAAATGAAGAGTGGACAGCAGGAAGGAGTGGAAGAAAAGGGGGTTAGTACGCGTCCTGGGCCCACTTCAAGGGGAACTGTGCAGACATTCGGCTGTAAGGTCTGCCGGAAAATCCAGGGAAAACGCAGTCGGTGTGAGGACTCGAACCCGCCTCACCTCCCAGTCTCGACGTGGAAAGCGGTCATCCTAACCACCATGCCACCGGAGCTGGCAACCCGACATGTGTAGTGAACGTAACCGCAAAATAAAAATATGGTGTTAACCAATGTTGAACAATGTCGCAACGTGGGATGGTTGAAAAAAAAAAACAGTGGTCGGTAAAAGGGACAATAAAATACAGTATTCACACCATACAAAACACAGTGTTACGCGGTGAGAAACAGGACATCGGCAAGACACCACAGTGCTTCAACACCGGGCTCAGGAAGAAGACAACAGAGAACAATATACTCTAGGTGACAGAGTTGTCTAAAATCATCACTCCGTGGTTTATCGCATCTCAAATCTCCAGGTGTTTCAAAACTATTTCTTTTGAGTAATAAACACGCGCTGCACATGGTCCACCTGCAAATAGAATATTGGAACACCACTTTCACGCGCGAGCGATGTAATATGGGACGGAAAAGTACTGACAGGCGATTTTAGCTAACCGTGTCCCCAACAGTACATTCACACTTACAGGGGAGCTCTTGAGACTACATTACGAATGGAAAGTTAGTAAAGAAAACCTCATCAAGAAAAAAAAAAACGGTAAGGGGAATAGGAGCATTCTTAAGCAAATAAGCAACACGGATAAATATCATCAGGATAGTATTGCCTATGGAGGTGTTCCGTAAGTTACACAAATACAATTTGTAATTTTATTGACTCAGAAGAAACACTACGACCAAGAATTTTAAATAAAGTGGTCTCCTGGAACACATCTTCGATCAAGCGAAACGAAAACAAAAAGACAAGGGCATCGAGGCAGTTGATATCGAATAAAAAGCACTTTGGTGCACCTCAACCAGAGCGTTTGTCGCACGCAGCATTCCATGTGAGAAGTACCATTCTTCAATGAGTTGTTCTTTTTTTTTCTCTCGAAAATTTAGAAAAGACTAGAACTTCTTAGAAATGGCTACATGTCTCATTCCAATGGATCGTGATCGCCGCCACCTTGGTTCTCCTTGAGTGTATGTGATTGAACTGTGCACACGTGGCCTACGTTGTGCTGCCTTACTGTTCATTTGAATGCAAGCCTCGACTGAATGTGTTACAGACTTTTCATTTCTCTACAATTCGTAATACGCCCAGCCGACGTATTTTCCTGTGTATACTGAACACTTAACCCGTGTCCATTACCACCCGCACATTTCGATAGCAAACCTTTCCACAATGCCAGAAGGTCATGCTTCCTCTGCCTGGTAACCTAAATGTTAGCAAGTGTCACCAACAGGGTTCGTCAGTTGTGTTAATCAAAAAGAATGTGACTCACCTGATGGCAGGTGGGAAGAATCTCAACGATTCTGAAATGACGGCATTGAGGTACCTCTGTTTATGCACCACATCGAAGGGCGGTCGGTTGTCCTAAATGAAACGAAACCATCATAATAAGAATGGAGATGCCAGTGATGACAGGTACCTAATACAAAAAACAAAAATGCGGGCAGGGCGGTGTCGGCGACACATGCGTTACGTAGAATACGTCAGCGTCATTTTGTGACGACGTCGTTTGTCTGCCCTCGCGTTGGCACCACGCGCTGCAGCCTTGCAGCACTCTCTGCAGCACATCGTCCGGCCGTCGACGCTATCACCCTCATCCTATCCGGCCTTTGTCTCGTTTCCTCCAACACTCGGTTCGTCTTTCGTTTTACATAGAGGGTGTTTGTTTATTTCATTTTTATTTTGTTTTTATTTTTATTAAAAAAACTAGCAGAGCAAAATAGATGTCATTTTTGCAGTTGAGTTATAGAGCCAGGAGAACACTCTCTCGAAGAAAGTGTACAACTTCAAGGTCACTAATTTCCTAACTCTTTATACTGTATAGGGGGCTTCGTGCAAAAGGCATATAGCAGAACGGGAGATACCTTCGTTGAAAGCAATTCCATGTTTAAACACACTTAAACGCGCACGTGTGTTGCAATACCCGTCGCCAAATTTCGGTATGCAAATGAGCAGAAACAAGAACTACAGACTTCTCGACCGCAGAAATGATGCGACCCTTGGGTCGGAGAGCGGTCTATCTGGCCAACAGATTAGCTCCTACACGAATCAGCTCCATCGCTCCAAATCACGTGACCCTCTCATGTGAACTGCCTGTCGCTCACATCTATTTTCCTCTAGCGTTTTTCTTTATAAAAATTGTGTAACAAATAAAAAAAAACATCCTGTATGTGCACACACGTCATATAAAATTTGAACGAAACTGAAAAATTTCGAACTGAAAAATTTTGAGGACCTATTCGTGGCCTCTTTACTACATGTCTTGATGAGACAGTTTGCACGATAAGGCTTGCAGGCTTTGTCGAAGCTGCTTAGAGAGTCAGTAAGCTGCAGTGCGGGTATCGTAAGCGAGGGGATGCCAAATTTTCTTGTAAGTCCAACCTTTGTGTTCAAGTGGGTGACTCACGTGTTTGGCGAAACACTTATTCACCTCTTCTCTTAGTTTATCTTGTATCTCTGGATGCAGAGCCAGAAGGTAAAGCGTGTAAGAGACAACGGACGCCGTCGTCTCCATGCTGGCAACGAAGAACAATACGCACTGCGCAATTGCTTCACTTTCTGTAAGCGCTGAGTTGACAGAGAAGGCAAAAAATGATTAGTTTCTTTTTACAGTGGGGACTAAGTCACAGGTTTGCTTCGAAACGCTGACAGCGTACTTTTGTCCGAAGAAAACAGCACGGACTTTCCGTCACCCTCCAAGTTGTAGATTTCTTCTTCACTGCCTTTTATGCTCTCTGTTGCGGCCGAGAGCTTTCCTTCTTGCGCGTCCATGATTAGTTGCAAGAAGTCATCATTGCGCTGCAAGAAGCAGAAGATGGTGAGCAGTCATGAAACCCCATGATCTGAGCGAGCTACCGAATGAATATGCCACTGCGGACAAAAGAAAGAAAAACAAATAATATATTGGCTTTCGTTTCATATTCCAAGTCGACTTGCTCAAAGCGTCAATGCGCATTATCTAAACGCCGTAACAGAGCATTACGCGCTACCACACGTCAGAGCCGTAGCGGGTGTGGCTGTTTGGAGAAGTGAGCTCCGCTTCTCAATCACATTTGCGCGCGTCTCATTGCTGGAATTGCTTTTTGCCACGGGGGCCGCCATGACACCTGACTGCTACCCAATATGCCGACTAAGGCAAACGTGGTGAAGCACGAATTTCGTGACAAAAATTTTCAAAAAAAATAAAACGCCTGCAGTTTTACTTTGCAGGTGTAGAGGGTTCGCCAAGATAAATTTTTGGGGTTTGTGATGGATATAAAGCAAGTAAAAACAGCGTCTTGAAGTAAGTATTAGAAGACGTATTATGCACCAAAACTTTATAGCGATACTGCGACTTGGCCGGTTTCTCTGCGGGTAAATCGTGGACACTAAAAAAAGTTGTGTTCCTAACAAAAATGTTCTGAAACTAAATGTTCTGAAAAGTGTCTGAAACTAAAAAAATGTTCTGTCTGTTGTTGTTCTAAGTTCAACAACAGAGCGCGAACTTTTGAACATCCAGGCGCGAAGCCTTCGAGTGTGCCTTGGTGTCCCCAAAACGACCGACACCTTCCTGGTCTTGGCTGAGGCGAAGGAGACGCCAGCCCACGTCCTACGCGACATGGAGACCCTGCGCTCTTGTGCGCGGTACCGCACACGACATGCTGCCCACTGCCTACGGGACATTCCCCTACTGTATGAAACCTCAGCTTTCGGGGCTGCTGTTTGCAGACTGGCACAGTCTCTTCCGCCCCCCTCCGTCGCGCCTGCTATACGCTCCACCTTTGTGGACCCTCGAGCTGCCTCCGACGGACCTGCATATACCCGACATGTCCCGCAAAAACAACACTCCTGTCCTCGCTGGGCGCCAGTTTGCTCTTGACCATTTGAACTCGGTCCACGGTCAGCGTAAAGCAATTTTCACAGATGGCACGGTTGTGTACGGCGCGTCGTCTGCAGCTTTCTACATACCTCACAGCGACACTACGCAGACTTTCAAGCTGCCGCATGAAACTTCTTCCACCGTAGCGGAACTGACAGCCATCTATGAAGCGCTCAACGCCATATCCGGTTCACAGGCCGACTCGTGGTCCATCTTCACGGACAGCAAGTCAGCATTGGAGACCTTGACGTCGTACCGGTGCAGTGCTATTTGCGATCTCCGCACGCTTGTAATCGCCAGATACAACGAGCTCCTGGCTTCCGGCCACAGCGTACCGCTCCAGTGGGTACCCAGTCACGTCGGGTTGCCCGGAAATACCCGTGCCGACATTGCTGCGAAACATGCCCATACTACGGCTGCCTTGAGTCTCAGAATCCCGCTTTCAATGTCTGCCTGCCTGCTCCAAATACGTCGCTTGCGGTCTTGCTTTGTCCAAGATTTCATAGAACGTGCCATCTCGCCCAATACATTTCTGCACTGCATCGACCCAAAAATGCAATACGTCCCTCCCCCAAACATCACGATGAGGGAGGCGTCCGTTATCCACCGTCTGCGGTTAAGCGTGGCTCGAACGCCAGCGCGGCTCTTCCAACTCAGCACGCTTGACACCCCTACATGTGCAGCCTGCTCTACCGAGGGCAACACTTCCCACCTACTCCTCCACAGTCGCCTGTTCGCCGCTCCCCGTGCCACTCTGATGGAGCGGCTAGCTGCCCTAGGGCTGAGGGACGTCACGCTGGCAACGCTACTGGGCCCTCTGGAACGCCCCATTCAGTGGCGCGTCGGACGGGAACTCGTACGCTTCCTTACTGACACAGGGCTCGCGCTGAGCCTGCGACTGCGCCTCTTCTTTCGCTCTTTTCGTTTTGTCTTTCTTTTTCTTCTTTTTATTTTTCCTTTTTTGTAAGCGGGAATAGCAAGTCGGCTTCTGGAGCCAGGCTAACCTTTCCCCTCTTTCGTGTTTTTTTTTTGTTTTGCAATAAATCTATACCCCCCCCCCCCTAAAAAAAAAGGAAACGGCTATATCCGTGTTTCAGCTTCCTGTGTCAGGTGGTGACACAGTCGAACGCGGCATTGCAGACAATATCGAAACCATTTTTACGCAATATGTTTTTTATTGCTTGTTAGCGCCGCGAAGCAACTGTGGCTATGAGCAGCCTACAGATGTGGACAGACGGAGAGAGGACATCAGGAAGGGGCGGGGGACAGGAGAGTTAGTTTTCGTCCTGGGCCGACTTCAGGGGCGTGAAGTCGGCTCGTTGGTTACCACCAACGAGCGGGCGCCTAAGCCCACTCAGCCATGCCGCTGTAAACGCGATATGAGAACTGCAGTTCGACTTGTTCACTTGATATCGTCTGCAACGCCCCGTTCGACCGTGTCGCCATCTTACTGATGGTCCAGAAACACGGGTATAGCCCCTTTTTTTCTTTTATTTCCACGATTTATCCGCAGAGAAACGGGACTACTGGCAGTATCGATATAAAATGTTGGTGCATAATATGCCCTCTAACATCTACGTTAGCATCCAGACACTGTTTTTATTCGTTTTATCTCCGTTACAAACCCCAACGATTACCTTGGCCGA
This sequence comes from Ornithodoros turicata, assembly GCF_037126465.1. Taxonomy (NCBI): domain Eukaryota; kingdom Metazoa; phylum Arthropoda; class Arachnida; order Ixodida; family Argasidae; genus Ornithodoros; species Ornithodoros turicata. The sequence continues at coordinate 219,529,597 of NC_088201.1, forward strand.
ACCCTGTACCATTTATGATAAGATTCTCGGAATAAGTTTCCACTTATGCTCCACTGTCAATACCTAATGACACCTAATATGTTGATGGTATCATTCCCTTGACCTTGAGGCGCGGTGGCAGGAACAGGAACACAAAACACAAGAGGAGAGGACTATATAAATACAGACTGATGTTTTGTGATCTAGACTAGTTTCGTATTCCTGTCCCTACTACCACCTGAAGCTCAAGGAAGTTATACTATCAACATCGTTACACCAGCTTGGTTGCGTTGTCATGCTCTGTTCAGAGATGCAGTGTTTATTAATGTGTTCATTCGTTGTTGTTAGGCCCCGTGAACAGAGCGGTCACCACGAAGTAGGAAAACAACACTGTCCTGTACAATTTTTACTGCATTTTATGAATATAAACATGGTGATGTGTACCAGCAAGTGGTTCAGCCGACTGCGTAACAACGACGCGTCGCAAACGTGAATTCCCGACTTGCCTTGGTGGCATTCATCAAATAGGCACGAAACAAAACTGACTACTTTTGCAACTCACAACGAATAGCAAGCAATCATCAATTTCATGTTACAACGTGCACTTGCCACCCAAAATGGCGCTACTGATATCGAATAGATGGACAGATAATGACGATCGGCTTATTGACAATTCCCCGCAATTTCAAGGTGTCGTTGGTCAGACACCTCAAAATGTGCGTGGAGCTTCAGGTGAAGGCAAGTCACAATAACGGGCAGACTCCGTTTCAATACAGGGCCTTGTCATGAATTCTCGGGTTTGGAAGTCTACACGAAGTCTGGTTTCAAGGTCTACACCAGCTCTGGTGTATGCCTGGCAGCAGCAGCCGCACATGTTCCCTCCCAGGCTGAGATCTCCGCTCCACGTTGAAAGGTACCTGACTGGAGGACCCAGGAATCGACCTTAAGGGGGCAACGTTGTCACACGGATGACAGTAAACGCACGCTATGACGGCACACCTACCGAACTTGAAAATAATTATATGATACCACCGCGTCGCATATAGGATATATTTTCTTCAGAATGAAATATCGGGGACGCAGATTGCACTGTGATACCCTTGCTAGGATTCTGAAGATGCGTAACTTTGTCCGTGTTGGCACTTTAACGCAAACTAATTAAAGTCATAGTCTGTAGCAATTACTGAAACCAAACTATGGAAGAGCGCTGTCCAGTGCTTTCTCGGTACGGACACGGTCACCGCGAGAAATATTTGAGTTAAGTTATCCGCCAAACAGGTACAATCTGATTGTTATGTTAACCAGCACTTGCTTTGCCGTAACGTGACTGTCAGTACATGCTTGTCTCAGTCCAGCCGAGCGTAAAGCCCCCAATTCGAGACACATATTACGCTTTAACACATCTTTAGACAGTGCACAGTCCATGTCGATAAGCCTGAGCGACGGTTTTTCATAATGGGGTTAGTGCACCAGCTTGCCTGCGTTTATGCCATTCTCTCTCGATACCTCTTCAATCACGTTCATATGGGTCGCATGCCCGAATAACGTCAGCACGGGCGCCCTATCTACTGCACACATCACCATGAAAGCGAAAGCAAATATGAACATGCCGTCGAAAAACAGTCGAATTAAACTATAACAAACCGTTTCTTTAAAGGGGCTATGATCTCTATTAAGCTAGCCCGCCGACTGTGTCGGCACCAAACGGCGATTTTAACTCTTTCGCGGTCACACCTTTTGTATAGATGAATTTGATAGGTCCGTATCTAACCAATGCGATCACGCTTAGCTCAGCTCTGTTTCGCGGTCGGTCGCTCCGCCACTGTTCTTCAACGTGAGCACGCATTTCTTCTCATCTTCGTATTTTAGGCTGTATCGCCGAAAGCATGTGCATCAAGAAGAAAGTGTGCTGTCGTCGTGGTCGTCAGAGGCAGAAAGAAAGCCAGTTGCACCACATCGTAGAAAACAAACCGCGTCAAACGAATGACGGGCAGAAGTATATAGCACGGTCCCAGATTTTCTGTGCAGTATTTTAGGCAATATAAGGAACTCGCGTAAGTTCGTAAGTTTTTCTTGCTGCTTCTAGACTGCTCTCCGAATAAGAGCAGACGATGTTATGTGTACCCCCGCATTGGCATCGGATTGAGTGCTACAATTCTTCAAATAACGTAACAATGGATAGAGGTATCTAGATGGTGGTAGGTCTAGTTGCCCGTACCCGAAAAAAGTGTGTTTTTCTATTAACGCTGCACCGGTTATGAAGGAGAAGTATAGAAAAAGAACTAAAGTAGTACAAGAACAAGTAAATGGAATTACGAAGCGTTGAAGAGCAACATGACACATATTACACCCATAACTAAACAGCTGCAGATAGGGGATCTTACCTCCTTTAAGTATATGAATGAAGGCCGGACACAAACTGAAGCTCAAGAAGCCCTGTGACATGTTTTGCACTCTAAGCCCAGAGTGACCGCGTAATTGTCTATTGAATCGTCGACCAATTATTTATTATCAAATTTTGCAGCCAGCAGCTTCGTCGTTGTGCCGTCGCTATCGTCACCCTCCGCTTTTTGTTCAGTCAAACATCTGAGCCACCGTCTTGAAACAAACTACGCTGATAATATTTCCTCACATCTCGAAGTATTCCTCGATCACCCGTACTCCAACTGTGCACCTTGATGAGGGCCGCCATCATGGGCGTTGCGAGAGAGGCGGAAAGATGAGCGTCGTGGCCTCCATCAGGACCTCTAAGATTGCCGGCTATGGTAATTGCCCTTGATTTTCTATTATGTCGTCGTGATCAGACGTCCTCATAATATCCAGAATACTTAGGGCCTATTCTCACTTGGCGATGCCCGATGCGACGTCGTCAGCGAGTGGCGGAGCTAGACGAGCAGTTCCGGCGTTGGGAGAGGAGAGATGTCGAGCCAAAAAAAAAATGACATGCCTAACTTCTTTCACGCCGCCGCCGATAGCTGCCGAGAACGATATACTGGCGACCAGCAAGGTAACACAGAAAGGCCACGCCTCCTTATTTTCTGTCTGCTTTGGACGACGGAATGCCACTGTGGTGGGACCATGAAAATCGTGCGCTAACGACATCGCGTTGCGCGTCGCCAAGTGAGAATTGGGGCTTATTCGCCAGATCTTCTGCATATGAAAGGTTTCGATTGTCGTCACTCTACCGTCCAATGTTTATTGGTTGTACGCTTTGCCTGCCCTGGAATTAAATCCCCGGATCGCTCATGGCCGCCATTTTGTGGCGACTACAGGTTTTCCCGTCTTATTTAATCTTCATACCGTGGAATTTAATCCTCATGCCACCACGTTTAATCCGCATGGCGTGGGATTTAATTCTTCTGCTGCCACTTTTAACCCTTATGCCGTGGAGTTTAATCCTTATACTATAACATTTAATCCTCGTGCTGCCAATTTTAATCCTGATGCCGTGCAATTTAAACCTAAATCGGGTCATATCTTCATTTACTATTTCAACTACAATGGGTTATTATGGGATTACCTGCATGATTTATGGCCTGAAATGACTAGTTCTTTGTTTACAGCTATAAATTGACTTTTTATGACATCATCTATTCTGTGCACTACTATGGGAGAGTACGGGACTACTCAAGTGAGAATGGGGCTACTTGCATGATATATGACTTGTTATCATTATTTCTTTGTATACAGCTATAAGATGACTTTTTATGACCGCAGCTATTCTATGCACCACTATGGGATAGAACCGAACAACCTGCATGATTTGGGACCTGTTATGACTCTTTACATCTACTGACATTTTATGACTACGACTGCATGCTGCTTTAGCGATTCTCTCTCTTTTTTTTTTTACTTTACGTTTAAATAAATGTGCAGCCTCGAGATTAGTAGCGACTCGAGCCCATCCCTTCAAACGACCTGTCAGGTTTTCAATAGAACATGCTCGCATAGTTGTACGCACAGGAGCTTCGATAGAAACATCTGTATAGTAGTTAGCAATATACAGACGCTTGAACACAATTCTTGTTCGAGCAATGACGTAAGAGGAATGAGATCCTCGGTCGTTCTGGTTGGTTCCCAAAATCACTTTATATCTTGCAGGGCCGTTGCCCGCGAGAGCTGGTCGACTCTCTGCAGCATGAGAATAAATCTTAGCAATATATTTTTCGTACACGTGGTGCGACTCTCGACACCTGTACTACCTTCTTTGGTCTAAAACTGCATCGATGTAAATAATGGGTTGCTAGATTTATCCATCATTACTCGGCGTGAAGTGCCACCAACACACTTTGTTATCACAAAACACACATTACTTATGTATTTCGTCAGGGTCAAGGTGGATGAACATTTTTGAACAGACTTTGAATAGAGCGCCGACTTCTTTTGGGGCCCCGATTGTCTCATCGCAGGAAGGAGGAGTAAATTGCGGAAAACACGGTTTTGTGTGCTCAACATGGAATTGACACCGCCTTATTTCTTTGAAACTCGAAGGTTCTGAAAGAATTCTATAGGTTCGACACCATTCTAAAACAATTAGGAAGTTAAAAAATACGTGGAGAAAATTTAATAAAAATGCATGGGCTTACCCTGGACGTTTCTTTCCTCTGTTTCATAATATTGACCAGAAGCGATTTAAAGTAGTGGAATGCGTCCATATCAAAGGGGATAATTTTCAGAAGGTTGAACAGCCCGGGAACCAGACCTGTAATAAGAACTCATGAATACCTTCACTCGAGCAAGGTCATTCATTTGAAGCGTGTAATGACGATTTCCATATCGAAATTGCTAGAGATAGTGCCTACATCTAAAGCACGTCCTTCCCCATTGCCCGCACTACCGACCTTTAAAGGGGCACTAAAATGCAAAAACAAGTTTACTTCAAATCACGTTCCGCGCTATGTTAATTTCGTAATTGTTATCATAATTCAAAACTTCGATTTCGTTACGAAGCTATATAAAAATATACGGGACTCTTTCTTGCTTCGGCGCTAAGCAGTGAACGTCGTTTCAGCTCGTGCATCGGTGTTTTTAGCCCATGCTGCGCGCAGAGCCGTATATTAAAAGGGAGTCTGGCCATTGGGAGGAGTCACAAAAAGTGGCTTGACCTGTCAATCACAGTTTCACTCCTCTGATTGGTTTGCTTTTTACCAAGGCTTGCTTTTTACCAAAAATTTTCACAGACTAACCTGATTTTACGCTGCAAATGTACATCCTAATATAAATTTCTCGCAAATCAGTTTCAACTTATGCTCATTCATCGACATCTAACTGAAAATAATACGTTTTGCCGCCGGTGTTAGGCCTAGTGAACACGGCGATCACAACGAAATCATAACAAAAACGGCGATCTGCTGTACAATCTTATATTTAACAGCTGGATTTCATTGATATAAACATTCTTGCCTCTTATATTCCAACTATTCATGTAGATTTGTTTAAAAATCATACCGACAACAGAATGTGTCCCAGCAGGTGGTTCTGCCGGCAGCGGTACAACGACGGAAGCAGACAACAATTCCCGACGTGCCTTACGCTCCCTAGGTGGCGTTTATCAAATTTGCACCAACAATCCACTACTTTTGCAGATTGCGAGAGGTATCCATTTGAATCCCATCCAATCCACTTGCCACCCAAAATGGCGCTGCCCATGTTGGATAGGAGGGCAAATAGTGAGGATAGGCTGATTGATAGCGCCCCATATTTCAAGATTTCATTGGTCGGAAAGCTGAAAAAGTGGGTGGAGCTTCAGGTATAGTCATGACCCATTAATGGCCAGACTCCCTTTTAATATACGGCTCTGGCTGCGCGTGCACGCGCGTGCCATGCCACGGAGCAGTTCCGGCGGAAAACATAGTGAGCGTTGCGAAGCCGACTGGCGTCGCTGTCCGAAGGACGTGAAAATAAATATTGGTGGAAATGGGACGTGAATAAATGAAATGAAATATTGTCAGTGGAACATTTGCGGAGAACTGTTGTAGGCTACAATTCAGTGAGTCGGTATTGAAAAATGAAGTAGTGCGCATCATGCCGCGATATAGGGAACACTACGATCGGACGCGTTTCAAATCCACACTGCCACGATAGGTAAGCTCGCGCTTGTCCTGCTGCCTCATTGGATGCCGCCAATCGTCGCTTCCTGTGGATTCCATTCGTTCTCTGAGGAAAACCCAGGAAAAACCCCAGACAGCACAGCCGGCACCGGGATTCCAACCCGGGTACCTCCCAGTCTCGACGTGACATGGCCAGCACGCTAACCACTGAGCAGACACTGAGCCACTGAGCAGACACTGAGCCACTGAGCAGACATATGTCGGCACAGTTCCCTTAGAAGTCGGCCCAGGACGCACATTCCCCCAGGGCGTGAGTCGTGACGTTGCCCACATACGTGAGGCCGACAACGGCAAGCCCTATCAAAACCACCCCCACCACCACCACCACCATTCGTTGTCGCCATAGACGACTCTGTTTTCCCTGCGTTTTTGTTCTAAACGGTAGTGTTGTGTGAACTAATTTTGCTTGTATTATAGTAATTGAAACACGGACTTTCATTTGAGAGCAAGTTGTTTTCGCATTTTAGTGCCCCTTTAAGAATACCACACTTTAAATGTCTCTGCGCAAGCCACTCTCTCGCCCTCTCGCGATGTCAAAATTGATTGGTCCGTCCGTGGCCAAATCCAGCCCGCCAACGTTCTCCCTTCTCCCTTGAAGGCACTTCTAATCCTTTTTGACACCGTAGAACTTCGGTCCTCACTGTGACTCATTATGCCATTTGCATAACTTGTTTAAAAATAAACGGCTATATTTATCAAAATGCACCAAGGAAATCAATAACAAATGTTTTATCTATGTTTAACCTGTCTAGTCGTATGTATAGCAATGATTGTCGGACTCAAGAATCATGGTACATACCTCTACGTAGAACGTCTTATGGTGCACAGAGTGTAAGTTATCTCTTACCATGCTTTCTGAAAGAAATGTATGATCGGCTGTCGATGTCTCGCAAATCTGTACGCAGACTATGCTTAATTTATGAGATGCCTTAGCCTATTAGTACCTTTGTTTCTTAAGCGCCTTAGTTTCATGAGTGCCGTAGCGTATTTGTGCGTTTGTGAGTAGCATAGTTACTTAATGTGCTGTTAATGTACTATTATTTAATGTTATGTTGTTAATGTATTAATGTTTATGTCTCCTCATTGTTGCTATTTACTGCCTAACACATATGTGGGAATGGCGAGCTCGTCAAACCACTATGGTGGCTTTTTTCGCTGTTCCCTCCAGACTTTTATTGTTATAGCTGCCTCAAATGAAAGAGTAAATAAAAAAATAAAAAAATCATCACATTACGACCAGCAACAGGGTAGAGAGTCGCCCCTGGCGATGAAGCTTCCCAATCGTGACCAGTAATAAAGTTGTTTTTGTTGCTGTTATTGTTACTGAAGTTACTCGAATGTAACTTACCGTACAAGATGAGCTTGACTGAGCCGTGTCCAACAGCCCGTCTCGACTTGGTCACAAACTCGTTTGTCTGATCCGTATGGGAATCAAGGAACGTTCCGAATGCACATCTGGCGATGATGTCCAGAGAAAAATGGCCGAAAAACCTGCGTTAAAAAAAAAAAAAAAACGTTATACTATGTCTCTAACGCAACATTTAATTAAGACAATTATTAAAAGGGTTTATACTGACTGTTTTATCTCAACATTTTCGTTTTTCTCAGCTGCCTTCTGCAAATGCTTGCGCGTGATTCCTGCACAGTCCTCAATGATGGTAGTCATCTGCAAAACAGCATATCATTAATGCGATGCCGTGGAGTATGTTACCCATATATTCGATTTCCAAGGTACCAAGGTTCCAAGGTAAGGGGGGGGGGGATTTGTATACCGTAGGATGGAGAACGCGACGCCACCGTGTGCTGGTTTTTCCGGATTTCTTTATTACATTGCTATCAGGTATGTTTGGATGCGGCAGTGGTAAGACCTTTGGGACCATTCAGGGGACTCTTTTGGGACGGTACTGGTCAAATACCTGCACCCGCACTAACTACTCAGGCCATTCGGAGTCCGTAGCAGCGCAACCTTCCTGCCTCGCTTTCGCTGTGAGTATCTCGTTTCGAAGAGAGCCGTATATTTAAAGGGAGTCTGTCCATTGGGAGGAGCCACAAAATGAGGCTCGACCTGTAAATCACAGTTTTGCTCCACTGATGGGTTTGCTTTTTATCAAGGGCGTCGCCATGACACCTCACTGCCACCCAAAATGGCGACGAAAACGGACACAGTGAAGCGGGGATGTGGTGCCAAAAAATGTTCACAGACTACTCTGATTTTACGCTGCAAATGTACATCCTCATATTCCTTTCTTGGAAATCAGTTTCAATTGATGCTCACCTCCATATCTAACCGAAAATAATACGTTTTGTCGCCGGTGTCTGGTCTAGTGAACACGGCTATCACAAAATAATCATAACAAAAAACGGCACTGTATTTTGCTGTACAATCTTATAGATTGGATTTAATGGCTTCAATCATTCTTGCCTTTTATATTCCAACTATTCATGTAGATTTGTTTTAAAATCGTACAGACGACAGAATGTCCCCCCAGACATGCTGGGCAGAGCTGGGCAGAGAGACCAGGGCTCGCTTTCCGCATGCCGCGACATACCACTCCTCCAGATGCCGCATTAGTTCCTCGAATGCTCCTCGATCTTGCATTTACAGCGCAGTGGCGTTACCGCTTGGGACAAGTTGACTCTCCCCAATGCTGTCGCTGCGGTGCTGTAGAAGATCTAAAGCACATTCTACTTTATTGGCTACACCTTCCCGAACCACACTCTCTGGGTTCCTTAACGACTCTCGCCCCCTCTCTCACACAAAATTGCTTGGTCCCCGGCCACATCCAGCCCCCACTGCTCTGCCCTCTAAGCCCTCTTCATCTTTCTGGATACCTTAAGACTTCGACCCTTATTGTGAAGGGGCTCATTATATCATTCACTGCATCACCACCAGCAATGGAGTAGAGTATCGCCCCTTGCGATGACACTCTCCATTCGTCATCTCACAATAAAGTTGTTGTTGTACATACCTTCTTCAACTTCCCTGTTGTGAAGGCGGGACTCACGGTGGGACGAATCTTTCGCCATCGTTCCAGTGGAACATTCGCCATCATATCATCCAGTAACGGGTCGTGGAATAATATGCGCTGCGCGAGGACAGACCAATGTTATCAACACAGCACACAACGCAATACACATACATACATACATACATACGAACCAGACATAAGGCCGCGATATACAAACCATTTGGCTCTTGTAGGCAACATATTCCTTCGGTATGACGGTGCACACACACGATGGTGCAAGACGTGTCCTGTCTTGTGTGTCTTTTCTATTTATCCTGATACTCAAGGAATACGTTGCCTATAACCCCGTAACAACATCTTGCTTACCTCCTGCTTCTGTGTACAACAGTTTACTCCTGCACTCTTAGAAATTAACTTCACCGCATAGCACGCTCTTAGCCAACCATAATCTCGAATGATATCGTTATGTGCTCCGATTTGTTGACAACAGGAGGTGTACGCCTGTTTTCTGGCAGTTATAAACAGCATCAGTGTCACAAAAAAGGCGTACGCCTCCCGTTCTCAACAAAAGGGGGCTTAATCGCTTCATCGTCGTTACGGTCGTTATGAGCTAACGAGCAGCGGGAAATTCAAAAAGATGGGCACGTGACACATTGCGCGTGATGTATCCCACGCTCTTCATGTATCGCGCGTAGAGCGCCGTGCACGTGTTTTATCACGTGCCCTTCTCGACGAGTGCCCCGCCTCTCGTTAGCTCCTAACGCGTGCAAGTGATTAAGCCCCGGGCAGATAACGACGTCATTCGAGATGACGGTTGGCTATGCGGTGGTGCGATGGTGCTATGCGGTGAAGTTCATTTTCCAGAGTGTAGAATATGTCACCTTCTCTGTATGAATAGTTCACTCTCCGAGCATTCATTCGCGGGAAGTGCGTTTTTCTCACTGAAGAACAAATTTCTCAATTTCAATTTCCCCATACATTTTTTAAAAATTAACTTATCACTTAAGCACTAATTATCGGCATTATAAAGCATTGGACTCGCACAGATTGAAATTCCAAGCGAAGAGACGAATACAGTCTGTTTGGTGACACCAGTAGCGTTCCTTTTTCCTTTCTACCAAGTGTGTGAAGAATTTGATTCAACCGCTTCAGCCGAGAATTGCACACGTTAAGGCGCGCGACCTATAGGGTGCGCTCTAAAAGTCACATGATCTGCCGGTAGTGTGGAAACAGCGTTATGCCTATACCGGGTGTCTCAGTTAAATCCCCGGGCTAAATAATTCGCGAATGGGTGCACCAATCGAATAACTTTATTTTTTACAAGTATCTGTCTGATACCACCTACAAGCCGCGCACCGTGTGAACGAGTACGAGGGGGTCATTATTTAAATAAAAATTCAAATGATTTTTGTGAAAAACATGACTTCTAAAGCAGGGCGCCGTCGGCATTAAAATGGGTACTACCCCTTTTCAGACCTTCGGTGGACACCTATTAAAGAAAAATCTGCCATCGAAACAGGTAACTTGTTTCAGTAACTAATTGGTTTCGGTTTACAAATTTTTGTAGCGGCTGGTCGCGGTGAAGCGCAAAAGGACGCTCTTCCACTCCCTTATCCACCAATGAATTGCGTGTTCTTGAGCTTACTTCGCTATGGGGAGTGCTGAACAAAAAATGGAAAACATGTGATATCAAGGCACTATGTGATTAACTGCGATCATGCGATCATAACTGAGAAAGGGCGCATATCAGTCAGATAAGCAGGGTGGGGACTGGCGTAGCCTGTCTGACGCTGTTACTTTTTTTTCAGCAATCCCCGTTGCGAAGTAAGCTCAAGAACACTTAATTCATTGGTGGATAAGGGAGTGGAAGAGCGTCCTTTTGCGCTTCACCGCCACCAGCCGCGACAAAAATATGTAAACCGAAACGAATTCATTACTACAACAAATGACCCGCTTCGGTGGCAGATTTTGCTCTAAAAGCTGTCCACTGAAGGTCCCAAAAGGGGTAGTACCCATTTTAATGCCGACGGCACCCTGCTTTAGAAGTTATGTTTTTCACGAAACTCATTTCGATTTTTATTTAAATAATGAGCACTTCCCACACATTCACACGGTGCGCAGCCTGTAGGAGGTATTGCACAAACACTTGTAAAAAAGAAAGTTATTCGATTGGTGCACCCATTCGCGAATTATTTAGCCCGGGGATTTAACTGAGACACCCTGTATACGGTAGTGGCCCTGTTTTGTTGCGATTATGCGGTATTGCGCTGTTTTAAACTGCAAGTATGCAGGAGCTACGCTTGGAATTAACTTTCAAAACTAGCCGAAACACGAAAAGCTTCGAACATCTTGGTAATCAAGCTGCCAAACAAAAAGCCAGCGGTATAAAACGTTGGTGCACTATGATGCATGTTCGGAGCACTTCGTCGAAGCGTACATCGGAATGAAATAAAAAGGTGAACTACTACTTGGTGGACAGAAAACTGCAACAACACGCTGCTCTTGGTTTTCGGTCCAGATACAAAACGTGGTTTTCTGAAACGAAATATTGTGCCGTCAAGAAATCTACCCATGTTTAGTCCCATATAGTCCTATATATATAGTCCCATATTTACACACATATATTTAGTCCGTAGTGGCACTTTAAAGTGGAACCTCACAAGAAAATGACGATAAAGGTTGTGGTGTATCCATAACCTTCGGGATGTCAGGAACACGTGTACGAAATATCTCGTTCCAAAACTGCGCACATTTGATACGAATGAATTTATTACGAAGTGAGGGCTTGGTCTCCCTGAAGCGAGAGGGCACTAAAAGCAGTACAGTGCTGACGTCATCCGCAAAGGGAGGAGAACGCAGGTTTCGAAGCAGACGAGAATGCTGGGTGACGTCACGGTATCCTCCTCCGCACGAACCGCCGTAGCAGGGACCTCTGTTTTCTACTGTTCGCATTTCGGTATAGGTTTGCTATTACAATCACGTACGAATTTATTACTGGCGCAAAATCAATGCGAATGTTGTATTCGGTATCGAGGGAGTGGTTCGTGCTTGGTATGATGCCCACTGAATTTTCTTTTTACGAATCTTTGCGAAGTCTCCCTATAAATAACTTGCATATCTCAACTATCCTCGAGCCTGTTGATCTGGTTTGCACAGCACTGTGACACCCACAGGAGCGGACTTTTTCTTCCCTCCTCTATGGGGGCTCCCCCACAGCGGTGCTACACCTATAGCAAACAGAGCAGCTAACATCCAGGAAGTATGAATCAAAAGCCATGACAGTCATACAAAGTTGTCAGATAGCAAAACAAGGTTTCGAGCTATTTGAATCTGAAAGGCGCGAGTTATATAAGTAAATAAAGACTGTGCGAAAAAATAAACTCCACATTAATAACGACAAAGGCAGTAAATTGAGGTCGTGTAAGATAGCTATGAAGAAAATAGATTACTGAGCCCAGTAGGGCAAACTATGTGGACATATAAAGGTAGAAAATCAAGCGAACCAGTGAGGAAATGGTAAGAGAGAAGCCTCAGGACTGGAGCCGCCGATGTTTCGATCAAAAATCGATTCATTTCATGGATGGAGTTTTCCTATCCACCGATGTATTGACCTACAATACCCTAGAACCGTTAAACACGCCATCCCTTCCCATTTAAATATCATATCAATGATGAAAACAGTGCTCAGAAGAAGAGCAATCTCTGTTCAAAATATCGGTGGCTCTCATCGCTTCCCTTAACAAGCCCCACGCCTGTCCTCTACCCCACTTGGCCTTTGCCGTACAGTGCTACTTCGTTTATAGCTATAGCCGTGTTCAGCTGAAGTAACTACTCCAATATGTTTGACTTAGGAGCAACAGCAATTCGATTGGAAAGATATAGATGGCAGAAGGGCAAGGGCGCAGGCCAGCTGGTACATAGTTACAACAGTGAAACCCGAGACACAAAAGAAAAATAGAAGACGGCACAGGATATACGAGGGGCGTTCAAGTCAAACCGGGACTTTTCATTTTTCGCAAAAGTAAAATGAACTTACAGGCGAGAAATTAGTTTTCTTTTTCGACGTAATCTCCAGGTGCACTAATGCACTTGTCCTAGTGTTTCACGAGGGCTTGGATGCCAGCAGCGTATAAATCCTTACCGGCGCGTAGCAGCCATGATCGGACCGCATTCTTGACCTCGTCGTCGCAGCTAAAGTGGCGGCCCTCCAGGAACGCCTTCAGTGGCTCGAAGCGATGGAAATCGCTGGGGGCGAGGTCTGAACTGTAAGGGGGGTGTGGCAGCAACTCCCAGCCAAGTTCCTGTAAGGTGCGTGTCTTGAGATGCGCGGTATGCGGGCGTGCATTGTGCTGTAGGAGGACGACTTCTTTGGTGATGCGGCCCGGCCGTTTCTGCTTCAGCGTCTTATGCACATCCCTGAGAACCTGGCAGTAATATGCACTATTAATGGTGGTACCACTGGACACAAAATCAACATGAACAACGCCAGCCTTGTCCCAGAAAACCGGGGCCATGACCTTACCCGCAGACGGGGTGCTTCGAAACTTCTTAGGAGCGGGCGAGCCCGGGTGCTTCCACTGTTTTGATGCGCGTTTAGACTCAGGAGTGAAATGGTGCACCCACGTTTCATCGCAAGTGATGATCCGATCAAGGAACGGCTGTCCTTCAGTGTCAAAACGGTACCTTAGCTCTTTGGAGATTTCCAGTCTTCTCTGCCGGTCAAACACGGAGAGCTGCCCCGGGACCCAACGGGCACTTACTTTCCGAAACTGGAGGTGTTCATGAATGATAGTATTCTACGTTCCCACAGAAAGGTCCGTCTTTCGAGCCAGTTAGAGACAGGGTATCCGTTTATCCGTCGGTCCTTGAGGATCAGGCACTTCACAAGTTGGATGTTCTCAGGAACTCTGACACTGGGCTCTGAGCCGCCCCGGCCGGGATCGTCCTGCACTGATGAACGGTCGTCTCAGAACCGTTTGCACCACTCAAACGCTTTGCTGCGGCTAAGTGTATCGTGGCCATACTGAGCCTGAAGTCTTCTGTGAATTTCAGATGACTTTACGCCTTCATTCACGAGAAACTTGACAATTCGCTGTTCGATGTGCGCGCTCACCTCGTTGTCGGCCATCTTGTCCAGCACGTGTCTTCTGTTTTGCACAAACTTTGGACCACCACGTGGTGAACGCGGAGGCCTGTCGCGTGTGAAATTAACGAAAAAAAAGTAGCGCGACCCATTTGTACACTCAGAAGACAGAAAGTCCCGGTTTGACTTGAACACCCCTAGTATATTAAAAAATATGTAGGGTTCCGTATTCAACACGGAAATTTAATCAAATGCAGGATTATTTCCTTGGGATTTGATAAGAAAAGTCGATTATTCGCACAGGGTGATCCGATAATTTTTCGTGCGGTAACAATAACTAGCATAACAATTTTTAAGTAACTTTCTGCACGACTGCTTACGCTCTGCTGCGATAGTTTGCACCTTACGCGTAGACGTAGCTGACAGTGGAATACGACAGTAATCCGGTAATAGGTCGACAGCTGCGCCTTTCAAGGACGTTTCTTTAGTAGGGGTTGATTCTCACCCTCCTCTCTGAAAGCTTGACGAAGTCCTTCACCAAAACCTTCTTTATCATATCGGGATCAGCTACGACCAGCGTTGGATTTCCTCCCTCATAGATACTGTAAAAGATACGCAGAATAATATTGTAGTTAACTGAAAGCTGTTGTAGTCGTAAGGTGCTACAGGAATCTGTAATTGAGAGTTTTAGAGAACTGTAAGCGCATCGAGCCTCCGACGTCCTATGCGTCTTGCAAGTGGGATACGCAGCTACCTTTGAAGCAGTGATGCCAACCTACATTTGCAATTTTTTGCCGGATTGGACGAAAAAAATTCCCCATATTTTTCCAGACTGCGAGTTTGTTCTCCTGCGGCTGATATATACTCGTTGCTCTATCGGCGACGGCGCCCAGAAAAAATGCCGGTAAACGATATCACCGAAGCGCAACATTGTCCTGTGGTGACAAGCCAGTCGGAGAACACGAATAAATGTGTCAGAAAGTTGTATCGGCGTCCTGCTTTCATGGTACAGTCAACACTTCATAACAGTTTCCCTCCCATAACAAGCAAATACGAGATGCCAAGGACGACTTGGAGAGAGGTTGCAAGCGGAAAGGAAAACAAAACCGTGGTTCCCTGTCCGAGAGTGGATGCACGGAGCAGAGAGTCGAACCGAAACGGTTTGGTTGAGATTTAGGTTCGACGATAAGGGTTCAGTCCTGGTTGAGCTCGGGAAGGCAACTATAATAGTTCGAACCGTTTTTTTTTTTTTTTTTTTTTTTCGGTTCAGGGGCACGGGTGGGAATGAAGCACAATAGGCACGCTAACACACGCTTCCGTTTGTGTGGTACAGTGTTTTAATGTGAACAGCAAGGCGTCAACGATCGTGCAAGATTTTGAAAGATTTTGCGCGATATGAAAGGCAAGATTAATAGTGGTTATGACAGGAGCATAACCAGAAATTACTGGTTTGGGTTGACTGCCCCAGCAGATAGCTCATGTCGAGCAGATTAACTAGCCCACAGGTTGTTCGCAGAATCTCGGCAGGAACGTAACAGTTAACGAAGCCTGCTGCCTTGCCCTAAGTGATTTAACTCATTGAAATTATTGATTACTAGCCAGTAGACGCGAATACACGTTGAGTAGCAAAAGGCGCTTCACGGTAGTTGGATTGGAATTGTGCGATTCGGAGCCCGGGGTCTTTATCATGGGCGTTCCCAGGGTTTTTTCCAAGGGGGGCAAAGTGCTTCTGGGGGGTGGGGGGGGGGGAGGGTGGCAAGCGTGCAACGACAAAGTTGGGAGGCCTCTTTATAGCTCCAGAAAAGGAGAAGATCGTTACTTCAAAAATTCATGCCAATTGAGCTGCTTGAAATTAGTAGGCACGCGTGTGATATAATTTTGATCACAGCCACGGCACTCGGTGCGTCATACTGGTGTTCAAAGAAGGGTAATGTCTCAGAAAGTTGGTCGCGCGTTTTTGGTCACGTATTTCTGTCTTATTGCAACTGTCCTTGGCAACAGCCAAAAGCAGGCGATGCTTTCGGACGGCCTGGGCATTGACGTTCACATGTGGATTTGCGGCGCCCGGTGCTGAGCACCTCTTCCACTTATCATCTACCATCTCTGCCATGTGCCCGCACACACCAAAAGGGAGTGACCTCTGAAGCAATGGGAGCCAAACAGTACAGAATTCCCCGGTGAGACGTGACCCTTTTCTCCAACAATACGAACACAGCCCATGCCAGGGACAGAGGACACTGACACATTTCCGGATAAGCGAATCTGAATGACCTAGGTCCTGGAAGATTGGTTCCCGTACTTGCTGTCCGGAGACAGATAACGAATTACGGATAACCGCGACAAAATGCAATGGTAGCAGGTTCGTTCCCGTTAATGTAGTTTGGTTAACGAGTTTTCCGGATATCTGAACTACGGATAAACGAGACATTGCTGTATCATGAAACTTTTGGTATAAGTGGCACGGCAGTATAGTTCCCTTGATTTCGAGGGAATTCGTTTTGCCCCCAGACAGACTTCAAATCCCCTTCAAATCTAGAAAAATTTCCCTAGGGTTGGTAACACTGCTTGGAAGTGCTTTAGCGCTACAGACGCCTTCGCATGGTACGATTTCGATTTCGTCTACGCCGACGTGGCGGCACCTGGAGACGGTGGGAAGAAATCTATGGGTCACTGTGACGTTCCGCCCACGTAGATGTTTTGTTTAACTGATGTGTCACGAGCACTTCACAAATGAGCACTTCACAAATGTGGAATGAAGTTAATGTCGTGCATGTGATTCCTGAAGTTCCCCAATCTCAACCTCGTCGGGCCCCTATATTGATTTTACTGACTTAAGGGGACGTCGGCTCGTAAACGTATCCACCCTCTGATTGGCTTACAGTGATACGGAGTCGGAATCAGAGGGCGCTTACGATCTTCTAAAAGTATGTCATGCTACGTACCCAAACACTTTTCCATATTTCTGGTATCGTTCCTGGTCGAGCATGTGGGTCGGCTGCAATGAAAAAAAAAAAAAAAGTTATCATCATTTCAGAATTTCACGAAGAAAGAGTTCAAAATTTCTTAATCACATCATGGAAAACTGTATCGGCTGATATCTTACAAGCATTTCGCGGAAATTCATGCCAAACTAGATCTGACGGAAACGCGCACCCAAATATCATAAGGATATCCTAGAAAACAGGGTCCGAACTCTCATAAGCATTTCATGACCTCACGTTCCGATTCGTATTCCGGACGCAACGTGTGTTACATTTCATGCAGCTAGCGGCATGACTGAGTGGGTGAGGCGTGTACACGTTGGTCGTACGGCTCGCGTCAAGGTTAACTTGAACACCGCTCTAGCTTTCGAAGCGGGAAGAGAGCCACCCTGGACGCGCCTAGCAGAAAACAACGCCTATGTAACGAAGGTCGCCCCTATAACTGTAAATAGATGACCAAAACACCCTCCGTCGTCATTTTTACAAAGCACCAGCAGGGTCGAAGGTCGGAATGGCGTTCAAGTTAACTCTGATGCGACCTGTACATCTCGACGACTGGGAGATGGTGCGTTCGAACCCACCAGGGGCTGTCCATTGTGAGGCGTTTTCTGGTTTTGCGGGGAGATTTCCCAAACGACTGTCGGCGCAGTGTCCCAGAGGTACTGTAAATGTATTTTTATTCGCAATGTATTAATTTTAGAGAATTTCGTCACCGCTAGAACCTCGCGAAAAATTGTACTCGCGAACACAGCTTGACGTTTATCGCGTGAAAGGAAACAGCCCTGGAATTGCGAAATTAAATACTCGCGAATAACTTCCGGAATGACCGAATCCGCCATTCGCGAAAGTTAATACATCGCGAATAAAAATACTTTTCCAGTATACCAAAGACGCATAGTCCCCCTCTTCCTGTCCCACCCCTTCCTGCTATCCACTCTCAACCTAGCTGTCAACGCCTGTGCAACGCTCTCACGCACAGGGGAGCGGTATGTTTATTGTGCATTTACGTTTATTGTTTATGTTCATTGTTGCTTCGTCCTGCCAACACGATATTAAAAAGGATATCAAATAGATCACTCTTCGGGGATACTAGTTAGAGTTGCTCGTCACAACTGAAGGCCGGCCCGCATGGTGCGTTTTTCTTGCGTAAAAGCTAAGTTTTCACGCCCAGCGCGAAATTTTGTACGTCGCGGCTGTTTGTAGCACGTGATTTACTGCACCAGAACAGGTTTGATATTTCACGCAGCAGTCAGTTCACGGGCGTCCATAGCAACAGGTAACGGCGGAACAAGTCACTCCTGGTTCCGGTCTAGCATCCTACTTCCGGTTTAGAAATGGCCACTCTTACAAAAAATCTGCAGAAGGATATCGCCAAGTACAGTAACTTTCGTTCGTGAGGGTTCATATTACCAAATGCAAACCAATTACAAAGGAACGCACACAAACACAACGATATCATGGCGGGAGAGCAAGGAGAGGAGAATGTTGCGAACAGTTCGTAAAGCACATACAGTAATCCCTCGTTACAACGAAGTCGCTTTGTTCGGATTATCGCTTTATTCGAGGTTCCCCTGTGTCCCGTATAAAACGCATGCAGTTTTAACTGGATTATTCGAAGCATACTGTCGCCCGACGCCGCATTTTACGAAGCGCAAGCCGGCCCGTATGCCCGCAGCTCTCGCACGAACTTAGTCGCGGACTCGCGGAGCGGTGGAGACGCGTGGGGCAGCGTTCTCTGCAAGCGTTCTTTCCCTAGTAGAAAAGAGGCGAAAGGCGAAAGTTTCACACCCTCTCCTCTTTTCTGCACAGAAAGGGTAGGACGCGCGTTCCACTTCGCTCGATCGGCGTCTTGATCTCCGCGCTGTTCCCACATTTACCAATGACTCCACCGAAGATCCTACGGAAGTGATTACGCTCAAGCAAAAAGTCGCGCTAATTAGAGAAGTTGAAAAAGCTACTATTCCTTTCGTGGTAGAAGCTAGCGGCAGCTAGCTTCTAGCTAGCGGCAGCTTTTCCAGGGGTAGTGTGCACGATGAACAAGCGCACGTCTCAGACAGAGGACTGCGACGATCTCTACAGGAGAGTGCATGAGCTCGTCCGACTGACAGGAGGCTGACGACGACTTCTCTTCGTTTGCACTTGAAAATGCGGTTGTCCCCGTCGTCTGCCCTACCACGGACGAGGATATTGTGGACACTGATAGAACGCCGATGCGAAAGTAACGATAGTTCGGATATGAGCCCAGGGAAGTTCCAATGACGGCTGACACACGGGACATGCTCCGTTTGATCCACAATAAAATTGAGTGCGGCGGTTGTGATGACGGCCTGCTGCAGTGCGTGCACAGACTGGAGCAGGCCCTCCTGGCGCCCAACAAGGCCGCCGTCAGATGCAGCTCACCTCTTTTTTTAATGAAATAAAAGTGCTACCATGCTGATAACTTCCCAAGGTATGTGTCTTTTGGTATACCGTTGTTTGCGCGCAGTTCGGGCACCACTGGCAGCATCTTTAGCCGTTCCCGCATTTATCGAAATACAGCTTATAACGAATTTTCTTTCGGCGACTTTGTTCTAACGAGGGATTACTGTACGGCAAACCCTCTGTGTACGCAGCAGCGGGATTTGCCCCCATGCGGTTTGACGTGCGTATGTTGTAACGGTGCGTGGCCATGCAGAGCTTTGCGCAGCGCGACATTCACAGAAACACGCACCATGCGGGCCGTCCTTAACTCTTTAGGGCCTTAACTCTTTAGTGTAACGACGAAACTGCATAGACGCAGACAGGCCGGTGGATGAACTCCATACGGACGAATCCTGAGCTATCGGCGAAACACAGAAGAGGACGCGGCAGGAACCGTTCCAGCGGTCCATGCAGTCTCCTTTTTTGTCGTGTATTTTGGGTCTTGTCATGAGTTGTGTACGTTTGTTCGTTGGTCTTTGTGTCTTCGCCCCAAATTCAGGAATACGCAGTCAACGGTTTTTATTTGCCTTGCCCATAGCTGAGGCTCAATTATTGTGTCCTTAGCGCTGAATAAATTCCTAAATTCCGTTTAGCCAACTCCGCAAGTTCCGAGTTCCTTTTGTTAATTCCTGGTGCAGAAATAACTTGAGCTGCCTCCTCCCTCTCTCATGCCATCCATGAGCCATATAATCATCAAATGCACGTGCATGGAACATCCTCGTTTCAACCCGCTGCCTTATTGTTGCACGGTGAACGCTACGGAGCTACAAATTCAGTTTTGGCCCTGTATTCGTGGACTCAAGTGGTCGTTCTGCGTATGGTCAGTAGCGTACTTCTAATAACTGACGGCACTGTGTAGCAAAATTGGCCCTTGTTCAAATAAATATGGGCGAAATACGGTATCTCGTTGAACTAAAATTTCCGATGTCCGCTTGTTCTCCGCTTCCCTAAGGAAGTTTATTGCAGGGTGATTGCAGCTTAGGACGTACTGCTTCTTTCATCATATGAAAGATTTGTATAATTTTGATGCATCAAATCTAATTTTGGACGTGTTTGCGTCACCCACCTTTGCGTCTTAGCTAATTATGCAAAGTTGAAAAGGACTAGAGATGACATCTTAGACAGCAAGTGACTTAGCTAACAGCACTCCAACAGAAATGCTCTCAAAATTCAACACCGTACACGTTACTTTTACAAAATAGCTGGAGAACGTCTCGTTCATTTTACATCCACGACATATACAGAAACAACGCGACCTTCGGCTTATCTGGATCGGAGAGCGGACTATCTGGCAAACGAATTAGCGCCAACTTCAATCAGTTCCATCGCTCGAAAGCATGTGGACCTCTCACGTGGATTACCTGTCGCTATCTATGGGCTCGAGTAGCGCGTACTTCTGGTTTCAGCTCATTTGTATTGCAAAATCCGGGAACTCATATATCAAGGTACGCTCGCTTCTCGGGTTCTTTAATTAGGACAAATGATTTGAATGATGGCAGCGTCCAATTCTGCTCTCTCGCATATCCCATAAAACATCTAAGTAATCAGTTAATTGATGAATTTAGCTAACTGGCCATCCGGTAATTGCATACGCTGCCCTACAGTGTGTACGCCTGGCCGTGTAACCCCCATTCAGAAAGCTAAATTTATGCAGCTGTAATAGTTTTCTTTGATAAAAATGTTGTGTCGATTAAAAAAAAAAAACACACCTTCTGTACAGGTGAGAAAAATGACTGCTCGATACCGCAGCATGAGGACTGGCGCTTTGTTGTGCTTCAGGCGTCTTCCTTACGGTTTTGTCCTTTGCGGCTGGGTCCACTAGAGTCACTAAATAGGGTACAGAGAAGCGACACTGAGCACCGCCGGCGATCGAGACCGCCATCTTGTGTCCGGCGCGGCTGCGTCGCCTAGCAATAAGACGCCAATCTCCCCCTTCTCCGCCGAAGAACTGCGCGCAGCCGAGCCAGCTTACAACTGAGGAAACCGGTTTTGGATGGAGGGGACTCAACGTGGACGGCGCGTTCTTGGAAGGAGAAACCACGTGACACGATCGGGGGGGGGGGGGGCATCGAGAATACCGGACGGCGGCTCAGGCGTGGAAAAGGAATGCGATACTCTGTACTCCTATTTAGTGACTCTAGGTCCACCATTTTCGTGTGAATGAAATTAAGTCAACAAAAAATTCCTAACATTATGCTTCGTGAGTAGCTTAACTGGTAGCGGTTTTCGTTTGTCGAGTAACCTCCTCATATCTGTAAACTACATTCCGCTATGAGAGTTGCAAATATTTCTATTTCAGTCCTGTCACACTTACCTTGGTGAATAGTTGGAAACATGGCCGAAAGATAAGGGCGAGCGGCTCTGCAGGCACGTTCTGATTTTCCCAGTAGTTTCGGTGTCGCGCAGCATACCTGCATGCGTCACAGAAATGAGAGAGAGCTGCGTGAGCGGGAATGAGGGAAGGCCAACGATTTTTAAGTGGGCATTGGGCTCTAGAAATGTATGTATACGAAAAGAGTACCGCAGTATTTCAAACAGCTCGACGGTCTATGCGGGGAGGAATTCTCTGTCCAGATAATGCCCAGATATTGAATAAGCGAGTTTTATGACAAAACGACGAGACAGCAGGGCCGATGGTGATTACGATAATCCAGCGGATTCACGGCAATACGGTTTGTGGTCGTGTCTTTCTTCCAAGGTGTTGAGAAACCATGCGCAGCACACCAAATGCACTTAGCAATGCATTTAGCTTCTGAATGTTATTATTCATGACAGAGAAAAGACGCTGAATAAGTACAAAAGCAACTCAGCCAATTGCAAAAAACACACAAAAAACAAACAAACAAAAAACAGGCATTTATTTCTGCACGCGTCAAGGGCATGTTGGTATTTAATCGTATTTAATCGTAAAATAGCACAGCGGGATCTTCGGAACGGTAGGATCCGAGCGGAGTAGGATCACGGCGCGCCCGCAAAATATTCGTGGAGTTAGGAGCACCATTTTCGAGCAGAGTTCGCTCTCCTTACTTCTGCTCCAGGCGCCAGTGCGCTCTCTTTCTGTTCTACTTCGGAAGCACGGACGGGAAGAAGACGCGCCCTTGCAATTCTAATTTCTACTGATCGCGACATATTTTTTCCTGCCTCTCCATAGTCCCTTCATATATTCGGTATAAGACGGAAGCGTTGGACAATGTGACGAATATATAATGGAGGAGGGTTTGCCTCTTTACGTTTCTGAAGCACGCCAAAGAGAAGGCTTAGCACATGCCTCGCTGACACCCATTTTCAAACGGACACATGCTTGACCATTTTCAAACCTGGACGCATGCATCAAGCATTCACTACGTTGGCATATGTCTGATATGGCAAATTTGAAACGCGTGCGGCATGTCTATAATTACTGTAGCCCTTCTGGACGCTCGTATTCACAATGGAGGACTTCCTATGGTTTTCAGACATTGCAGTATAATTTAACTACACTGTTAAACAGAGTCGATACTTACCTGTCCACAATAGGCAAGCGTGATCCGTTAAATTATTTTTATGCATTAGATTAATGATTGATTGATTATTTAAAAGAAAACCATTAGATTAATGCTATGCGTGTGCCGGGTCACTTCTTGTTCCTTACTTCAATGAATGGAATGGTTGTTTACAACAATGTGGTTACTCATGTTCTGCATCTCTTATGTCTTCCGCGCTGTCAGTTAAATATGTTCTTGTACAGTATTGAATTATTCGTTATTGTTTATTGGTTTGATTTAAATGCTTTTGTTTTTATGTCCACGTTTTAAATGTGTTCTTTATTGTTGAAGTATAAGTTATTGCCAGACCTGGTACAAAAGTGTTAGTTGTCTCATGTGTTTGTTCCCGCTGACAGCGGGTGATTGAGGCCTTTTTCAAGTCTCCTTGAGACTTTTTTCCACCGCCTCCCTTTGACTTGTTTGTGAGAAAATAAATAAATATCAAGTATAATTCCGGAACTACCTCGTGAACGGCTAAGCAGACCACTGTAAATGTGACACATGAAAAGTAGCCTAGTTTTGTTGCAAGTACGTACCTTCCGTTTCACTAGACGCATCTTCAAAGGAAGGGACTGTTTTTTCTTGAAGTTAGGTATACCCGGAGATAAGCAATTTCTTGTGATTCGGAACGTGCTTTACTTGTAATATAGATATAACTACAAAGTGTAAGTACACGTCACTCTCGTGTCATTTAACTCGAGTATGCTACGTTGTTCGAAGTGCGTCCTTTACATCATTATATTGAAGCCGCGAAAATGAAAAAAAAAGGGGTTTCTAGTGAGTATAATTTGCCATCGAAGTCGAATAGAGTGGCTATAGAAAGCGATTCAAGCGTGTATCCTAATCTTACTGTTGAAAAATTATCAGTTTAGTATGAGATGCAGTAAACCACTTAGTCAGTTGATGTACAACAAATTTTTAATGAAACATCCTTCAATATGCCAAGTTTGAGTGTAAAGTATAGGAGTAAGCGTATTGATATCATCAACAATTTCTCCCATCTCCTATAAATATAGCGTAACACTGAAAGCTTAAAGTGGATCCGTGAGACGGGAACAATGCGGTAACGGCGTCCAGCAGCATTAGAAACGTTGTTGCATGGAAATGTTTCATCGTCGTCTCGTAGCTCGTAATTCGCATGTTGCCGTGAATCGCCTAGCGCTAATTACTTTCAGTTAAAATGGGTTTCCGTTAAGTGTCTGTGCATGTCACGGCGCCCAGATCAATCCAAACACTGAACGTTTCTGCGGAAAGCCAACGGTTCCAAAAATTGACTAGGTTATCCCACAATATGCCACGTACATTACACTACTGCATCCCCTGAGTCGGCCCATCCACCGCTGGAAGACACGCACTGGAGTAAGATATCAGCCCCGCCCAATTTCACCTCCTAGACGGTTCCAAGCAATGTGCTTACCATCCACCGGTTTATTCCGAATCATTATTGTGGAATGAAACGTCACGGTGGACGAGGTTACATGGACAGGCTTCCACAACGTGGATAGAAACCTCTCCTGAATATGGGAACCGACCTTACAGCTCGTGCACTGAACGTTTAATGACCTGTTTAGTTACAGATCGTCAAAAAGGTGACGTTGAAAACCACATTTCGTTTTTTTTTGTGTCGATCAATAAGACATTGAACAACAACAACCAATATGTGATGTCACGGTTTGTTTCACTGCTCAAGCTAGCGGTACTCTATTTATTTATTTATTTGCCGGCACGTGACCGAACTAGGTAATATATACAGCCGAAAAGGGTCTAAACATACAAAAATGCACGCAGCACAACAAAAGTGCATCGTCGTGAAAGGAGCGTTGTCATAACGTGACATTGTCATCATTGACATCATATTTGTCGAAATGATCGAGGTTATTATGCAAGACCCAATGTAGGGCTCAATAACAAATTATCTAAAGATTTATTTACAAGGTGCTGTGGACATGACTGATATTAATGATGTGAAAAAACAGTGATAGAAGAAGTGACATGGTATGAAGAACATTAAAATCTCATTACTTTTCGCATCTCCCGCGTCTTTGTATGTTCACGGTTTCACTTACTGACAGCCTTAGGGGTGCGCTAATTAGGCGATTAATTGTTGTCGACAGCCAAAATACTGTATTTTATGTTTGTGTGCAGCCTCTCAACTTATTTGAAAGTTATGGAGATTGGGAGAATTAGTGACGTAGCCAGCACTATCATATAGCTTGCAACAGCAAAATGATGCTAAAGCTGAGCGCCGTATTCATTCAGTATAGAAAGTAAAATAATACCTGCTGAACGGAAGAGTGTTCATTTAAATCGGTGTAAGCAAACTCGTATCAGCATTGGAGGAAGCCAAAAAGTTTAGAGCGGGTGCGTTGGAAAATCCTACACACGAAGTTGAAGAATAGTCTGAGTCCTTTGTAATTTCACCTACTCCCTCATTTAACCCCAAGAATAACATTACGGTGATAAAGCTCAAAAGAGCGATATTTCGAAAAAGTGTCAGCACACAATATTTTGTTTCACTTCCTGTTTTTGTTTTTTTTTACTTCTGAATACACACTGCAATTCAACCGCTCATGTGGACAAGCATTGCGCTTGTCACATCCTACAAACCCCTACATGATCCTGCAATCATTTAGTGGACATGAATAATTCGGATCGAAACAACAAACAAACACAAAACGGTGTAATAGGCGATGACACTTACATGTAAAATAATATCGCCACCGTAACGGCCAAGATTATCCAGTCCGGCACCGCAAACAATCCTGGCAGTTGCATCTTATTCGTCTGCAGTCGTGTGCTGTCTGCCCGTCAATGGTGTGGGAATCGAGAAACCACGGAGACCGCACGCAGGAACACGGGTATCGAAATGGCCCTTTTTTTAACTGTCCTCTCGGTTTCCACTAACACACACAAGTAAACTGCTTGTAGGGACGCTGCAAGACAGAGCGAAAACCTTTTGAGAGACGCAACACGAAGGATAAGGTCGACGCCGATAACTGCCTATGAATGAACGCAGCGGGTCAGTCGGGCACGGTTCCAACTATTAACCTTGGTCTGATAGGCCTGATACGAGAAATTGTCGTTCGCGGCATCTAAGCGCTGCGTACTGCGTAAAGCCTGGAGGGACTTTATCCATGCTCTCCAGTGGCGTGCTTTCGTAATAGACCTCCTCCAAGAATTCACCGCACAGAAAGCATGCACTTGATGCAATGTACTTATGCGGTTTATTTGCCAAAACTACAGGAGGGGATGATATGCAGATTATGCACCTGGGCCCTTTATAATTGTGCATGGACAATAACAAATAACTGGGCCGAGGTTTTCTCCGCTAGAGAAGTTTCAGTGTAGGTTTTGGGAGTAGAATCTACTTTTATGGATTTTAATTGGTGTTAGGTCGTTGATTTGGTTTCTGATAAATTGCTAATGACAACAAAAATTCGTTAGTTACAATAATTTAAGTTATTTGACCCTACGCCAAACCGCCATCCCGAAAGCTTATGTGGATTTTTTTTATCAGCGCTAGACGATGGGGAAGACATGACGTCTACGTCAGAAAATTTAGGGGGTCTATGCATTCGACAGGTACCCAATGTTCTGGCCATATAACTTATTTCACGCCATTGGGATTAACGAATTAACTACCGAATTGAGAGCGAATAATTTAATTCGAAAATAAAATTATGTCAGCTCTACACCATACCGTAACGCCGAGACGTCGAATGAGATTTCTTAAGTTTGAGCTGCATCGACGAACGGTAAGAGGAAAAATGTATGTCAAAAAGAAATATACTTTGGCCTTGAGAGTTCACCTGTGATTGCATATACAAGGTGCTCAACCTAACGTGTCATAACATTACATATAAAAATATACTTGTCTGAACATTATCGGGTCGACGCTCTCGATCTCAGGTTAGATTTTGCCACTTCTGAGCATTTTCCCAACTTTAATTTATTTATGTATTTATTTAAAAAAAAAAAACAAGGGTCCGGAGGACATTACATGGGGGGTGGGAACATCATATTGGCATGGAACATTGCGAAGGAAAACACAAGGAAATAAGGAAACAAAACAACAACATCTTGGAATAACAGGATAACAACAATACAAGTAACTGTACAAAGCGATAAACTCAGCAATACAATAGAACTAACACTAGAATTGAAGATGAAGATTAATTCTAGAGAAATTGAATTATCATCCCAATTGAACTCCGAAAATTGCCAGGTCAGCCTGACGTTTTTTTTTTTTTCCTTTTTTTACAGGAACAGAAAGCGCTTCTAGGATTTACCCCATCCTTGTGGAGAGTGCATTCACTACCACAATGGCAATAGCCTGAAAGACAAAATCGGAAATATTTTTTTCTGACTACGCCACAGTTTAGAGAGTTAGCTACGGTGTTCGACAGCAGCGTAACGTTCCTAAGTAGATCATTCAGTAACATTCCAAACAGTCATTCCGTTCATTCAGTAACATTCCAAACAGTCATTCCGTTCATTCAGTAACATTCCAAACAGTCATTCCGTTCATTCAGTAACATTCCAGGAACATATCTAAGGCCCGGTTTCACCAACTCCGATTAACACTTGAACCGAGATCAACGGTCCCCAAAGTTGAGTTTATCCCTTAACCCTGCCCCACCAAGGGTAGTTACTGTCACTGAAGCATTCATCATGTCACTAACTGACGTTGCTAAAAAGGAATTCCATGTTATCTTTAAGTTTTAGCGATCCTTGATCTCGGTTCAAAGTTAACCAGCGTTGGTGAAACCGGGCCTAAGTAACATTCCAAAAAAGTAGACCTTAGGCTACATCAGAGTGATACAAAGATTTTACACTGTAGGGTATACTCTACTGTTTCTTAGAGTTTAGTTCCCATGTCCCAATGACTCCTACATGATCATTCATGTAACTGTTTTTGTTGTCAGACAAAATACTAAAGTTAGGCTTGTTATAGGCGTGCCGTTAACATCTCATTACGGCCGAAGTCTCATTACGACCGGAAGTCTCATTACGGCGAGAAAATCATTTAATCCCCAAGTGTCTCGTTACGGCCAAATCTCATTTCGGCCGAATGAAGTCTCATTTCGGCCGAAGACGTTTCATCACGGCCAAAATGAAAAAAGAAGCATCCACCATATTAGCAATCGCTGTGTTTTATGCTTCCCAAAGTGTGTCCGAGGCGGTGTGCCCCAAGGCTTGTGTCACACACAATGGTTCATGCACACAATATTGCGACAGTGTTTCCTGCATCCCTCGTGAAACATGTTTTTATTGTTATTCTGTGTCACACGATATTTGTATGTGTTACGCCATTTTCTCTCAGTATTAGAGCAACATCCTACACATTGGTTCTGTGAGCAAACTGTGTGTGTGTGTGTGTGTGTTCTGAAAAGTTACTCCACAAGGGAGCCCACTGGGAGCTCCAGGAGCCACATGGCCTATGACCATGATCTTTTTTCCCACTAGCTGCCTTCTACAATTTACGTCCACATGAAATTTAAAAAAAAAGTACGTAGGGGGCTGAACAAAATGACATATCGACAACAGAGAGAGGGCGCAGACAAGCTGGTTCATGATGACAAGGATGCAACCCGAGGCAGGGAATTAAACAACAGACAACAATTTCCGAAATTGTTTTCTGTTGTTTCATTCCCCGCCTCGGGTTGCATCCTTGTCAAAATGACATATTCTCTTGTTTGATGGTGACCATAAGACAAATGCTGTCAAGCAGGCTTTTTTTTTATACATTCAAAACATATTTAAGAAATTATGGACAACAATGACAATTACGTCATAATGATGCAGCTGCATAGTCAGAAAAATATTTCAGGAGGTGTTTTATGAGGCTTTAGATGGGGTGGAAGAGTCCCCCTCGTCAGTGCTTTATCTAGACCCCCCTACACTCCCCAAATGTTCAGTGACACCCCCTAACTTTTTGCCTGTGTACCCCCTATAGAGGGGTGCCCTTGCGATTTCAGCTTCAGACACGTCTGTAATGATATGTTAACGTCTGTAATGAAATGTTAAGCTGTAATGACGTCACTACAATGATGACCCCCAAAATTCTTTTCCAACACCCCTCTTGGCTTGGTGCTTGGGATTCTGGACAAACCACTGCCCCTTGTTCATTTTCGGGGGCACTACATTAGTGCTTCTGCCACTGCACTGATGTCACAATGTTATAAGCGTGTGTCACTTTGGACATTCGGAATTCCTCTAAGCTACAATATCCAAATTCAGAATCAGTAAGTCCGAAGCAAGAGATGTTACCTGCAGGCTTCATGCTGAAACGTGTGTGCGCAAAACACTTCCGCCATGGTGGGCGACGTCGTTAGTGCAATTATACACGCAGGACAATTGCGGGCACATGGAGTAGTGGCAGCAACCTGAAAACGATACATTTTCTCGTTATATATGAATAATCAAAGATATACCTTCCCACATGTTTCGTTTTGTCGTTTCTAACAAGCGTTAGTAGGGGAACAGCTCTTGGTTGGTCACATGCAAGCCACAACGCGAGAGGTGCCGATATTCCGATTACACGATCAAAAATTAAAAGTCTAGAACCATGCACACTTCCCCATGCAACTACTTCCCCAGCATCTTGAGACACGACACCCATGTATCCACGTACAGTGTAATGTGAAATTATGTGCAGGAATGAAAAAGATGCCAACACACCTGTAATCCAGTGTCTCATAAGTTTGCTTCGATTTTCTGGCAGCTTCCATGAAGTGCAATGCACGATTTACAAGTTTCGTTTCGCCATTCTCATTGCACATTGCTGCACATTTCGCAGGCGTCACGCAATTCCTCCGTGACCTCTTTTTGAGCAGTGAAAATAACTCGCGTCATGGACATGTATCTTCATCCCAGCGCTAATCACGTTTTGCATGCTATAGAAGGAGGGGGATCAATAATATTTATTTCGTGTTTTGATACCTTATTAGTTTGCTACTCTCGCGCTCTCACTTCGGATGGTGTCTAGAAAACCTTGGGTATCTCGTTTCTTGTGTCAGCGAGCAGTTGTACAGTTGTAGTTTACGACGTGTTTATCGATCGATTTATACTGCTGTAACCTGTAAATTAGCGGACTTCAGCGGCTTTTTATTTTCCGCCAATGTCTTTCGAGCAGCGCGTGCTGTTCCGGTGAAAACTGAGTTGAATGAATCACCACAGTCCCAACGTATATCGCGCACTGTTGACCAAGACCGAGAACCAAGAATTCTGGTGAGTTATGCTTTCGTAGACTGCCTGGTTTGCAGTGTGCTATCCACACATAGTTGCATTCTCATACGAGTAATTTGACTGAATCAAAGTAGCCGAAGTGCCTGTAATGAATGCAGCTCGGTATGTGTTAGTAGATATGCACCGTTTGTAGTTCGTTGCGCGTTTAGGAACAACAAATTCATTCGAAGTTAAGAAACCGATAATGCCGCACAGTACAGCAGCATCTATCATTGTGAGCCATATTTCGTTTGTGAAATTTGTCGTCATATTTGTTCAAAAATAAAAACGCAAGTCGGCATACTTGAATTGATCTCCTCGAATTCCTTACCGCGAACATCTGCAAATGTTGCGCAGCCTTTTGCACCGTACTAAGCGCAAAAGCATATTTGACTAGACTAAATATTTCAAGAGGAAGTCAATTAAGTACATTTTTATTTATAGCTTTTTTCCATTCCAGTCATGTTATGTGGCTACGCGAAGGATTCCAAAAAAGAAAAACAAGAACAACATGGCTAATAGGATTTTGCTGCCCAGGGAGTCTTGGCTCAAGAGGTGAGCTATTAAGATTACAAATGTATCATACGGTACTGTTGTGAAGGGTAAAAATATGTAGTAGTGCACGAATGTTAATTCGTGCACAACTTTTATAAGAAAGAAACGAGAAAAGGAAAGTCATGCATGCATCATTTCATGAATTGTAATGTATCACTGTTTCATATTCGCATGTTGTCATTAAATCAATGAAGTAATGCAACTAAATTCATCTCATGGTCATGCATTGTGTTTACCTGGAAGTCACATTTTTAAAGCTTGTAATTTTTTTGTCTAGACGAAGATTATGTTACCCTTGTATGAAATAACGGACACATATCAACATGTATGCCGGCACAGAACGGCCAGCCCGAGGCGGCGATGGGTGATGATCCTCGTCTCATTATAGGCAGCGGCGTTGACCGCGGACAGGAGCACTTCAGAAGCCAGGAATTCCAGTACGACTACGACGTAACGCCTGCTCCCAGACGTCCGGCAAAATTGGGATTGGGTAGGATGCGATAAATATGAGCGAGGACAACCTCGAGCACTCGTCTGATGGACCGGGTCTTCCTCATTCACTTGCTAGTGCCAGCTTTTCCACGACATATGTTGACGCTGGAGAGGTTAAAGACAAACAGCCAGCAGAGAACGGCCAGCCCGAGGCGGCAATGGGGGATGATCCTCGTCTCATTATAGCCAGCGGCATTGACCGCCGACAGGGCAGCTTCAGAAGCCAGGAATTGCAGTATGGTTACGACGTAACGCCTGCTCCCAGACGTTCGGGGAAATTGGCATTGGGTAGGACGTGATAAATACGATCGAGGGCAACCTCGAACACTCGTCCGATGGACCGGATCTTCCTCATTCACTTGCTAGTGCCAGCTTTTCCATGACATGATATGTTGACGCTGGAGAGGTTAAAGACAAACTGCCAGCAGGGAACGGCCAGCCCGAGGCAGCGATGGGGGATGATCCTCGTCTCATTATAGGCAGCGGCGTTAACCGTCGACAGGAGCGCTTCGGAAGCCAGTTTCAGTACGGCGACGTCGTAATCCGAGGGGCCTGCTCCCAGACGTTCGGCAAAATTGGCATTGGGTAGGACGTGATAAATACGATCGAGGGCAACCTCGAACACTCGTCCGATGGACCGGGTCTTCCTCATTCACTTGCTAGTGCCAGCTTTTCCATGACATGATATGTTGACGCTGGAGAGGTTAAAGACAAACTGCCAGCAGGGAACGGCCAGCCCGAGGCAGCGATGGGGGATGATCCTCGTCTCATTATAGGCAGCGGCGTTAACCGTCGACAGGAGCGCTTCGGAAGCCAGTTTCAGTACGGCGACGTCGTAATCCGAGGCGCCTGCTCCCAGACGTTCGGCAAAATTGGCATTGGGTAGGACGTGATAAATACGATCGAGGGCAACCTCGAACACTCGTCCGATGGACCGGGTATTCCTCATTCACTTGCTAGTGCCAGCTTTTCCATGACATGATATGTTGACGCTGGAGAGGTTAAAGACAAACTGCCAGCAGGGAACGGCCAGCCCGAGGCAGCGATGGGGGATGATCCTCGTCTCATTATAGGCAGCGGCGTTAACCGTCGACAGGAGCGCTTCGGAAGCCAGTTTCAGTACGGCGACGTCGTAATCCGAGGCGCCTGCTCCCAGACGTTCGGCAAAATTGGCATTGGGTAGGACGTGATAAATACGATCGAGGGCAACCTCGAACACTCGTCCGATGGACCGTGTATTCCTCATTCACTTGCTAGTGCCAGCTTTTCCATGACATGATACGTTGACGCTGGAGAGGTTAAAGACAAACTGCCAGCAGGGAACGGCCAGCCCGAGGCAGCGATGGGGGATGATCCTCGTCTCATTATAGGCAGCGGCGTTAACCGTCGACAGGAGCGCTTCGGAAGCCAGGAATTTCAGTACGGCGACGTCGTAATCCGAGGCGCCTGCTCCCAGACGTTCGGCAAAATTGGCATTGGGTAGGACGTGATAAATACGACCGAGGGCAACCTCGAACACTCGTCCGATGGACCGGCTCTTCCTCATTCAATTGCTAGTGCCAGCTTTTCCATGACATGATATGTTGACGCTGGAGAGGTTAAAGACAAACTGCCAGCAGGGAACGGCCAGCCCGAGGCAGCGATGGGGGACGATCCTCGTCTCATTATAGGCAGCGGCGTTAACCGTCGACAGGAGCGCTTCGGAAGCCAGTTTCAGTACGGCGACGTCGTAATCCGAGCCGCCTGCTCCCAGACGTTCGGCAAAATTGGCATTGGGTAGGACGTGATAAATACGATCGAGGGCAACCTCGAACACTCGTCCGATGGACCGGGTCTTCCTCATTCACTTGCTAGTGCCAGCTTTTCCATGACATGATACGTTGACGCTGGAGAGGTTAAAGACAAACTGCCAGCAGGGAACGGCCAGCCCGAGGCAGCGATAGGGGATGATCCTCGTCTCATTATAGGCAGCGGCGTTAACCGTCGACAGGAGCGCTTCGGAAGCCAGGAATTTCAGTACGGCGACGTCGTAATCCGAGGCGCCTGCTCCCAGACGTTCGGCAAAATTGCATTGGGTAGGACGTGATAAATACGACCGAGGGCAACCTCGAACACTCGTCCGATGGACCGGCTCTTCCTCATTCACTTGCTAGTGCCAGCTTTTCCATGACATGATATGTTGACGCTGGAGAGGTTAAAGACAAACTGCCAGCAGGGAACGGCCAGCCCGAGGCAGCGATGGGGGATGATCCTCGTCTCATTATAGGCAGCGGCGTTAACCGTCGACAGGAGCGCTTCGGAAGCCAGTTTCAGTACGGCGACGTCGTAATCCGAGGCGCCTGCTCGCAGACGTTCGGCAAAATTGGCATTGGGTAGGACGTGATAAATGCGATCGAGGGCAAGCTCGAACACTCGTCCGATGGACCGGGTATTCCTCATTCACTTGCTAGTGCCAGCTTTTCCATGACATGATATGTTGACGCTGGAGAGGTTAAAGACAAACTGCCAGCAGGGAACGGCCAGCCCGAGGCAGCGATGGGGGATGATCCTCGTCTCATTATAGGCAGCGGCGTTAACCGTCGACAGGAGCGCTTCGGAAGCCAGTTTCAGTACGGCGACGTCGTAATCCGAGGCGCCTGCTCCCAGACGTTCGGCAAAATTGGCATTGGGTAGGACGTGATAAATACGATCGAGGGCAACCTCGAACACTCGTCCGATGGACCGGGTCTTCCTCATTCACTTGCTAGTGCCAGCTTTTCCATGACATGATACGTTGACGCTGGAGAGGTTAAAGACAAACTGCCAGCAGGGAACGGCCAGCCCGAGGCAGCGATGGGGGATGATCCTCGTCTCATTATAGGCAGCGGCGTTAACCGTCGACAGGAGCGCTTCGGAAGCCAGGAATTTCAGTACGGCGACGTCGTAATCCGAGGCGCCTGCTCCCAGACGTTAGGCAAAATTGGCATTGGGTAGGACGTGATAAATACGACCGAGGGCAACCTCGAACACTCGTCCGATGGACCGGGTCTTCCTCATTCACTTGCTAGTGCCAGCTTTTTCACGACATGATATGTTGACGCTGGAGAAGTTAAAGAGAAACTGCCAGCAGGGAACGGCCAGCCCGAGGCAGCGATGGGGGATGATCCTCGTCTCATTATAGGCAGCGGCGTTAACCGTCGACAGGAGCGCTTCGGAAGCCAGGAATTTCAGTACGGCGACGTCGTAATCCGAGGCGCCTGCTCCCAGACGTTCGGCAAAATTGGCATTGGGTAGGACGTGATAAATACGATCGAGGGCAACCTCGAACACTTGTCCGATGGACCGGGTCTTCCTCATTCACTTGCTAGTGCCAGCTTTTCCACGACATGATATGTTGACGCTGGAGAGGTTAAAGACAAACTGCCAGCAGGGAAGGACCAGCCCGGGGCAGCGATGGGGGATGATCCTCGTCTCATTATAGGCAGCGGCGGTCACTGTAGATAGGAGCGCTTCGGAAGCCAGGAATTTCAGTACGGCGACGTCGTAAACCGAGGCGCCTGCTCCCAGACGTTCGGCACAGTTGGCATTGGGTAAGACGCGATAAATACGACCGAGGGCAACCTCGAACACTCGTCCGATGGACCGGGTCTTCCTCATTCACTTGCTAGTGCCAGCTTTTCCACGACATGATATGTTGACGCTGGAGAGGTTAAAGACAAACTGCCAGCAGGAAACGGCCAGCCCGAGGCAGCGATGGGGGATGATCCTCGTCTCATTATAGGCAGCGGCGTTAACCGTCGACAGGAGCGCTTCGGAAGCCAGGAATTTCAGTACGGCGACGTCGTAATCCGAGGCGCCTGGTCCCAGACGTTCGGCAAAATTGGCATTGGGTAGGACGTGATAAATACGATCGAGGGCAACCTCGAACACTCGTCCGATGGACCGGGTCTTCCTCATTAACTTGCTAGTGCCAGCTTTTCCACGACATGATATGTTGACGCTGGAGAGGTTAAAGACAAACTGCCAGCAGGAAACGGCCAGCCCGAGGCAGCGATGGGGGATGATCCTCGTCTCATTATAGGCAGCGGCGTTAACCGTCGACAGGAGCGCTTCAGAAACCAGGAATTTCAGTATGGCTACAACGTAACGCCTGCTCCCACACGTTCGGCAAAATTGGCATTGGGTAGGACGTGATAAATACGATCGAGGGCAACCTCGAACACTCGTCCGATGGACCGGGTCTTCCTCATTCACTTGCTAGTGCCAGCTTTTTCACGACATGATATGTTGACGTTGGAGAGGTTAAAGACAAACTGCCAGCAGGGAAGGGCCAGCCCGGGGCAGCGATGGGGGATGATCCTCGTCTCATTATAGGCAGCGCCGTTAACCGTCGACTGGAGCGCTTCGGAAGCCAGGAATTTCAGTACGGCGACGTCGTAATCCGAGGCGCCTGCTCCCAGACGTTCGGCAAAATTGACATTGGGTAGGACGTGATAAATACGATCGAGGGCAACCTCGAACACTCGTCCGATGGACCGGGTCTTCCTCATTCACTTGCTAGTGCCAGCTTTTCCACGACATGATATGTTGACGCTGGAGAGGTTAAAGACAAACTGCCAGCAGGGAACGGCCAGCCCGAGGCAGCGATGGGGGATGATCCTCGTCTCATTATAGGCAGCGCCGTTAACCGTCGACAGGAGCGCTTCGGAAGCCAGGAATTTCAGTACGGCGACGTCGTAATCCGAGGCGCCTGCTCCCAGACGTTCGGCACAGTTGGCATTGGGTAAGACGCGATAAATACGACCGAGGGCAACCTCGAACACTCGTCCGATAGACCGGGTCTTCCTCATTCACTTGCTAGTGCCAGCTTTTCCACGACATGATATGTTGACGCTGGAGAGGTTAAAGACAAACTGCCAGCAGGGAAGGACCAGCCCGGGGCAGCGATGGGGGATGATCCTCGTCTCATTAAAGGCAGCGCCGTTAACCGTCGACAGGAGCGCTTCGGAAGCGAGGAATTTCAGTACGGCGACGTCGTAATCCGAGGCGCCTGGTCCCAGACGTTCGGCAAAATTGGCATTGGGTAGGACGTGATAAATACGATCGAGGGCAACCTCGAACACTCGTCCGATGGACCGGGTCTTCCTCATTCACTTGCTAGTGCCAGCTTTTCCACGACATGATATGTTGACGCTGGAGAGGTTAAAGACAAACTGCCAGCAGGGAACGGCCAGCCCGAGGCAGCGATGGGGGATGATCCTCGTCTCATTATAGGCAGCGGCGTTAACCGTCGACAGGAGCGCTTCGGAAGCCAGTTTCAGTACGGCGACGTCGTAATCCGAGGCGCCTGCTCGCAGACGTTCGGCAAAATTGGCATTGGGTAGGACGTGATAAATGCGATCGAGGGCAAGCTCGAACACTCGTCCGATGGACCGGGTATTCCTCATTCACTTGCTAGTGCCAGCTTTTCCATGACATGATATGTTGACGCTGGAGAGGTTAAAGACAAACTGCCAGCAGGGAACGGCCAGCCCGAGGCAGCGATGGGGGATGATCCTCGTCTCATTATAGGCAGCGGCGTTAACCGTCGACAGGAGCGCTTCGGAAGCCAGGAATTTCAGTACGGCGACGTCGTAATCCGAGGCGCCTGCTCCCAGACGTTCGGCAAAATTGGCATTGGGTAGGACGTGATAAATACGACCGAGGGCAACCTCGAACACTCGTCCGATGGACCGGCTCTTCCTCATTCAATTGCTAGTGCCAGCTTTTCCATGACATGATATGTTGACGCTGGAGAGGTTAAAGACAAACTGCCAGCAGGGAACGGCCAGCCCGAGGCAGCGATGGGGGACGATCCTCGTCTCATTATAGGCAGCGGCGTTAACCGTCGACAGGAGCGCTTCGGAAGCCAGTTTCAGTACGGCGACGTCGTAATCCGAGCCGCCTGCTCCCAGACGTTCGGCAAAATTGGCATTGGGTAGGACGTGATAAATACGATCGAGGGCAACCTCGAACACTCGTCCGATGGACCGGGTCTTCCTCATTCACTTGCTAGTGCCAGCTTTTCCATGACATGATACGTTGACGCTGGAGAGGTTAAAGACAAACTGCCAGCAGGGAACGGCCAGCCCGAGGCAGCGATAGGGGATGATCCTCGTCTCATTATAGGCAGCGGCGTTAACCGTCGACAGGAGCGCTTCGGAAGCCAGGAATTTCAGTACGGCGACGTCGTAATCCGAGGCGCCTGCTCCCAGACGTTAGGCAAAATTGGCATTGGGTAGGACGTGATAAATACGACCGAGGGCAACCTCGAACACTCGTCCGATGGACCGGCTCTTCCTCATTCACTTGCTAGTGCCAGCTTTTCCATGACATGATATGTTGACGCTGGAGAGGTTAAAGACAAACTGCCAGCAGGGAACGGCCAGCCCGAGGCAGCGATGGGGGATGATCCTCGTCTCATTATAGGCAGCGGCGTTAACCGTCGACAGGAGCGCTTCGGAAGCCAGTTTCAGTACGGCGACGTCGTAATCCGAGGCGCCTGCTCGCAGACGTTCGGCAAAATTGGCATTGGGTAGGACGTGATAAATGCGATCGAGGGCAAGCTCGAACACTCGTCCGATGGACCGGGTATTCCTCATTCACTTGCTAGTGCCAGCTTTTCCATGACATGATATGTTGACGCTGGAGAGGTTAAAGACAAACTGCCAGCAGGGAACGGCCAGCCCGAGGCAGCGATGGGGGATGATCCTCGTCTCATTATAGGCAGCGGCGGTCACTGTAGATAGGAGCGCTTCGGAAGCCAGGAATTTCAGTACGGCGACGTCGTAAACCGAGGCGCCTGCTCCCAGACGTTCGGCACAGTTGGCATTGGGTAAGACGCGATAAATACGACCGAGGGCAACCTCGAACACTCGTCCGATGGACCGGGTCTTCCTCATTCACTTGCTAGTGCCAGCTTTTCCACGACATGATATGTTGACGCTGGAGAGGTTAAAGACAAACTGCCAGCAGGAAACGGCCAGCCCGAGGCAGCGATGGGGGATGATCCTCGTCTCATTATAGGCAGCGGCGTTAACCGTCGACAGGAGCGCTTCGGAAGCCAGGAATTTCAGTACGGCGACGTCGTAATCCGAGGCGCCTGGTCCCAGACGTTCGGCAAAATTGGCATTGGGTAGGACGTGATAAATACGATCGAGGGCAACCTCGAACACTCGTCCGATGGACCGGGTCTTCCTCATTAACTTGCTAGTGCCAGCTTTTCCACGACATGATATGTTGACGCTGGAGAGGTTAAAGACAAACTGCCAGCAGGAAACGGCCAGCCCGAGGCAGCGATGGGGGATGATCCTCGTCTCATTATAGGCAGCGGCGTTAACCGTCGACAGGAGCGCTTCAGAAACCAGGAATTTCAGTATGGCTACAACGTAACGCCTGCTCCCACACGTTCGGCAAAATTGGCATTGGGTAGGACGTGATAAATACGATCGAGGGCAACCTCGAACACTCGTCCGATGGACCGGGTCTTCCTCATTCACTTGCTAGTGCCAGCTTTTTCACGACATGATATGTTGACGTTGGAGAGGTTAAAGACAAACTGCCAGCAGGGAAGGGCCAGCCCGGGGCAGCGATGGGGGATGATCCTCGTCTCATTATAGGCAGCGCCGTTAACCGTCGACTGGAGCGCTTCGGAAGCCAGGAATTTCAGTACGGCGACGTCGTAATCCGAGGCGCCTGCTCCCAGACGTTCGGCAAAATTGACATTGGGTAGGACGTGATAAATACGATCGAGGGCAACCTCGAACACTCGTCCGATGGACCGGGTCTTCCTCATTCACTTGCTAGTGCCAGCTTTTCCACGACATGATATGTTGACGCTGGAGAGGTTAAAGACAAACTGCCAGCAGGGAACGGCCAGCCCGAGGCAGCGATGGGGGATGATCCTCGTCTCATTATAGGCAGCGCCGTTAACCGTCGACAGGAGCGCTTCGGAAGCCAGGAATTTCAGTACGGCGACGTCGTAATCCGAGGCGCCTGCTCCCAGACGTTCGGCACAGTTGGCATTGGGTAAGACGCGATAAATACGACCGAGGGCAACCTCGAACACTCGTCCGATAGACCGGGTCTTCCTCATTCACTTGCTAGTGCCAGCTTTTCCACGACATGATATGTTGACGCTGGAGAGGT
This sequence comes from Ornithodoros turicata, assembly GCF_037126465.1. Classification (NCBI taxonomy): domain Eukaryota; kingdom Metazoa; phylum Arthropoda; class Arachnida; order Ixodida; family Argasidae; genus Ornithodoros; species Ornithodoros turicata. The sequence continues at coordinate 219,569,143 of NC_088201.1, forward strand.
TAAAGACAAACTGCCAGCAGGGAAGGACCAGCCCGGGGCAGCGATGGGGGATGATCCTCGTCTCATTAAAGGCAGCGCCGTTAACCGTCGACAGGAGCGCTTCGGAAGCGAGGAATTTCAGTACGGCGACGTCGTAATCCGAGGCGCCTGGTCCCAGACGTTCGGCAAAATTGGCATTGGGTAGGACGTGATAAATACGATCGAGGGCAACCTCGAACACTCGTCCGATGGACCGGGTCTTCCTCATTCACTTGCTAGTGCCAGCTTTTCCACGACATGATATGTTGACGCTGGAGAGGTTAAAGACAAACTGCCACAAGGAACGGCCAGCCCGAGGCAGCGATGGGGGATGATCCTCGTCTCATTATAGGCAGCGGCGTTAACCGTCGACAGGAGCGCTTCAGAAACCAGGAATTTCAGTATGGCTACGACGTAACGCCTACTCCTAGACGTTCGGCACAGTTGGCATTGGGTAAGACGCGATAAATACGACCGAGGGCAACCTCGAACACTCGTCCGATGGACCGGGTCTTCCTTATTCACTTGCTAGTGCCAGCTTTTCCACGACATGGTATGTTGACGCTGGAGAGTTTAAAGACAAACTGCCAGCAGAGAATGGCCAGCCCGAGGCAGCGATGGGGGATGATCCTCCTCTCATTATAGGCAGCGGCGGTGACTGTAGATAGGAGCGCTTCGGAAGCCAGGAATTTCAGTACGGCGACGTCGTAAACCGAGGCGCCTGCTCCCAGACGTTCGGCACAGTTGGCATTGGGTAAGACGCGATAAATACGACCGAGGGCAACCTCGAACACTCGTCCGATGGACCGGGTCTTCCTCATTCACTTGCTAGTGCCAGCTTTTCCACGACATGATATGTTGACGCTGGAGAGGTTAAAGACAAACTGCCAGCAGGGAACGGCCAGCCCGAGGCAGCGATGGGGGATGATCCTCGTCTCATTATAGGCAGCGGCGTTAACCGTCGACAGGAGCGCTTCGGAAGCCAGGAATTTCAGTACGGCGACGTCGTAATCCGAGGCGCCTGGTCCCAGACGTTCGGCAAAATTGGCATTGGGTAGGACGTGATAAATACGATCGAGGGCAACCTCGAACACTCGTCCGATGGACCGGGTCTTCCTCATTAACTTGCTAGTGCCAGCTTTTCCACGACATGATATGTTGACGCTGGAGAGGTTAAAGACAAACTGCCAGCAGGAAACGGCCAGCCCGAGGCAGCGATGGGGGATGATCCTCGTCTCATTATAGGCAGCGGCGTTAACCGTCGACAGGAGCGCTTGAGAAACCAGGAATTTCAGTATGGCTACGACGTAACGCCTGCTCCCACACGTTCGGCAAAATTGGCATTGGGTAGGACGTGATAAATACGATCGAGGGCAACCTCGAACACTCGTCCGATGGGCCGGGTCTTCCTTATTCACTTGCTAGTGCCAGCTTTTCCACGACATGATATGTTGACGCTGGAGAGGTTAAAGACAAACTGCCAGCAGGGAACGGCCAGCCCGAGGCAGCGATTGGGGATGATCCTCCTCTCATTATAGTCAGCAGCGTTCACTGTAGATAGGAGCGCTTCGGAAGCCAGGAATTTCAGTACGGCGACATCGTAATCCGAGGCGCCTGCTCCCAGACGTTCGGCACAGTTGGCATTGGGTAAGACGCGATAAATACGACCGAGGGCAACCTCGAACACTCGTCCGATAGACCGGGTCTTCCTCATTCACTTGCTAGTGCCAGCTTTTCCACGACATGATATGTTGACGCTGGAGAGGTTAAAGACAAACTGCCAGCAGGGAAGGGCCAGCCCGGGGCAGCGATGGGGGATGATCCTCGTCTCATTATAGGCAGCGCCGTTAACCGTCGACAGGAGCGCTTCGGAAGCCAGGAATTTCAGTACGGCGACGTCGTAATCCGAGGCGCCTGGTCCCAGACGTTCGGCAAAATTGGCATTGGGTAGGACGTGATAAATACGATCGAGGGCAACCTCGAACACTCGTCCGATGGACCGGGTCTTCCTCATTCACTTGCTAGTGCCAGCTTTTCCACGACATGATATGTTGACGCTGGAGAGGTTAAAGACAAACTGCCAGCAGGGAACGGCCAGCCCGAGGCAGCGATGGGGGATGATCCTCGTCTCATTATAGGCAGCGGCGTTAACCGTCGACAGGAGCGCTTCAGAAACCAGTAATTTCAGTATGGCTACGACGTAACGCCTACTCCCAGACGTTCGGCAAAATTGGCATTGGGTAGGACGTGATAAATACGATCGAGGGCAACCTCGAACACTCGTCCGATGGACCGGGTCTTCCTTATTCACTTGCTAGTGCCAGCTTTTCCACGACATGATATGTTGACGCTGGAGAGGTTAAAGACAAACTGCCAGCAGGGAACGGCCAGGCCGAGGGAGCGATGGGGGATGATCCTCGTCTCATTATAGGCAGCGGCGTTAACCGTCGACAGGAGCGCTTCGGAAGCCAGGAATTTCAGTACGGCGACATCGCAATCCGAGGCGCCTGCTCCCAGACGTTCGGCAAAATTGGCATTGGGTAGGACGTGATAAATACGATCGAGGGCAACCTCGAACACTCGTCCGATGGACCGGGTCTTCCTCATTCACTTGCTAGTGCCAGCTTTTCCACGACATGATATGTTGACGCTGGAGAGGTTAAAGACAAACTGCCACAAGGAACGGCCAGCCCGAGGCAGCGATGGGGGATGATCCTCGTCTCATTATAGGCAGCGGCGTTAACCGTCGACAGGAGCGCTTCAGAAACCAGGAATTTCAGTATGGCTACGACGTAACGCCTACTCCCAGACGTTCGGCAAAATTGGCATTGGGTAGGACGTGATAAATACGATCGAGGGCAACCTCGAACACTCGTCCGATGGACCGGGTCTTCCTTATTCACTTGCTAGTGCCAGCTTTTCCACGACATGATATGTTGGCGCTGGAGAGGTTAAAGACAAACTGCCAGCAGGGAACGGCCAGCCCGAGGCAGCGATGGGGGATGATCCTCGTCTCATTATAGGCAGCGGCGTTCACTGTAGATAGGAGAGCCTCGGAAGCCAGGAATTTCAGTACGGCGACATCGTAAACCGAGGCGCCTGCTCCCAGACGTTCGGCAAAATTGGCATTGGGTAGGACGTGATAAATACGACCGAGGGCAACCTCGAACACTCGTCCGATGGACCGGGTCTTCCTCATTCACTTGCTAGTGCCAGCTTTTCCATGACATGATATGTTGACGCTGGAGAGGTTAAAGACAAACTGCCAGCAGGGAACGGCCAGCCCGAGGCAGCGATGGGGGATGATCCTCGTCTCATTATAGGCAGCGGCGTTAACCGTCGACAGGAGCGCTTCGGAAGCCAGGAATTTCAGTACGGCGACGTCGTAAACCGAGGCGCCTGCTCCCAGACGTTCGGCAAAATTGGCATTGGGTAGGACGTGATAAATACGACCGAGGGCAACCTCGAACACTCGCCCGATGGACCGGGTCTTCCTCATTCACTTGCTAGTGCCAGCTTTTCCATGACATGATATGTTGACGCTGGAGAGGTTAAAGACAAACTGCCAGCAGGGAAGGGCCAGCCCGAGGCAGCGATGGGGGATGATCCTCCTCTCATTATAGGCAGCAGCGTTCACTGTAGATAGGAGCGCTTCGGAAGCTAGGAATTTCAGTAGGGCTACGTCGTAAACCGAGGCGCCGGCTCCCAGACGTTCGGCGCAATTGGCATTGGGTAGGACGTGATAAATACGACCGAGGGCAACCTCGAACACTCGTCCGATGGACCGGCTCTTCCTCATTCACTTGCTAGTGCCAGCTTTTCCACGACATGATATGTTGACGCTGGAGAGGTTAAAGACAAACTGCCAGCAGGGAACGGCCAGCCCGAGGCAGCGATGGGGGATGATACTCCTCTCATTATAGGCAGCGGCGTTCACTGTAGATAGGAGTGCTTCGGAAGCCAGGAATTTCTGTACGGCGACGTCGTAAACCGAGGCGCCTGCTCCCAGACGTTCGGCACAATTGGCATTGGGTAGGACGCGGTAAATACAAAGGTTTGTCATCAAAGGTTTGTCAGTTTGGATTGTGTAATAGATATTGTCAATGGTTGAAAAATTACTTGTTCGGAAGGAGGAACGTGGTACGAGTTGCCGAAACTTTTTCCGTTCCGTTCGAGTCTGTATCTGGAGTACCGCAAGGAAGTAACCTAGGTCCTCTCGTATTTTTGGTCTTTGTAAATGATCTTGCCGGTGTCGTGAAACATTGCCAGTTGTTAATGTTTGCTGATGACGTTAAGATTTTTCGTTCCGTATCTTGCTACGGCGATCACCTGTCCATTCAGGAAGACATAAATGCAATCAGCGACTGGAGTTACTTAAACGGCATGTCTCTAAATGTGAAAAAAAAACAAAGTTGTATTTTATACAAGGAAAAAATCGACATTACTGTTTGATTATGACATTAAAGGCGTCCAAATAGAGAGAGTGGAAACCATTCGTGACCTTGGGGTCATTTTCGATTCGGCACTGAATTTCAACAACCATGTATCATTCCTGTATTGCTCCGCAATGAGAATGATGGGCTTCATTTGTCGCATATCCAAGAATTTTAGAGACTTTCATACTGTTGTCTGCTTGTTCTATTGTCTAGTACGAAGCAAGTTGGAGTTCGCATCCGTCGTTTGGAACTGTCTCTCTAACACACTCTCAGATCGCATCGAAAATGTGCAAAAGAAGTTTGCGCGAATTATTTACGATAGGTATTCACAAAGAAAATGGTTTTATGAATACAATCACCTCCTTGCGAAGCTTAAGATGACGTCACTGAAGCAACGTCGTTATATTCGGGATATGACTTTCTTGTTCAATCTTGTGCATGGTAAAATAGATGCTCCTTTATTGTTAGCCAGTGTCGATTTTCATGCGCCATCTAGACATTGTAGAGTTCATCGTACTTTTTATCCACGTTTTTGTCACCCGTCTTCTCCTTTGGCGCGCATGCAGTGTTGCTTTAATGACATTGAGAACAATAGTGTGGACATTTTTGCTAATTTTACTTTATTTTTATCCTCTTTGTAACTTTTTATCGTTTTGTAAGTTGGTCTTTGCACCTTCTTTGCTGGTTCTTTCCGTGCACCTCTATGTAGGCTCACGCTGTTGGCGGGCACGTGAAACTAATAAATAAATAAATAAATAAATAAATACGACCGAGGGCAACCTCGAACACTCGTCCGATGGACTGGGTCTTCCTCATTCACTTGCTAGTGCTAGCTTTTCCACGACATGATATGTTGACGCTGGAGAGGTTAAAGACAAACTGCCAGCAGGGAACGGCCAGCCCGAGGCAGCGATGGGGGATGATCCTCCTCTCATTATAGGCAGCGGCGTTCACTGTAGATAGGAGTGCTTCGGAAGCCAGGAATTTCAGTACGGCGACGTCGTAAACCGAGGCGCCTGCTCCCAGACGTTCGGCACAATTGGCATTGGGTAGGACGCGATAAATACGATCGAGGGCAACCTCGAACACTCGTCCGATGGACTGGGTCTTCCTCATTCACTTGCTAGTGCCAGCTTTTCCACGACATGATATGTTGACGCTGGAAAGGTTAAAGACAAACTGCCACAAGGAACGGCCAGCCCGAGGCGGCGATGGGGGATGATCCTCGTCTCATCTCACCTACTCAAAGGTTTCCCACCTGCGCACTGCTGAACCTAACAAGGCCTAACTGTTGTCCAGTGCTGGTGTGGCGACGTTTGGGACTTGTAAACACATGTTCTCCGCGCAGCCAAATAGCTTAGGCTATTTTCCTCCTGTATATGTATTTCACTGGCTTTGAACTGGACTCTTAGAGGTGAGTCTCCTACCCTGACGGAGGATATCACGTTTTTACGCGACCTTTTGCCGCCACCTACTCAAACGTCGCCCACCTGCACACTGCTGAAGAGGTCCAAGAAGTTCGAAACAGCTGTCCAGTGCTGGTGTGCCGACGTTTGGGACTTGTGAACACATGTTCTGCGCGGAGCCAAAGAGCTTAGACTATTTTCCTCCTGTATATGTATTTCACTGGCTTTGAACTTGGCTCTCAATGGTGAGTCTCCTACCCTGACGGGAGGATATCACGTTCTACGTGACCTTATGGCGCCACCTACTCAAACGTCGCACACCTTCGCTCTGCTGAAGAGGTCCAACAAGTTCGAAACAGCTGTCCAGTGCTGGTGTGGCGGCGTTTGGGACTTGTAAACACATGCTCTACGCGGAGCCAAAGAGCGTAGGCTATTTTCCCCTTGTATATGTATGTCACAGGCTTTGGACTGTGCTTTCAGTGGTGAGTCTCCTACCCTGACGGGATGATATCGCGTTCTACGTGACCTTATGCCGCCACCTACTCAAACGTCGCCCACCTGCGCACTGCCGAAAAGGTCCAACAAGGTCGAAACAGCTGTCCAGTGCTGGTGTGGCGACGTTTGGGACTTGTAAACACATGTTCTGCGCGGAGCCAAAGAGCTTAGGCTATTTTCCTCCTGTATATGTATTTAATTGGCTTTGAGCTGGGCTCTCAAAGGTGAGTCTCCCACCCTGACGGGAGGATATCACGTTCTACGTGACGTTCTGACGCCAACTACTCAAACGTCGCCCACCTGCGCACCGCTGAAGAGGTCCAACAAGGTCAAAACAGGTGTCCAGTGCTGGTGTGGGAGCGTTTGGGACTTGTGAACACATGTACTGCGCGCAGTGAAAGACCTTAGGCTATTTTCCGCTGTGTACATTATGTGGTATGTTATGTATAACTGTTCGCGTTTGGCAACTGAACTAAAAAGTTAGAAAATCCACAGAATAAACACAAATTATATGGCTAAATATTACACTGGCTTAGATTATGACAGTTAGGGAATCTGAGAACATCGCCACGTCAGTCTGCCTGATTAACGAGTAAATAAAAGGAATAACATGAAAAGATTCTGACCCGCCGTTTCTGCTTTTTGGCCCCGTCCATGTCTCCCATATTATTAAAAGTAGCGGTAACGGTAACGGAGAAAGACTCCGCCTGTAACCACATCTGTAGCGGAAGTACTTTTTCCGTTACAAATTGAAAAGGTAGCGATATCGCTACTCCGCTACAGAACAAGGTAGTGAATACGGTAGAGGCGCTACTGGTAACACCCCTATGTAGAACACTGCTGCTGATAGGCGCTTGCTTATTTGTAGGATGAGCGTCCATTCTACCTCGGCTTCAGCATGGCTTGCCCAATGCGACGGCATACCCGCAACAATGTTGCCTTTAGGTACACCCATGTAGGCTTCCTGTTTGGTCTGTTGTCTGCTTGGGGGGTTCTCCCTCTCCAGAGTGCACTTATCCAGAGTACGATTATGATCTCCTGAAGCTGGCCTTTGGTGCCGTCACTCGCGACCAAGAACTTGGTCTCCCAGAAGACATCAATGTTAAGTCCCTACGTCCCTACAACAGAGCATTTTACAGTCAAGAAAAAAGTGTGGCAAAGCATCAGGCTCCCCACAACTGTGGCAACTTATGTACGGAACAACATACCCTTTGTTAGCGTTTGTTAGCGGAAGGACTTCGATGTCCGCTTTAACGAAAAATTATTTGCACTTGTGGCGGTATCGGCAGCTTAGATTCACGTAGCATTGCGTCACTCTTCATGTGTTCCGGACGAAGAGAGCTGGAGAGGGAATGTTTGCGTGACTCTATCCTAGTAGAGCTTCTTGGATACATTTGTGAGGTAGATTAGATCCAGGAGAAACGTGCTTCGAAGAAGAAGAGCGCACTCTTGATTTCCTTGAAGAATACCGGGTTGCTGCTGTCGCACACCACGGGGCTGCTGAACACCCCCCATGCATCCAAGACTTGTCGACTGAATGACTGCACTGCGCTTCACAGAATAGGATCCAGCTGATTCCAGAAGTACATAAATCACTGCACCAGACGTTTTATGTCCAAGTTTATAACACCAATACGCCTTTACGGCCAGAAAAATATTGGAACATCTCATCCCTTCAAACTTTCGATTTCCATACGAAGGTTGCAACCATTCTGTGGTATTTCTTGGTGGCTCCCATGTTGCATCTCAGAGCTTGGGCCTTGTACAGCATCGCCAGATAAAACACAGTGTTTGAGATGTATGCCCTGGTTAGTACGTTTGTCCTGCGACACTTGTACTGCGAGGCCGTAGCCGATAGTGTATCTACGGTTGATTTCAGTTTCACAGTGGCTTCATGTTTTGCAGAAGCAACTCCCAGGTAGGTGGCGACTTGTCGTCCGATGGAATTTAATGGAACTTTTGAAGCACTGCATCCCAGACACCGAGCAAAGTTCCACTCGATTTCTTGGGATTCACACAAGCACCTGATATTTCAGATAATTTGTGCGTCTTCTTCTAGGCAATATCCAACTTCTTTGCGGTTGCTAGAGAAGAAGCTGCGATCGTCAGCGTACGCACAAACCTTGATAGTTTCCTGTCCTATCATTACTCTTCCAATGTCGATGAAATGCAAAATGTTCTGGCATAAGGGTTCCGAGTACAATGCAAGCAGCACAGGCGACATGGGGCATCCCTGTCGTACCCCATTTTTCACCTTGATCCCATTTCCGATTACAGCACTGATGACTAGCGCCGTATTAAGGTCATTGTAGCAAATCAACACCCACTTAGAGAGCTATGTTGTTCCCACCTCAGTTAAAAGACTGAGTAGGGTCGAATGCGCAGCCCTGTCGAAGGACTGTTTAAAGTGCACGTCGAAGATTTCGCAGGGATCCCCGCTGCCTGCGCAGCTTGAAACACAGTCCGCATAACGTGTAGATTGTTCTGTACGCTCCACTTCTTTCGTACATTAACCAATATCCCGGTTAGGTCTTCCATGAAGACCGTGTAGAAGCAAGAGGTTAGGCTGTCCCGACCTGGAGGTTTGTTGATCTTTAGCTTTCCTGTGGCCAGTTGAACTTCCGAAGCGCTGATAGCTCCCGTGGACACATCCAACTCCTCCACTCTTAATGTTCTTATGTGTTTCAAGAAGTTCGTATCCGGATAGAGCAATTATTTCGTTTCATCAAAGAGATCCTTGTATTTTTTTTTTTAATTCCGGGTTAGCGCCGCGGAGCAACTGTGGCTATGAGCGGCGTACAGGCATGGACAGATTGAGAGAGAACAGCAGGAAGGAGTGGGGGACAGGGCGGTAAGTATGCGTCCTGGGCCGACTTAGGGGGAACTGTGTCGATATTCGTCTGGAAAGTCTTCGGAAAACCCAGGGAAAACCTGAGACAGCGCAGTCGGTGACAGGATTCGAACTCGTGTCACCTTCCAGTCTCGGCGTGGAAAGCGATCATCCTAACCACTATGCCACGGGAGCTGTTTGTCCTTGTAATACTGTTCAAAAATATCTGGTACCTCGTCCTCGTCATCAACCACCCTCTTTTCCGTCAGAGTCTTGGATTGGATTGGATTGGAAAACAAATAATTATATGGAGAGCTCAGTCCCGACCCAGTCAGAACTGGCTACTCCAAAACGCGTTTACTGGTGAAAATATAGAGCCAGAAAAAAGAGAAGAACAAACAAACAAAAACAGGAAACAGGAAAGGGGTAGAGTGGGTGAAGCAGGAGAAAGCATAAAGGAAAACGAGGGAAAGGAAACGGGGAGACGTTAGGGCACCGAGAAACACTCACTGCACAATGTCAGGTACCGTGCGAACACAGTGCCATAGAAGTTGTCACAGAGTGTCAAGCATGTTCGAAGCGGTAAGGAAGTTCACAAGAGCTCGCAATGCCGTCACCTGGTGATGAGCAGGGTAGCAGGCGAGAGCCTTCCCAACGGAGAAAGGGCGATTGTCGAGACGGGCTACTGCCGCCTCAAGGGAAACACGAGGCGCTGTGTATCGAGGGCAGGCATCGATAACATGCTCTGTGGCCTCCATTACACCGCACTCAGAACAATTCGGTGAGGAACCCTTCCCAAGTTTAAAGAGGAGGCGGCCGGTATATGGCACATTGAGACGGAGCCGGTGAATGATGGAGGTAACGGGCCGGAAGAGCGCTGGACGGATTAAAAACTGCAGGTCCGGATCCACTTTGTACAGTAGTGAGGAAAGTAGGACGCATCGACCCCAGTGTTCCTGCTCAGACGCTTGATTACTGCGTTTATCGTGCTCTTTGTATCCCCTCTTGTGAAGTAGACCTGGTGCGTGCGAACGCAACGCGCTACATGGACACGCATGGCAGCTGTATCCGCTGCCTCATTTTCCGCAGACACCGCAATGGCAAGAGACCCACTGCAACTGGATGTCGTGTCCCCGTGATACGGCAGAGGAGCGCACTTCAAGGACGTCATTCACCATTGGAGACAGACATCCAGATCCTGTAGAATAGAGAACGACTTGTAGGGCGGCTTTGGAGTCGGTGTAGATGGACCAGTGAGCTGGGGACGGAGAGGACGCAATGAAGAGAAGCGCCATACAAATCGCGCGGAGTTCCGCTGCCACCGCCGACGTGCGGTGTGAGAGTCTTGCACATCCTTCAGCTGACAACTGCGGTATCACATAGGCGCAAGCAGAGCAGGAACACGTCGTTGATGCGTCGGTGAAACCCTGAATCGTGCCTGTATCGCTGTCAAGTCCGGCCAAGGTGAGCTGCCGAAGAACAACCGACGGCGCAAATTTGTTCGGGGACACTCCAGGTACGTCGACACGGACAGGGGGTGTGGGCAATGCCCACAGAGTGGAACAGGGTGCCTCGACAGAGGTTTGTGCTTGGGGATGATGCTTCGGGGAACGGCTTGGTTGTACCCAGACGCTGGACGAAGAACGAAAGCGCGCACCATTAAGGGGTGTCGATGGTGGCGAGTTGCCAGCCTCATATAGTGCTAAGAGACTGATCGAGCCTCATGATGGGTGCAGGTGGCTCCTTGCCTTCTGGGAAGACAAGAACAGTCGATGTGGACTTGTGGACGCTCGTGAGAGTCTTGTTAACAGGATTTAAGCTCCCCCTCTCTCCTTCGAGCGCGCGAAAAACCTGTGTTGGGATTTATTCCCTTTCAAGTTATTCGAAGCGGTTACACTATACCACCGACGCAACGGTTGATGTAATAACGTATCCCTGTCCCCATCCTCACATTTTCATCTCCACTGAATTCCCTCTCCAGGATTTAAAAAAATACATACACATATTTAAACATGCGGCGGCCGGGAGTCGAACGCCTGTCAACTGCTTGCAAGGAAGCTATCCTACGTAGCATAGCTTTCTTGCAAGCAGCTGGTAATGTAAATATTGACAATATCACCGACGCGACGGTTGGAGTAACGACGTGTTCCCGTCCCTCTACACGCAATTTTATCTGCACTGAATTCTCTCCTAGATTTAAAATAATGCACAAAAAAAGTCGAACATGCGTCGGACTGGAGTCGAACCCAGTTCGATCTTGGGAGGCAGCAAGTCAAAACAGACTCCGCGTTCGAGACGGCAAAAAAATAAAAGAATGGCCAAGCTCTCCTTATACATAATGTTGCGACCGCCCCCTCTCTCTGACAAAATTGCTTGGAACCTGGCCTCATACAGCATAACAAGGCTCTGCACTCAAGGCTCTCTTCCCCTTTCTGGACTCCACAGATCTTCGATCTTTATTGTGAAGGGGCTCATTATTTCATTCCCCGCACCACCATCAGCAATGGTGTAGAGTATCGCCCTTGGCGATGAAACTTCCCAGCCATCGACGCCAGTGCGATGTGGTGAAGTTAACTGAGCCGTGAAGCAACTGTTGCCATGATCGGCGTGCAGTCGTTCACAGATGGAGAGAGGACAGAAGCAAGGAGTGGAGGACAGGGGGCTTAGCATGCGGCCTGTGCCCACTACGGGACAACTGCGCGACATTCGTCGACAACCTCTATCGCAAAACCCATGGCAAATAGCAGACAGCACAGCTGGTGGTAGGATTCCAACCCACCACCTCCAAAGCCAATCTTTGCTGCCACCGAGGATGGGTTGGCTCTCTTGCTCGGCCATGCCACTGGTGGCTGATTTTGCAGGAAAAAGATTGCTCCTGAGGAGGACAATACACCGATAATACCAACATGACGGAATGCACGGAACCTTAATAAGTGTCGCATCTCAACAGGGCCCATCAGTTCTATTGGGGAAAAAAAGCAGACCGAGCTACCACTATTGCAAAATATAATTCTAGCACAAAACATATTGTCACAAACTTAGGAGTCCTCATAAGAGTGACATAGCTATATGGTTCGCGAAATTGTTGTGGAGGTCTGTGTGGTTCCTCAGTCTCGGGGTTGCTTTTCTTCCTGTATGATTGTCGGCGACGCTTAACCCACAGAAGCGCACATTATATGTGATGAAATTATATATAAATTATCTCTATAATCCTAACTTCCACAGTTTGCAATAGTAGAAAATACTGATCACGCATGTTGTTTGCTGAAGTTCCGACCTAGCAGATTCAAAGACTGTGAATGAAAACACGGCCATTGTCATACACGCAACCGGCATTATTAAATAGTTAGCAGTCATACAATTTTCTAACATTGAGCAGCTGTATTATCTGGTCCCTATCCTTTGCCGCCGATGAGTGATTCCAGTTTTCTCTACGAATATGTGTAACATTTCTCTACTACGTGTTATAATGTGCATATTAAGTTTGGGTTTTTATATGTATACATATATGCATTCTCAATTTGTTGCATCATGAAATGTATGTATGTTTCCATCTGTTTTTCTCTCGAGCTGCTGTGCTGCCTAAAGAGTAGGACTAGGACATGTCGAGCTACATATCGTAGCTTTTTTTCTCAGCTTCCTGTCGCCTGTTCTTTTCACCTGTGTAAATCGCAGAAAGAGCAACTGAGAGGATCATTCTTTAAAAAAATCTTAATAACAGGAGTCGCGAGGCCTTTATCTCGACCAAGTCTTGGAAACACTTGCATTATACATGAGGAAGGAAAAAATTAGCAGGAGCTCTTTGGCTGCACGGATAGCATGTGTTTCTAAGTCAAACATCGCCATGGCATGGCGACGTTTGACTTACAAACTTACATTGTACATGAAATTTCGCTGAGCAGGAAGGAGCCATTACAGCGTCCTGCTGTGCTAGCAATCGTCATGGTGGGACCGACGGCGTGGCTGGCCTGCGTGCTGCACGTATAAGCTCCGTGGACAAGGTGACACAGTGTGGGCACAGTGTGCGCACCAGGGTTGCGGAATGGGATCACCCATTCCATTCCTATTCCATTCCGAGGAATGAATATTTGTGATAGTTCCATTTCTTTCAATTCCTCGGAATGAAAAGCTATGGTCAATTCCCACTCCTGGAACGGCTTGGCAACCCCATCCCATTCCTTTAATTCCAATAAAAGAATTATGACCGGTAACCGTACTAGCTAGCCCAGCAGTGCCATAGAGAAGATTGACATTACCCAGGACGGAAAAAGCGCAAAGACAAGGTTATTTCGCCCTCCTCCTCTCCTCCTCCTCCTCTTCATTGACATCATTATTACAGGAGTTTTCCACTAAAGTAACTCGTGCAAGTGATGTGGGGTTGCGGGCCTCACACTAGTAAAGCCAAAATCTCCATTTTTTTTTTTCTTAAAACCAAACCAAACCATCGCCCTTGACCGTGTGGCACCCAGACCATTGCATCCCAATTCCATTCCGCCTGCGAAAAAATACCTAATTTCGTTCCCATTCCATTCCCAGGACAGTTTCCGCCATTCCATTCCAATTCCATTCCGGGCTCTGATAAATCTGGAATGATTCCGGAATCATTCCAACCCTGGAGTGGCAACTCCGCCACCCTGGTGCGCACCAGCGTCGTTGATGAGGTGGCACGACAGTTGTTTCCTCCCAACACATTAAGAGATGTGCATGGGTTATGTTTTTGTGCTGGACGTGGACTGGAAACGCCATGATGGATGCTTCTTCCCAGAAGACTGTAAGCAGGAAAAGTATGAGGCAACACAGTAAGCTAAACAACAGAATGGATGACAGAGCACTGTCGATAAGGTGTCCACAACATTTCTCCATCGGCAGAGTTTTGTGTACCGGCTGGGCATCCCTTACTGAGAAGTAGAGTACAGGCTTTGTTTGTTGGAAACAATCACAGATGCAAGAAAATCCCAACACCCACAATCTGAACACCAACACATTCCTTATTTTATTACATTTTAGTTACAACACATTGTTTTTTTTAGTTTCCGATATCGCCCTTGCTGCAGCCAACTCGCGCTCTTTTGGCAATCCACGTTGCTCTATAAGCATCTCTCAGATTCGCGATTTTACGCTCAGACATACTGCAGCGTGAGATGCATGACGGTCCTCTACTCTAGCTTGCTTCCTCATGAATCGGACGGACTCCGACAGTGATTTCTTTCGCGTTCAGAACGGTGAACCCTTTGGTGAAGGTCAGTGGAACCTGTTGAAGGGAACATACATAATGTGATACTTAAGTAAGAAGTGGCAATGGAGCCATCTCGGCTGCATAAGGCCTGACGTGACACTGGTGCCACTCCCTCAAATGAGTCTACCAATCGCATTCCTGTTCTGGTTGTCACAGAGAGAAGCGCTATTCGCCGCGTAGGCTGCCAGTGACCAGTAGTAATACGATTCCCGTGTTCAAAATTACAGGCGGCGTTTGTCTGCAGTGAACTGCACGGCGGCTTTATTCATTTGGTAACAGGTGAAAAGCCCAGAAGATGGCATTACATAATGTAGGAGTGGACAAGGGTAACGTGAATATACAAACCTGCTACTATAGAGACTACAGTGGCTTAAACA